>NC_079911.1:11972763-12337419 GCF_024868665.1 Triplophysa rosa | reverse complement strand
AAGCAGTGTTTTCACTCGCCGACTCGTTTTTTTTTTGGCATGTTAGTGCATTGAGAGAACGGCTCAGGGGAGTAACAGCAGAGATCTCTGCGGTTCTGCCTTTTAGAAGGGCTTTGGATGTTTTCCATCAAGAGTCTCTACAGGAAGGAGAGAGACGGACACCCACGCTTTTGTGTGTTTGTCTAGTAAAGAGAGCATGTCTGTCCTTACAAGCCAAGTCAGTAGGTGACAGAGCGCTGGAGCTATGTAATCTGAAGGGAACTCATTTATAAAAGCCCTCATTCTGACACAAACAAGTGTGAAAGGCTTCTCTCCGAGTGCTGTCAGCCTTCTCGGCCTTAAATCCAGTTATTCAGGCTGGATAAAGGGTGACTTATTGCACCGTTTGGACGGCTTGCTTTTGAGCTAAGAGGCTGAAATGCCCTTGTTTGTTAAAGTGTGTGCTTAGAGCGCCTGAGTCAGGGTACCGTGACCTTTCGGGGGTCAGATGGGGTTGCCTATTTCTCTCACTTTAATAGAGATATCTTTCGGTCTGCTGAACACGACATGGATCTCCGTTTTTATTCTGTGAGCATGCATTTTGTTTGTTCTTTTGAGTGCATGCGCGCGCATATATATGAGTGTTTGCGCACACGAATGGCAGATGTTTCACACAAACCCGTTCCCCAGGGGAGCCTTGTACTCCCATCTTAGTGATCTTCATCTGCCAGGGTGCACGACCTTATGACATCACACACTGCAGCGATTGCAGTAACTCTCAGCTGCACACCAGGACCTTGTGGAGACTTTTAGTTAGACCCCATGGGGAACTGTATTGGGAGGCCCCCAGGCTCAAATGAGGGAGCAGTCCTTGGTGATTCTGTTCCAGCAGGATCCCCAAATCCTGTGGGATTCAGGCTCAATCAACAGCCCTCGCTGGGGGCGATGCACAGGGTGGGTGGGAATGGAGGGATAAGAGAGATGGTTGTTTCCCTCAGAGATGAAATGGAGTTAATGAGAGTTATATATGCAGTGTGATTCTCCCATGAGCCTTTGGTCCCGGAGCATATACACTGAATCTCTTTCTTTAACGTACTTGTTTTACATGCACCATAACACACAGATAGCTACTAAAAATAAACTAAATCTGTTGGTTTTTCAATGCAAATCAATAAACCGACAAACCAATAAAGTTTTCTCTGAATGGCGTTGACATGCAAAGTGAAATCAGGGTGCCAGGCAAAAATGTAGGCGTGGTAATCAGGTTTTGTTTAAACCGTTTGCAACCCTTTCTTTGATAAAATAACAGAGTTAAAAGCATTTACATTACATTACATGTGAGTGGGGCTTTTTCGCACCTGAAATGTAAATAAGCTTTTATAGGTGTACAACGCTTTCCTGTCTTCAGTTCTAGTCTGTAGTTTAGTTTATTTAGTGGTTAATCCTGTTAATCCTGCTCATTACATAGGGCAACATTAAAGAACTGTACTGGAAATGATTCTTGGGAACATCTGCCTTGCAGTTTCAAGAGTTTTTTTTCTTTCATTTTTCCCTAAACGATTCATGTAGTTATTTACGTTATGTGTGCAATTTCTAAAAAAAACTCTCTGTCTTGTCTCTCCAGTTCCAGATTTTAGAGTTGACACGCTCTCCACCAATGCCAGCCAGGAGCTGCGAGGCCTGGGCATTCCCAAGGTGTCTGGCCTAGAGCGCAGCCAGGAGAAGAGCCAAGAGACCTCCCAGGATCTCCCTTCGGCCACTCCCTCACCGGTGCCCACCTCCCGTCCCAAACCTCCCCTCCCCGCCCCTCTTCACCTTCAGCCGCCCTCATCCAACGGGCCGTTACCCTTGCCCAGGAGCCCAGCCCAAACACAGCATCCTTGCCCGGAGCGCCTGCTTAGACCCCCAACGCCCCCTACCACCCTGCTTCTCGCCCAGAGCAAGGAGACCTCTCAGGCAGCCCCTCCCCAGCCTCAACACCCACTCGATCCACCATCTCACCCGCGGCCACCCCCTACCCCAGGCATCTATCACCACCCTCCATCACCAGCGCTACCAGCTCAGCAGAACCCCACTCAACTTCTGCAGCACAGACCACCCTCGAGGTGCCACCCGCGCCCGGTTTCAACCTACAACGGCAACATAAACCTGAACGGCCTGAGGTGAGCGCTACTTTTTCAGAGCCTCAACTCTTAAATACTGAGGCAGAACAGCGTGATTTCTGTATTAGAATGTAAATGCATCAATACTCAAGTAAGCGTCAGGCATAAATCCCTGTGTGTATGTGTGTTTGTGATGACTGCAGTGCAGAGAGAACCCCAGCTGAGAGATTAGACGGTTTGATTCGTTGTCCTTCCCACGTTGATGCTGTTGCGGCGTAGCTGCCGGCAGCCTGTAGATAACATTTCCTCCGCTCGACTCGACACCCCTGTATCCCACAGAGAAGCAGACCCCCCGCCCGCCCACCTTCCCTCCTCTGCCAACCTTTATATTTATGTAGTCCACCCAGAACAGTATCTCGCCAATGTACTGCTGACGATAATTATTCTTTGTGTGTGTGTTTAGCTTTTAATATGAATTTAATTAGCATTTAAATGATTGCTTAGCCTGTAAATGAGCTCTTTGTTAGACTCGTGTGACTCTGATAAATGCTTTTGCGTGAGCGGGGCTAGGAAATCCCTCCAGGAATAACACATTCTTCTGCACCGTACACACATTTTCCATGTTCCTGAAACGGGATACTCAATTTTACCAAATGTATAGTAGAAACTGCGGTTAATGCAGTTTAGTGAACAAAGGGGTTTTGTGATTGCTGTTTGGCCAGGAGGTCGTCCAAGAATCTGAAGGAAACGTATTGTATTTTTTTGGTGTCATACCAACCTACACTTTTTTGCACTTCGGTTCACTCTCTCTCACTCTCTCTCACTCTCACTCTCTCTCTCTCTCTCTCTTCACAGCAGTAGTAGAAGCAGCACTCCAGGAAAGCCCCGTGGGCCCTCTCCAGCCCCTCATCTGCACCATCACCAACCTGCCCCCAACGGGGCGGTAGCCTCTTGCCCCCTGCCGGCGAACCCCACGGCCCCACACACCTTCCCCCCCACCCTGCCGTCCTCCACTCTTCCTCATCACACCAATATGTTTGCGTCGCCCGCTGCTCTGCCTCCACCTCCTCCTCTCACCTCAAACGCTCTGCCGGTCCCCGGACACCCAGCTGGCAGTCCCTATTCAGGTACCGTTCTGGAAGATATCACCTAAGTTAAAAAACAAGTGCCAAATGCATGAATATAATGTAAATGTATGTAAATCATGTAAAATATGTCAAAACTTTCTCCCTCTTCTTCCAGAACAAGATCTTCTCCGTCAGGAACTGAACACCCGTTTCCTGGCGTCTCAGAGTGCTGACCGTGGGGCATCGCTGGGTCCACCCCCATACCTTCGGACCGAGTTCCACCAGCACCAACACCAGCATCAACATCAGCACCAGCACACACACCAACACACACACCAGCACACCTTCACCCCCTTTCCCCACGCCATCATGCCCACGCCGGCACCGCCCATGGTGCGTACCCCAGCAAGAAATGTGAGGATAAGTGTAACACAACTCTAAAAAAAACTGAATGTGATGATGGATAACTGTATGAATTTGT
This sequence comes from Triplophysa rosa, assembly GCF_024868665.1. NCBI lineage: Eukaryota > Metazoa > Chordata > Actinopteri > Cypriniformes > Nemacheilidae > Triplophysa > Triplophysa rosa. The sequence goes on along the minus strand of NC_079911.1, from coordinate 12,333,790 downwards.
GGTTGAATGCTTATGGATATGAATACATGAATGTGTGGATATAATAAGGATGGGTTTAACTGCTGTGTATATTTGTTTTTTTAACCCAAGAAAACTTTCAATATGAACTGAAATATGAATTTCTCTGATACAGCCATTATACAAGCCTTCCTGAGTAGACAAACCAGTTGTTTATCGATTCTGAAAATGCACTGTTAGGCCCATCCTTAGTATATAAGGTATTATTTCTCCATGTTGTACTGCTTTATGATTTATAAGCGTGTACAGTTTATTGGTTCAGTAAACATGGGAAGCCATGGCAGTGGCTCTCTCAATCGTAACCATGTGTTTCTCTCTCGCCACATTGTGGCTTCTCTTTCAAAAACTCTCCCCGCTGTTTTTCTCTGGCATGCTTCTCCACCCTCTGTTCTCTGCCCCGATTTTACAATTGGCAACGCGAGCCGGGGATCCGTTTCTGGTCCAGCCAAGCCTCGAGAACTTAATACTAGTTTATTCATTCCTAGTTTAATGACATCATTTACTTTGATGCAGTTTTGACCGAGGGCTTTCGGTTGGCAGGCAGTGGAGCTGATTAGCGAGTTTCGGACGCAGCTCTACGGTAACCGCAGTGCCCGCGCCGGGCCGGCGGAGGCTTAAGAACTGCTTTTGAATCATGCCAGACTCAAAGGCCTTGGAGAGCCGTGCTGTGTTAACTAATGAGGGTATAAAACCAGCTTGAGAGAAACATTGTTTGCTCACGAGTGGGAAACATTCTCTCTGGATACAGATTAGACCACTCAACTTGTTAAATGACTCTTTTTTTGGGGGCTATTTTTAGACAGATGGCCTCCGCTTGACCACAAGTGCTGAGTAGTACACTTTAACAAGAGGGAAGGTCTTGTCGACGGTTATCTAAGCAGTACGTAAATTGCAAAATGAGAGCGTGGAAAGAGCCAGAAGCATTTTCAGAGCTAGCATTCATTCATCGGGGGGGAGAACAGTTTGCTGCCAGCCAAACACATTAAAGCTTTTGATATTTGTTTGGAGCCTCATGACTCCTCGAGATGTTTGTCAGGAGTTAATTGTGTTGGCCTGAAGGACTCGTGTGTTCTAAACTCTGTCCCTCCTTTCCTTCACAGTTTGATAAATACCCCACTAAAGTTGACCCCTTCTACAGACACAGCGTGAGTTTATGTCTCTTATGCTCTCATATGTTTTAGTGCCGATTTATGTTGTTATGTTTCAAATATAGACTGGAAACAATGATTTTCTTAATAATCAGTTTAGTTGTTTTCTAGTACAAATATATTTTAAAAAAAGATACTATAATTTGACAAGGAAAGGGAGGCAAGATATTTTGTCTTGTTTTATCAAAGGAAATGTAGGAATTAAGTAAGTTAATGTTTAAAACAAACAAAAAAAAGAGTAAGACAATTAAATTTGGATTAGGTACTAAGAGTACCTATGAAAACTCTGTCATTATTTACTCACCCTCTTGTCATTTTAAACATGTATGACTTTCTTTTTACTTCTGCAGAACACAAAAGAAGATGTTTTAAAGAATGTTGGTAACTGGACAATGGCGGTACCCATTGACTTGCATTGGTTTTGTGTCTATACAATAGAACTGCCATTGTTCGGTTACCAACATTCTTCAAAATATCTTCTTTTGTGTTCTGCAGAATAAAGTCATACATGTTTGAAATGACAAGAGGGTGAGTAAATGATGACAGCATTTTCATTTTTTGGGTGAACTTTCCCTTTAAGAGAAGGGTAAAACTAAATTCAAGTTTATTTTTCTTACCTCATTGGCTTGTTGGCTTGTTTAAAATGATAAGATTACTTATTTCTTATATTTTCTTTAGATTTTTAGAACTAGAAATCAAGACAAAAATGCTTAGTAAGAAATTCATTTTTTTCTCTTCCCATCATGTCATTTCATCCTGCTATCATGCATACAGTCAGGCCATAAGGTGTATATTTAGCATTTACTGTATATAGTCATGAAAAGGCTTCTTTCAAACCGTCTTCCTGTGCATCAGGTAAATGCAGCCTTCATTTATATGATCTCTGCCATTCAATTACCAAGTCGCCATTTGGCAATGATTCATTGGCGTCACTCACCCGTGCACACGCAGGCTCTGTAGTAATTACATGTATTATGCAGTGTGTCCTCATAATAACAGTCATTGCTGTCAGAGCAGGTTTACAGTGACCCCTGTTGTAAATTCATCTCGCTGGCAATCTTTGTTGAATGTAACAACAGCCGCGGGTCACGAAAGGTTTAATAATAATATGCTGCAAGAACAGATCCTTTGTAGTCTCATTCTTTTCATTTATTCATTCGTAAACAGAGATTTTGTTACCAAAGCACTGGTCTCTATAGCACTGAGCATACTCTGTTGTGTCTTGTCAACCATCATTTAAACATCATATTTTGATTTGATTGTGATATTTCGTTATCACGTTAAATGCCAGCAAATGTTTTTTTATACAGGGACCTTAAATGCTCTCAAGGTATAACACCGCAAAATCGCTAGTGTTAAAAAGGGTCAAATGAGCTCTCACAGTGTTTATATAATCCACACTTTGAGAGTGTGGATTATATATACACTGTGAGTGTTAATTTGACCTTTTTAACACTAGCGATTTTACTGATACACCTGACAGGATCACACGGGAAGCTCTCGGTGTAACAGTGTTTCTTTCTTTTCTCAGCTGTTCCACTCTTACCCCCCTGCTGTGACCGGCATTCCCCCCGTCATCCCACCGACAGGACCCTTCGGATCTCTGCAGGGAGCGTTTCAGCCCAAGGTATCACAATGTCCAGACTACACCCAGGACTAAACTTCTAAACATAATCCGACACATGCGGAATGAATGTGGCTGAATATACACAAATCACAGGTCTCTCTGTGTTTTGTAACACCTAGAATCTGAGAGTTAAAATGTTATTTTTATAAATGTTGCGTCGTGATTGGATGAAAATGTTGCTTACGTTCTCGCTCTGAAAGATGTGTTTGTTTGCACTCGACAGACCTCAAACCCTCTAGACGTGGCAGCCAGATCCGGAGCTGTCCCACACACACTTCTTCAGAAAGACCCTCGGGTACGCACGCCACCCCAAACACACACACACACACGCTATTGCAGAATTGCAGTTCATGGTAATGTTTTGGTAGTGCTTGCTCACATTGGTATGCAGGCAGGGATAGATAGGGACTACTCAGAATTCTGTCCTAATTATTTCCTGAAATGCTTCATTAGAAAGGGAAATTTTAACATTTTAATTCGGTCAGTGTTGAAGTGATGCTCGGATGCTAATTAAAAGTCCTGAGTGACAGCTTTGTGTCCCTAATCTCTCTCTCTCTCTCTCGTTCTCTCTAGCTGACGGATCCGTTCCGGCCGGTTCTCAGGGTAAGAGTGCTTTATCAGTTATTCAGTTTGTTTCCCCACAGGAAATGGAGGAAAAGCTCATTACAGTTTAATTTCACCTTACGCTGAGCACCTGCCTTCCGCTTCACAGTGTCTTTAATTAGCTGTGCACTGGGACTCGACGCTCTCATCGCAGAACCTATAGGAGACACTATATGACAACCTTATCACGAAATGCACTTCATAATGACATTCTGCTTAATTCATTTGTAGCCGTGCATAAAAAAGGGAAGAAAGCCAAGCGAACATTTAAAGTTTATCTATTTTTGATTGTTCTGCGGTAACACAATCACCAAAAAATACTAAATGGAAATAATCTAAGCAAATGTAAAGAATATAATTTTGAGTGTGTTTAATCTATATCAAAAGCATAAGTTGTGTCTAAACAAAATTGTTTTGTCTTTGTGTCCTCAGAAACCAGGAAAGTGGTGTGCTATGCATGTCCATATAGCCTGGCAAATTTACCACCACCAACAGAAAGTAAAGGTGAGATTAGTGTGCATGACCTGCTGACACAATTACTGCGCCTGTCAATCAATATGCAAAGAAACAGTCACATCTGTTGTTGTTCTGTCTGTGTTGAGATTGATCTGCAGAATGAATTGAGCCGAGCAGAACTTTGTTTATGAGATGGGTATCACATTTGTTTTTTATTCTTCTTCTCCAGCAGCAGATGCACATCGACCCACACAAGCTGGACTTTGGCTTCAAACCTGAGTTCTTAAGTCGACCCCCAGGTCCCACCTTCTTTGGAGCGATCCATCACCCTCATGATCTCGCCCGACCTGCAACACTTTTTTCAGCAGCAGGTGGGTGAATGACCAACGTCTCAGCAGTGTTGTTTTAACTCATTTATTTAATAGTGTCCTATTTATTTATTTATTTATTGTGCAGAACACAAAAGAAGATATTTTGAAAATTGTTGTTACTGGACCCCATTTACTTGCATTGGTTTTGAGTCCATACAATACATAAGTAAATAAGGGTCCAGTGCTGTTCTGTTACCAACTTTGTTCAGAATATCTTCTTTTGTGTTCTGCGGAAGAAAGAAAGTCATAAAGGTTTGAAATGACAAGAGGGTGAGTAAATGATGACAGAATTTTATTTTTGGGTGACAGAAGACAAATCAGTGTTCTTACTGTTTGGTGGGGGGTTTTTTTCAATTCAGGTCCCACGCCTACACCATTTGGGCACCCTACCCACCATCCTGGCAACTTTCTCACCCCAGGACCCCACTTAGGTAAGAATGGGTGCACTTTCTCACTTCTCCACTAGATGTCACTGGCCAGTCAACTTTTTGATGGAAAAGGGTGTATTCAGTTTTGCTCTATAATTGGACACTTATTAACTCTTTCCCTGCCATACACTGAATTTTCTGGGATTTATGAGAAAATGCTTCTCTGCCAAACACAGAATTTACCAGTTATCTGTGTTTTCACTGTTGTACAGCAGGTGGTGCTGTTACACATTTTCTAACCACAGTATCTCTGAATCTAAAAAACGGTAAATATTTGATCCGTTTTTTATTTATCATTCTGAATCTGATATGTGCGGAGTCTATCTATCATTAGAATGCTAACCATCTCTAATGGTGTTTAATCAAAATGTTGCATTTCTGACAAAACCTACCCACATTTAAGAGGTGACAAAAAAACAATGAAGATGGAAGAAAAAGGTTTTTTTGTTTGTGTTTTTTTAAACCAGAGACTCTGTTCTTTTATTTGGTATATTGTTTGTCCATATATTCATTAAAGAAAATGTACTGGGAGCCATCAAATATTAGTGAAAATGATAAAAAAATTTTTGTTGTTGTTTGTTTTTTTTTTTTTATTTTTGTGGGGAAAAGAGTTCAAATTTAAAAATTCAGTTTATTATCACATATAATTCAATAATACTATAATTATAGGTAACACTTTACAATTAGGTGCTATTTATTAACAATTAGTTAATGCATTAGCTAACATGAAGACATTCATGTTACATGAAAACAGCATTTAATATTAGTTCATGTTCATTTCAGCATTTTCTAATACATTATTAAAATCAAACGTTGTCACTGTTAACATTAGTTAATGTACCATGAACTAACATGAATAACCGTATCGACATGAACTAACATTGACAAGGATTAATAAATGCTGAATTGTTCATTGTTAGCTAATGTTGGCTAATGCATTTACTAATGTTAACAAATAGCTACCTAACTATAATCCGAGCAGGCAGTTATTTATTGGTGATTTACATAGTTCATTCACTGATTCTTGGTTCCTGTTGGTGTTTTATCGACAGAGCCCTTCAGCAGACCGTCTTCATTCGGAGGTCTGGGATCATTAAACTCTGCAGCCTTCGGTGGGCTGGGAAACCCAGCACTCAGTGAGTGTCAACTATTTAAACCAGCAACTTAAAATGTGTCTAAGATCAGTCAGTCAAAAATATAACATTCTAATTACGGGTTAAATAAATATTACAGCAATGACACCTCTGGTGAAATATACAAAGTAGGAATCTGTCCGTGCATTAACATTTCATGTGAAAATCATTTTTTTCTTTCAGCACCAAACTCAGTGTTTGGCCACAAAGACACACCTGGCGTACAGCAGCACTTCAGCGGACCCCACGAGCCGTGGAACAGACTCCACCGCACCCCGCCTTCCTTCCCCACCCCACCTCCTTGGCTCAAACCTGGAGACCCTGAACGCAGCACATCGGTCAACTCCCATGAAAGAGAGAGAGACCGAGAAAGAGAGAGAGACAGGGAGAGAGAACGGGACTTGGACAAAAGGGATTCCTCAGTCAGCAAGGACGATAAAGAGCGGTGTGTAGATCTCTGAATGATATTAAAAAGCATCATAATAGTGACTAATATGTTGAATTTTGATAGCGATGTTGTTTTGCCCTTAAACATTACAATAAATAAAAGAATGTAAAAGTCATTTTGATTGTTTTATGGCTGTCGTTAGGGAACCCACGGAGAAGAGACACCAGAATCACCCATCGCCCATTCCTGTTAATCCCCTCAATCTGTTGGGACATTCCCGATCGGCTGAACCCAACAGGAACCACATCCAGTCCAGCGAGCCCCGGGACAAGGACAAGCCCAAAGAGCGTGAGCGAGAACGCGAGCACTCAGACTGGAAAGACTCAGACGAGCACAAAACAAAGGAGAATCACCACACTGACAAGGACACGTCTGTCATCCACGATGGACGGGTTTCAGAGGACAAGCCGGCCAATCGGGTGACAGCGCCACCCTACATGCGGCCCGCTGGCTTAGACAGAGTGAACGGCGGCTTGAATCGAGACATTTTGGAGAAGAAGGGTGAGATCACATATGAGAAGAAAAACAGTGAGGTTAAAGTGAAAGAGGAGAGGAAGGAGGAGCAGGACGGTCCTAGGGAAAGAACCCCGGAACAAAGATCTACACCTCAGGCACCTCCTGCCACCGCACTCCACCCACCCTGTTCCATGCCGATGCCCATGGGCATGGCCAGCATGCATCCCATAAACAGCATCAGTAGCCTGGAGAGAACTCGTATGGTGGCCCCTTTCATGGGAATCAGTCCCATCCCAGGCGCAGAGAGATTCCCCTACCCCGCCTTTCATTGGGATCCCATGAGGGATCCTTACCGTGGACTCGACCTCCACCGGAGAGATCCGTTAGCTCGGGAACTGTTGCTGAGAAACGACTCTCTGCACCGGTTGGCAGCACCCCGGCTTTATGAAGCGGAACGTTCGTACCGGGACCGCGAGCCGCATGACTTTAACCGTGACCATCCTCATGGACTTATTTTAGAACAGAGACGAGAACAAGAGAGGGCGCACCTTGAGGAGAGGGAGCGCCTGCACTTGCTCAGAGAGGATTTCGAACAAGGCCGTCTACATGCAATGCATCACCCCGCACTGGACGGGCACTTCCCTCACCCGGGTCTCATGGGCCCCGGACTACCCAGCATGCACTACCCTCGCGTCAGCCCCTCCGCCGCTGCTCAGAACGGAATCCTAAACAAAACCCCTCCCACCGCTTCACTTAGCGCGCCGCCCCCTCTTATCCCGTCACTCGGAGCGCGATCCGCTTCTCCCAGACGGACTACTCCGCTCGGCACTGACATCAGAGACAGACCCCCTTCGCGCACACACAAAGATATCGAGGCACGATGAGGATGGACAAAACACACATGCCCTTTATTTGTGTATGATGGACAATGGAACTCAAAGCACTTGATACTGGACTGAGGCTGTATCATATCTGTGTATAAATTGTGTGTTTTGTGTGGTTTTTTGTTTTGTACAAACCATAAAAGACTGAGCAGAAATTACGATTTTTCATTATCTTTTATCCGGTTTGCTCCTACATTGGTGTGTATTCTTAAACATGTACAGTACACCGATCTCGAGCAAGTGGACAAGATCTTCAACTACGGAAACCCAAACTAAAATGATTTTGGAATGTACAGGTACCTCAATACGTCACAAAAAGGCAAAACTTGTAGATATGTGCATAGTCTTGTGTGTTTCTCTCCTTAAGGAAAAAAACAAGGTACAAATATGCAAATGGGTGTTATGAAAGCTTTACTTTGACTAGCTGTACATAATGAGCAGTGATGAACCGGAGAGCGCACATTTTCACAGACTGGTTTGAGTTTAATGCTGCATATTAATGGTTTTGAAGGATCATATTGTCCAAGAGACCGCATCCCATCTTTCAACTATGCAACTCATGCGTGAGCTCTCTATATTTCACTCTTTCTGTCTTTCTCTGTCCTGGAGGACAACCATTCTCCGCTAACCCCTCCCACTTTCCTGATTCACTCTCTGTGTATACTGTTAAAGCAACAGTACATGCTTAAACGTTAACATGACTGAGATTGATTTTAGTCAAGGCTTTCAATGGTGATCGTTACTCAAAAATAGAGTTAAACTGACAGATTCCCGAAATCTTGATACGTTTGTTCTTTAAGCTAAAAAAATCTGTGTCGACAATCTTTACAAATACGCCAATGTTTCCACACATACAGTAAAGTATAAATACTGTTTGCTTAAAAATTCAATCTTACATCTAGAGACTGTGCAGACATGGCAAAATCCCATCATGACCCCATGATGTCGCGATACAAGAGTGTGATGTTTCGAGTAAGGAAAGCTGGACAATTCCCTATCGGTCTAATTGTGTATTAAAGTGTTATGTATCTATGAATTGAACAAGCAAGTTGTAAGCTATGGACAGTTTGTTTTTAATGAGCAGAGATCTATTTTAGTAGTCCATGGGAGGGTTAGTCGTGCGCTTTTAAACTCTGTGAAATTCAGATGTTGTGCAGTGTTTTTTCTTTTGATTTTCTCTTTGGTTTTCTTAAAATCAAACATTAAAATGTCCACTGAAGCAGTAGTGGGTAGTCAATACGTATTGCAAAGAGATTGTAAGGAACTTTTTTGCTGTTTATCATGTACGTAAAAAAATGAAGTCCTTTCTAGATCATGTAAAAAAAAAGGGTGAGGCGACTCAGCATGCTCCTCAGTTAAACTTGTGTTATGTAAATTGTGCCATGTTATTAAAAAATGTGAACTAACATTGTCAAAGTTTCTCATTCTTGTCATTTAATGAAGGGGTATGTGAAATAATGTCCCCAAATTGAGCAGGTTCTGCTTGCAAATTGATAAGATTTGATACTCAACCCTATATAATGTACATACTGTAACTGGTTTCAGTCATAGTTTTGCATCATCATCATTTTTTCACCCTCTAGAGCCCAGATGTTGTTTCTAAGTGAAGGAACTTAGATTTTTCCCATTTCCCACTTGGAAACATCATCGAATTTAATGGCTAAATTTCATATACTTAAATGTAAATTAACAGGTCGAAAACCATGCTTTTAGTGTTTAAAGAAATCATAGTATTTTAAAGTAATCTCATCCTTCATAACCCAGAAAGTGTTCTATTTCTCCTGTTTTTATTCAAGTATATCATTCAAGAAGGAACTAAAAAGATTGTCATTTTTTCTGAATAGGTTGAAAAGTCAGAGCTCTGACTACTAAGAAAGTATAACAAGTTGGAGGTGGTAAAAAGTTTTAAGTAAAGAATTTTATTTGTGTTCCGTGTACTGTATGTAATATAATTAAATGTAGCCTTTTTCTGTCATCATTTTAACTTTTCTTGTGCCTGAAGTCAGAACATAATCATACAAGTCCAATCAATAAGACACTGGCGGTCTGCTGTATAGCAACTGTACAGATTCATGCAAGACTTACTTTTTTTAAGTAGGCTACGTCAATGTGAACTGAGGCAAAGTGAGGAGAGGGAAGAGAGGGAAGAGGAGAAAGGTTCACTGGAAAGCATGTCAAATCACTCAAGCAAAGTTGCGTTGCATCATAATGCCCTATTGGTAAAGTTCTTGAGGACTATGATATGAGTCCAGTATTGTGCCAGGGACAGTGACAGAAATTACTGTTTTTCCTGCCAGTGCAGAAACACTATCAGCCGAGTCCGAGTTCTGACAGGTCTAAAATGCAGACAAGTATAAGTCGGGGATGGAAAAAATCTATTGCCTATTGCTCACGGAAAGCCACTAGATGGCACTATGATAAAATATGTTATTGATACTATGTGTCCATAAATTACCAACGATTTTTATGCAAGTATTAAACCTTTAATGCCATTATGCACACAGTAGGCTACAAAAGAGGAAAAAGAAAATCAGCTAGCCTATACAAAAAGAAGAGATGATAAAAAAATCAGAATAATAGTATGAGAACCAACACTTAAAATAGCCACGTTATATGCTGGTCGAGAACAATACAGACATTTTTTAATTCTCTCTTCCTGCCGGCGCAGAAAGTTTTCAGTTGTTCATAAAAGCTGCTGATACAAGATAGAAATTCCAGGTACTCGAAAAAGCAAAATCACCAGTCGCGTTGCGCACTGTCTCCCACTAGATGGCAGCAAAGCGCCTTCACTAAATCAACGTTTCACCGAGACAAAGAGCAGGTGAGAAGAGGAACAGGTGCAGTGAGGGCGTGGTACACATCTCCACATCAAATGATCAGCTGTCGTTTGAGAAGGTCGAACTGGTCTGTCTGGATTATGATCTCACCCACAGGCATGCAAACAATGAATGCTACCAAACAGGAAACATGCCATATAAAACCAAAGAGGAAAACATGTAATTTAAGCAAAAAACTGTGTTCAAACGAAATGACTGCAAGATGTTTGCTAGCAGGAACAGAGAGAGAAAAACCGGAGTGTGACATCAAATTCTTTGAAACACATGAAGCGATCAGATTACAAAGTATTGTGTGGTTGGCTGTATGATGATCATATTACATCTGTTTCTCAATATAAATTAAATACACAAAGAATATAAACTTAAGTATCAATCAACTACTAAATAAAATCTTCAATTCTATTTTCCTGCTGTGCTGCATATCAAATTCTCCTCAATGCATTTTGTGTTTTTCTCATTTCTGCAAACAAGCTTCTTAATGCATGTACTGTATATAACAGAAGAGAGGATTAGACACAAATACTGGGAATTTTAAGCCTGACAGCAATAATAATAACATCCATTGAGAAAATACGTTCATGCACACAGAATCCTTGTTTATGTTTCTAATTGTTCAATATTCCAGCAAGATAGACAAAGATCTTCCATACTATACTAAACAACTACATTCTGTGAGTCTATCTCTATTAGAAAGTAAATTGGTTATCTGCAATGAAATATGTAGTCATGTGCCTTCCAAAGGAATTCGCGTTTGCTTTAAGCTCAAGTCCTCTGCGGTGTCCTTGATTCTTGTGAACAGACTGAAATAAGCCAGAGATTCTTCTGTGGTACACAAAACACTGATAAGACAAAGCAGCTGGTACGACTCCAAATGAGATTCAACAGTTACAGCCATTCAAAAGCTCAGTGCATTTTTAAACCCATGTTATTTTTCATGAAAGCGTGACCTCCCCTGCAGTTAAATTACATTAATATTTATAAGCGTTGAACTTGATCTCATTTTAACATAAAAACATTTTAACATTTTTTTTTTTGACATTTGAATTTCATTTGTGTTTCAAGCATCAACAACAATTTTGTGGGTGTGTCATTTTGTGTCCTAACCTGGAATCTCATTGGTCCACAATTACAATCTTATTTTAAACATACGATCTCATTGCTTTTATGTCCCATAATTTATGCTTCACATCTGGACAGAAGAATAACTGACCTCTACCTCAGCCATAACTCATCCCTAAAACACTTATACACCACATCTAAAGCCCAGTAAAGGGATACTGGAAAAAGGGATACTATACCATCCGAAATAGCAACTGAGTCTTTCTACCAATTATCAGCAGTGGTCTCTTAAAGGGTCTGCCATCTGACCCCTAGCTTGTCACTCATTGTCATTATCCCTACATCCAAACGCTCTGCAGAGCCCCAAGCCTGATAAAAACCATGGTTATCTCCCATCACACAGGCACTAAGCCCTGGAGACCCACTTATAGGGGGCATGATGTGTCAGCCCAGGGAAAAAGACTCGATCTCCGTTCAGCAGGGAGAGACAGACAAATACAGAGGAAGACTCCGTAATTGCCCAACCGCATTTCACCTCCGGTGACAAATATCTCCAGAGAAAAAATGAAGAAGGATAGAGACATATAAAGACAGACTGAGAGAAAAAGCTGTAGAAATGACTATGCACAGCTAATTCAATGATCCTGACCTCTGCCGTGCGCTGGGAATTCTCACCGCACACATATTTCAGATATACGGCACACCCCGGGGCGTCAGTAATGGAGATGACCCCAATATCACCATGGGAGAGGAAAAGCAAAACATCGTATCGACCCTCTACAGAGTCACACTGAAACACATTACCTGCTGTTTGAAGCCTCTTCATGACAAGCTTTGTGTGGTGATTGTCTGTAATGGAAACCAGGGGAGGGCCAGACACATGGTCAGATTTATTTGATATGATTCTATGAACTCATAAAAGTGAAGAAGAAGAGAGTGATTTCCCCAGTGTTCTTTACATAGAATGATTTTATGTTAAAAATGGTTCATCGCAAAAAAGACTTCAGCTGTGTTTTCACCAGAGTTACTATAGTTTTGCCTTTAGTTTTATTAAACTATAGTTTTGCCTTTAGTTTTATTAAACTATAGTTTTGCCTTTAGTTTTATTAAACTAAACCGCCCTCTGGCCGGCGCTTTAGAGCACCAAACACCAGGACTTCCAGACACAGAAGCAGCTTCTTCCCCCAGGCAATCTCCCTCCTAAACAGATAACTGCTCCTTAAGAGCAATATTCCACTTCCACTACTCCTATAGTGTGCACTATAGCGCCTTATTATATCTACATTTTATTTATACATTTATATAACACTACCTCTACTTACTACATTATCCATTTGCACAAGAGTACATACAATCTGTTAATATGTATATTCTACTATATACTACCCTGTACAATGTCTCTTATATGTTATTACCCCCCATTTTCTGTAAAATAGTCTTTATTTTATATATGCATATTTTAGAATCTTTTAGACTGTAAATCTTATTATATTGTATTGTCATTGTGTTGAATGTCTGTACTAGAAGCTTCCAACACCAAAGAAAATTCCTTGTGTGTGCAAGCACACTTGGCAATAAAGCTCTTCTGATTCTGATTAATATTTTTAATTAGCTTTTATTTTTAGATTTTACGTTTTTATGTTAACTTTTGTTCATTTTTTAGCAATTTTGTTACATGATTATGTAATTGTATTATTTATTTGTTTATTTTAAATGTTGCTATATAAGAGTCATTTATTTTTATTTTAGTTTTTGTTTATTATAATTTTAGTGCCTTAACCAAATTTCAGTTTTTCCAATAAGTTTTAGGCCAATATTTTATTTGATTTCAATTGACAGAAATGTTTTCAAAGTTTTCCGCAGAAAGCACATGGGTTTTGGAGAAATTCTTCTGAAATATACACGTCTATTGAGGGTAATGATTGACAGGCTGTTTACACAATAGTTGTGTGCACCATTTTGTACATAACAGGGCCCGTATTCACAACACATCTTACGGCTACAAGTAGCTCCTAACTTGCCGATTTAGGAGAAACTCTTAAAAAATAATGGGCGTGTTAGTCCTCATTTAGCGTTTTAGCGCTAAAACGTGCTCCTAAATCTGAGAAACGTTAGAAATGGTGAAGAGGACTCCCAAGTCAAATGTACTGTAACACTGGCAGTCTGTCTTGAAACCTAAACATTTTAGAAAGATTTCATGACAACGAGCTTAACCATAAAGACTACTAATATGAGACTATGAGGCTAACGATTTATGAGACCGGTAAAATGCTTACAATTAGCTGAACATATACTGTATATACTTTATATGACCTATTGGGGCGGTTTCCCGGACAGGGCTTAAGACTAGTTTCAGACTAACTTCAATGTTAAAGGTGTCTTGATCAAAAGCAACTTACATATCTTTAAAAAGATCGTTGCCATTGTTTTGTCTCGAGATGCACACCAGTAACGTTTTTGTAAGGTATGTTTTATAAAACAACTTGAATATCCCAATTTAACTAAGGCCTAGTCCTGGTTTAAGATAATCCCTGTCCGGGAAACCGCCCCATAGTTTATTTGCAAGAACAGACAACCCCTAAAAATATATCAAAAATCACGTATGTATTTTATCATCACGTGTCAGAACTCTTAGTGGTAAGATCAAATGTTTTGTGAATATGGATCCACAAATATCAAAGCAATGCATGAAACTATCATTATGAAATAAATCCAGGACTATTTAAAAGCTGGACACTTTTCTGAAAAAGACGTACCGTAAGGTCATCCTTTAAGTCATTATGGGTTAATAATCCTCCGAAACTGGTTTGGGTTGACTGCACACACCTAATGCGAATCCTGTGTTTGACAAGTTGAACACATCTGATTCAAACCATATGGACAGGTTGCCCAGCTGGCTCCACATTCCTTTGTCTGAAGGTGGAGTGCATGCAAACAGAACCCTGGAGGGCTTATATCTGTGCGTCAGTCAGTAAGGAGTGTTATCTGGCTCCCAAACATGATGTATTCCAGAAAGCAGGCGCAAGGAATTTTAAGCACACGGATTTAAATAGATATTAAGAACGAATCATTTAAAACCGCCAAGTTTGAGAACACAAATCTAAACTTGAAGGTTATCTGTTGGTTTTTCTAATGTTGGCCACACAGGTGGAACACAATGCAGGTCCCTCCCATGGCAATACTCTTTAACCCATCCTGAAACTATTGTATGTTTGATTAAGAATACAGAATTAATTATAAGCTGAATGTTTTTGCTTCTATAGAAAACAAATTAAAAGACGTGAATGCTGTCCACCACTGCTACAAGACACTCCCGTTGTTAGGTCTCGGAGCATTATGCTCGCAAGATAAATCCTCCCTTTCCCATGCTTCTACTCTCTGCGTACAACCAGATAACGTTGCCAAGGAAACATGCAGGATCCGACCAATCAGCACCCACCCACCAAGCTGTTCCCCTCGTGATATGCAAACAATTAGTACCTTCAGCGAGAGGGTGTCTACGTGTATGTGAGGTGAAACATTATGGTAACGTTTTCAGCACAACAACAAAAGAACGAGAAGATCCAAAGACCCAAAATTTCCATCTGTGTGGCATTAATGCTGTGTATACAATCAAATCCCATACATATGTGTGCTTTTGTGTATATGGTGGAAAATACAGACAGCACATATTGCGCACAGAGATAAAATCCAAATTATTGGTTTTTACATTAATCAAAACAAGAGCGTGATTGTGTTACTTCTGAAATCACTGCAGTGCAATCGTTCTAACCAGAACTGCCTAAATGAAACCGTGACATTCAACATTTAATTAAATTCTCTGTACCTAATACAACCTTGGTAATGGCTTTTGGGGGTTTGTGAATAGTTACAAATGCTCTTCGATCAATAATTAGGACTGACAATTATTATGATCATTCTATTTGTGCTATAGACATCAGCATCATTGCAACTAATCATGTTATTGACAAGTACTCAAAGCCTGCAAAGTAGCGTACAATTTAGTCAAGTCATTCACACATAATAGTACCTATTATAAGAGGGTAACACCACATCAAAATGAGTTTTCTTACATGCACAATGAGTTAATTCGCCCTATGGCACCGATGAAAAGAGCTGGGGTTATTCTTTCTCATACATAATGTATAGAGTATTAGAAAGTACTTTCCCGTGAACCTGATTTGATCATATTTGCAGGCACAGAAAGCTTTTGTTCTTTTGTTTCTGTTGTTTTGCTGGTAACGCAACACAACTAGCACTTAAAACAACATAGATGCAGAATGTTAAAAGTTAAAACATCTCCCACTAATACTTTGATTTTGATAGTAATAGTTGTAGTCCAGGTGATTTGTAGAACCAATATGTGTTGCTTTGGCAATTATTTGATCTTATGCTAATTTAGCCAATGCAAACCAATTTGTCACCAATTTTGACCTTTGGCACAAATGTCTGAGCTCACGGTTCAAATTAATTATTGGCAATGACTCGGCTGGCTGACTCTGGAACAAGTTTTATAAAGCAACCTCAAGGGCACTGGTCTGAATGCAATGTGCTACAGGAGTTTTTTTCTTTAACACAAACTGCTTGGGTTCTGTTGTTCCCGTTCCGTGAAGCCGGCAGTGCTTTCGCAGGTCATTGATTAATCGTGGTCATTAGGCGGTGAGAGAACAGCCTCACCTGGAGTTAGAGGTGAAAATCAACGGGAGATTAAAATTAATCACTCTGAAAAGTGACAACGCCGCCGGCACCCTGCGGAGAGCGGGACGTCGAGAGGGGAATGAGAGTGAGGTGCGAGGGAATATCTCAAAGAGTGTTGAGAATGATAGAGGTTTCCTTTTTATTTAAAAATACATCACAAAAAGCACACAAGAATAAAGAAAATAAGATTTTTACATAATGTGCAGAGCAAAAATGAGGGGTTACGTATTATTAGTACACCATAAAAAAAGTAACAGCTACATCATTAACATCATTGGTTGTTTCTTATTAGGATTTTAATTTTTCTATCTCTTAAATGGCATTGTACAGAGAACCAGCATACCATCTACAGCTATGAAATACAGAACGGGCTCTATCCCAAACAGATCATTCAGTTCAAGGAAACCACATTGCTACCAAGGTTTGCTGATGAAGGATCAGATTGTCATGTTTACACTAACATCACATGTTCAAACAAGCAGAACTGATCCTGGAACAGCACCTCTATTGTCAGAGTCTTAATAAATAAAAGCCCAGAGAAAACATGAGCGTGTGCTTTCAGGTAATGACAACTTCTGCGTAGTAATAAATGTAAATACCTTATTCAGATGGTGAATGATTAACCCAATCTCACTCTTGTAATTCACCTTATTCGCAGCCCAAGCACCAAAACATTACAGCCATAAAATAGGACCCAGAATTACATTACATATTTACACATTCAAAAGGAACCCTATTAAAAATAGATCAGAGCGACTACTATTTGTGTACAGCAGTGACTTGTATTTATAGAGTCAGTATATAGTTGACAGTGTACACACACCCTCGCATGACCAGTACATGCATCCAGCATCTTTGAGATGAAAAGAAGCCTGTTTTACATGTGTATTATTAACAGACATTTCTATGTAATATTTATACCAGTCTGCTTCAAATCAGATGGTGCTAAATTGTTCATTCCCAATTACTATGACTAATTTATAATTTCAGCTGAGCATCATGTTTGTTCATGTATTATTTATTTACCTTGTCATCTGTTAAACCTACACTCATTGTGCTCATTGTGTGATACCAGTTCATTAAACCCAGTTAAAAAAGGCACATACAGTGAACATTGGGAAACCCTTCAAGGTCAAATATAGCCCACCATGGGAAAAATGATTAAAAAGATCTGTAATGTTATTAAACTATTAAACAGCTGGAAATTATAGTGACAATGTGCTCAATTAGGTGGGTAATTATTTTAGACCTTAACAAACACTATTCATTCAAAATTACACATTTATAGATGACCTCAGTTTAAATTAACGTCCTTCATTGGCTTACATTTATGTTAACCATCCCTTCATTTCTTGTTCTTCATCTAACACATAAACTGCTTGCTAACATTTCCAACCGCCAATTGGATTTTAAATCTTCATCTTTCAAGACAGAATGAGCTGTCGGCCAAACCAAATGCAGGTTTAAGATTAGGATCGCATTAAAGTCAGCATATTATCGCTATCATCTGTGATTGGCTAGGGGTAGTGTAAGAAGCAGGGGCAGGGCAGAGTTGAGGAGTACTGGGGTTCTGTTGGCCCTAAAACCTGATTGCTCAATGAACCGTATTTTACCACAGAGCCCCATCTTTCCTTTAATTTCATTGCAGGGTGGGGGAAAGCAAAGGTTTGTGGTCAAGAACCAGTCCACGCATAAGGAATTGACTGACGCACTAATCACTCTGAAGCCAAAAACTGGCTTGTTTAGAACTGCCAAATGGTAAAAAAAAAGCAAAGCGAGTTAAATCACAGTTTTCTCATTTTCCAAAAGTTCACATTTACATATATATATACACACCACATCAATCATCAAATGTTTTTTTTAAACCATCTCATCCATAAACCAAGCCAACCCACATCTTTCCACAGTCCCTTAAATAAATCTTTGCCAGCCTTTTGTATAAAGTGATAAACAGAATGATATCAGATAATAGCTTGGGAGTTGCTATGTACAATAGTGAACTATAAGTTGTACTACATAGAGTAAATTTAGGTTTCAATGATTCATTTCTCTGTAGAACATTTCATGGGCAAACATTTCAAGTGCCTTGGAATATTAAAGCCACCTTGCATATAATAGCGCCTTCAAATCAATCATGCACTGCATTATTTACAAAACAAAACAGAAGCAGGTGAAACGATCACCGTTCTGCATTAGTTTTTTTTTTTGTTCTGGAAGTCAAATTGTATTATTAGACATGGGACAGCGGAGATCGGAAACTGCAGAGATCTTCATTTGTGCTGATTGCAAATTCCAGTCGAACAATGTATTGAATAGTGTGAGTCAAAATGGTAGAGATACCAGCTTAGCTCTACACAATGGATCCATCCCTGTTCTGGGCAGGGATCATGACTGGGATGGCCCCCATGCGGCTGAGGTTGGGGCCAGCCATGCGGCTGAGGTTGGGGCCAGCCATTCTGCTGGGCGGGGGAATGGGGGCGTGGCTAGGGGGCCTGTCGTTTTCTTCAGAGGGTATCTTGTCGTACTGAGGTTTGGTGTACTCATGGAGGTTGGAGGGGGACATGGAGCCCAGAGAGGAACGTTGGCTACCCGCACTGGTAAAGCTGCGTGCGGTAGAAACGCGGCTCTTGGGAGGGGGCACATCCTCTCTGTTGGAGAGAAAAGAACGAAGACTGTGTTCAAGTTCTTAGAAAAGTTTTTAAAAAGAGATTTCACAGAGTAAAAATACACAAATCAAAAACTCTATGGGATTACCGAAAAGAAAATCTGATCGAAATCTCTCTACAGCAAAGAAAATCTTAAATTAAATCTCTCTGAAATAAAACCCATTTCTTGGTTTTAGAAGCACAGAACCCCAACTCTTTCACAGTGTGCAGTAAAACACTCACATAAAAAACAAACTGGTTAACAGTGCAGACTCATCAAGCCAGACAAATCCCCTCTGTGTGCACCTTCGGTCCAAAATTAATTTTCGTGTCTTGATGACAAATAAAACTTTTTCAGTGCTCGCCCCTCAGGTCCTGCTCTACCCCCATCGTTCCAATTAACAAGTAATCAGCAACAATAATCCATTCTGAAGCAGAACACGGGGGGGGGAGAGACAGACAGTGAGGGTCACTGAGAAAAGCAGGCTTATTTAGATAATCTTCTTGTCATAGTCTGTGTCATGCAGCGCAGGGCTCCCTGACAATGTCCAGCGCACGGGTCCGAGGGGGGTGTAATACGGGGCAAATGAAGGCCTGACCCACGGCCTTCCCCTTTCACGGAGAGGAATGCTAGTTCAATAGAACTGGGGAGATGGGGGGGCATTGACAAAGCAGGAATCGACTGAACAAACAAACACACAAAACTGATTACACCAGCAGTTTCGTTTTGGGTGAGGGGGTATGAGGGATGGCACCACTAGACAGTTTTACTGGCCATCAGCTTTGTTTGGCCTATGGTGTTAAGCTCAGGGGAGGCCAGTGATTGGATGAATCAGACAGACATGGAGACGATGACGTGTACCAAATGGCATCTGGGTCGAGAGCCCTCTTTTGCTTTCACTTACAGTCTTGTTGTTCTCTTTATTAGCTCGGAGTAAGCAGTTGGCTCGGGATTGAAAGCCAACTGAGAAAAGCAGGTGTTCAAATGTGTGTGATAAATCAGTGTTTGAGGAACGATAGTTACACTAACATGGTCCTCCTAAGACTTCCAAGAATTTATCATTTGTATGATTGTAATTAAACTTAAAAATATGGCACTAACACAGTAGATTTTATGAATGTTTAAAAAGCAGTACAAATGGACTATGAGTACATTCGGTGTGGACAGGTCCTAACCTGCAAAAAAATCACACTGTGCACTTCTCGAAATGTCCCGTGTGTGGCGAGAAAAAACAAAGGTAAGGTGTCAAGACAACCCTGGTGTTCAGTACCTTATCTCATAGGAGATCTCCTTCTCGTACCTCTTCTTTTGGCGGGCACGGCAACAACAGAAGAGGATAAGGGCGAGAAGTATGAGAGCCAACAGAACGCTGATCACAGCGCCCGCGATGATGCCTGCTGTGTTAGGAGCTAAAGAGAAATGCAAAGACAGATTAAGGTTTAGAGAGATTTAGAGATTTATTGAGCCTCACATGTTTAGTACCTTTGGAACGGAGGTACAACAAACTGTGTGTACACAGTGTAACCCTAATAGAGTTACTAGGGCTCAAGGATGTTACAGCTAAGCCCATTCAATCCATTATAGTCATTGGATAATGACGCTTACGGATGAGGTTGCAGGTTAAAGAAATTAAGAACGCTTTTTTAAGTATATTAAAATTGGACTGACTGACGGTGGAAGGCGTGTACTATAAAATCAGACTCACCTGGTGTGACGCTAACCTCCACCACACACTCCTCTGTTCCAACACTGTTTTTAGCAACGCAGCGGTATGTTCCAGAAGCGGTCTCAGTGGCGTTCCTCAGACTCATGGTGCCGCCGACCGGATCTAGTCACAGCGAGAAATGGATTCTAAATTCGAACTTTGGCATGATTATCAAAACTGTAACGCATCGTTCAGGGGAAGTGTAGGGACTTACCGAGCACTGCTGCGGGTGGTAGCAGTTTATTGCCAGTGATTCTCTCCCAAGTGTACTTTAGTGGTTGTGTGCCCTCTGCAGAATTACAGCGCAACATCATATCCTTGCCCATCAGAGTCGGGCCATCCGCGTAACATCTGGGTTTAGAGGGGCGAACTGAGGGAGAGGAAACAGGAAGCGGTCAGTCAAAATCAGGACACTTGGGTATAAATGTTTCATTGTTCACTGGATGAATTTGTCAGGTAGTAGGGTGTAATTTGGTTCAAAACATTGTGTTGACATTTGTGTCATGCAGGGCTGCACAACACCCTAGAAAAGGCAATGCCTTATCATCTTACCCTGGCGAGCCACACAATGTGGTCAGTTGAGTGCAAGTGTATCTACCAAAAATCTTTACACTTTTTTTTCCACTTTCTGTGGCATTTTTGCCCCAAACCCCCATTACTTTCTGACCTTCGTCCTGTGTACACATTCTATATTGTGCAGCATAAAAAGTACAAGTCCCTGAGCTTCTTCTATCCCACTCCATCCATTTCTACCCATTTCATCTGTATCGTACCTAATCACAACAAAGGAAGCAATGATCCGAGTAATGGATACAGCTGTTGCTATTACAGGTGCTGTCAATCAACTTAATTAAAACCAGAGCGCTGTGGGTGTCAACATTCCCTCAGATAAAAAGAACAAAGCACGAGAAGATGAAGGGAAGGTGCTGGTTATTGCAAAAGACAGCATGTGTTTTGTGGGTTTGAGAGCTAGAAAGAAAAATTGGTCAAATCTACATATTACAAGGGAAAGTGAATTGGTAAGATTGGATGGGGGAGGGTGGAGAACAGGGGTGCTCTGTACAGAAACGAAAGCCCTCCACAAACACACTCCCCAACCCCCTACTTGGCAGGAGATGAGATGAGAACTCGAAAGCAAACAAACTCTAAATTAAAACCAGGAGGAGAGAGACAGAACCCCATGTGAGGAGGGCACGGAGGCAAAGAATGAAGCACAGACAAAGAGATGAGCTTAAAAGAACAGTTCACCCAAAAACATAGATTACGTCATCATTTACTCAAGTCCTTCCAAAGCGTTTTACTTATGACCTCCACAGATCACAAAATAGCTATTTTTCATATAAGTGGATGGGGACTAAACACAGTCGTGGTTACTGTTCACTTTCATTGTATGGTTTGGAAATTCTTTTTTGGTGAACTATCCCTTTAAAAAGATAGACAGCAAAAATGACTTCCAAACTAGAGTAGGGTGTTGGAGTTGAAGTCTAGATGGACATGTTTGTTTGATGATAAAAGCTGTAAAAACATAGCTGGGCTGCTGGGGCAGAGGCTTACAGCTGCAGAGACCTGAGGATTAACTGCAGGCTGGACTGAACAGCAATTTAATAGGATGATGGGTCAGGGCACAGCAGCTTCCTCCGACAAAGAAATTAAATGTGTGGTGATGGACAGGTGGGTGGGACACATCCAGGTGTCGACTGACGGTCTAATGCACGCGTTTAAAACAGGGGTCTTCAATGTTTTTCGGGGCAAGGACCCCTTAGATGACAGATGCATGGAGCAGGGACCCCCTTATACTAAATGTGTAATCAGAGCTATTTAAATAGAAACAACCCTTATTGTCACAGCAATATTATGTTAAGACATTACATTAGCACTATTATGCATGTTATTGTTGCACATACATACTTTCTGTGTATTATTTTTATTATTAATATAGATTGTTTGATTATTTTAAGGGATTTACAGCATCATTTGTTTTAATTTTACTGTGAGATGGACAATATACTTGTCCTGAATCTTAGTTTTTATTAAGGCTTCAATGAGATGACAGACCTTGGTTAATGGCACAAATACTATTCTAGTGGAGGTAGAGGTTGTCTCTGGATGTGAAAGAAATCATTGCAGATTTTATGCATTCTGTTGTAAAAGCAGGCCGTTTTATTAAGTGTCATTCTTTTTTTCCTTCCGCTTCTCTGTGTGTTGCAGAACACACCGCTATTTTATAATTTTGAGCTCCGTTGTCTTTCTCGTGGATCAGCATTGTCGCGGCTGTTACCCGAAAATTCACGAGTTTTTTCTGCAGAGCATCATATTAGACTAAGGAGAGCAACATGCAATGAGTCCGCGTTATTTTTGGCGCACCATCAGCACACTGTGCGCGTTTCCTTTATTTATAACACGTACAATAGTTTTGTCAGAGTTTACAATGCAGAAGCGTTGTGGTGTCATTTGCCTGTCAAATTAGCGCTTAGCTTTAACAAATTTTAACAAAAGTTCAGAAATACAGTATATGAGAATGCACTTTATTTACACGCAACTCATTTCATGCGTACTCTGAACTTATCGGAAGGGAGACGATGAAGCAGATGTAACGTTAACTTTCTTCTATCGCTTCTGCTGCCTGAATGTATGTTTTTGTCCGCACGCAGGTTACAATTGCAATACGCCGGAGCTTCAATGAGTCTGCGCGGCCGTGCACGTGCGCAGCTTAAAGAGAACATTGGTTGTAATATTTCTGTACCCATGCTTTACATTTTTAACAAAAAGATGCCTGTGAATAAAACGTAATTTGCGGACCCCCTGCAGTTCCACCGAGGACCCCCGGTTGAAGACACATGGTTTAAACCAACAGACATACGTCAACAAAATCTGTGTCCGTCTCTCTTAGCAAGACAACTCGACAAACGTTGTGTATTGTGTATTTTATAGGCAGGTGTATAAAATAGGCAGCAAAAGTCTCTACTGAAGTCATTTTATCTCAGAGGTGAGATCAAAATAGTCAATCATACCAGCATGGTTAAAAGAACAGCTAAAAAAACCCTGTAAAAGTCAAACTGCCCAAAATAATTCCATACGCATTAAGGCGTGAAAAGTAAAAGGTCAAATAATTCCTTTTTCTGCTGTCTGGAAGGTACCAATTTCACCTCGCTTGGTAGTTCACATCGAAGGTTAATCTCAAGTGTTAAAAATAACAAAAAAGCTCAATTGGGTATAAAAGTAAAAGTATTAATGAACAACACATTAATTACGATAAAGAATTTCTCAAAAAATGATTTTTGCAAAGGCATTTCACACAACTCCCTTATAATTAATTCTTGTTTATTTACACTTGAGGTTCAGAACAAAGCAGCTGTTAATGAAACAATCAGTATTTGTGATGCAAGCATATGTCTGCAGACCTTTTCAGCTACATGCACAACACCAAATAACAAATACACATCTACATAAACCTAGGAGATTCTCTGCATCCCAACAGTAGAGCTGTGCCTCTCTAAGGTGGCAAGTAGCACATATACAGCTCTTCAAGTGAATGTCCTTGGACGGCTGTCTCTGATGGAGACATGTTTAGTAAGGAACACACGCACGCAGCCAGACAGCATCTGCTCTGAATGCAGGTACAGAGTCCCTGTGGTCATCAGCGATAGGATGAGGGTGGACAATAAGGTAACGGGCAAAGAGCGAACAGCTGCATTCATCAACTGCTGAGAGAACTACCAATCTGCGTCCTTCCATCGGTCTCACTGTGGTCCACCTCCTATCACAGGGTTTGCTTTTGCCAAACTGTCCTTCACCCTAACAAAACAGTGAGTTTAAGGTCGACTCAAGTCTTTGGCCTAATCAGATCCTATCCACACTAATGCGTTTTCGTTTGAAAATGCATCTTTTTCTCTCCGTTTTGGCCTTTCGTCCACACTGAGACCGCATTTTTGTCAACGAAAACAGAGCTTTTCGAAAACACACTCCAAAGTGGATTCATTTGAAAATGGCGTTTTCGCGTTGTAGTGTGGATGAGGAAAACGGAGGGGTTTAAAACAATGATGTGCTTTTTGTCATGTGATGCAGTTGTTTCGGCTTCTCTCCTGTTTGATAGCTGCATTTTAGGAGACGGAATATTTAATTACTCGCGGTCATTGTGTGAGTTAAGTTTCCTTTCGCTTTTGCAGCTTTATAGTCTTGTTACCCGCAGCATCATCTCCAAGTTACTTCATTGTTCGTCTATTTAAAAAAAAAAATCTCTTTGCTCCACATTGCCACGACATAATAAGGCAGAAAGTATATAAACGCCTGACAGAAATGACACATGCTGACGTGTCTTAGGTTTTACTCATGACATTCAGATGATCACGTGAATTATGTGTTTGTTTGTCAAACTTCAAACAACTGCTTTGTTGGTCTTAAAGATAAAGGCAGTGAGTTATCAAAACTATTGGTCTTCACTAGCACAGTAAGGACACAATGATCCCAAGTAATAACTGTCAGCGTCTATGAAGCTCCTCAATAAAAAAACAACAAATACATGGTCAATCTGGCCACAGTTAACAATATTTGTAAACCAGACAACCCACTAGAATGATGCTCATTTAAAAAAAAGGCATTTAAGCTATTATTATGGGTGTCTGAAAGCTACTATTAAAACAGCAGTTCACCCAAATCCAAATTCTTTCATTTATTATCCCTAAACTATCCATTTACAAACTTTTTTCCGGTTTCTTTTTAATCTTACAGTTACCGCCATTCAGGCACCTGTAATGCAAATACACGTCTCAGTCATTTGGTCACAGAGTTTCAGGAAGTGACGCTGATGTTGTCGTATTGTTTGCCTTAGAGATGGCCTTGTTTGGCAACAGTATATTTGCCTAGGGCGTATGTGTCGACACCAGTCAACACACGAGGAAAAGGTGCTTTTTCACACTCAAAGTACCACTGATGTCACACTTGCTGTCGACAGCGATCAATCATGACCCTGAAACAAGACGTGTCAGGGGGCCCATGAAATCAAACTTTAGTGCATGTTTATTGTGCTTTCATGGTGCAGATCAATGTAACGCCATTCGCTCTTTCCCCTGTTTTCACATCTCACTTTCCAGGAAATAGCAAGATGGATTGAAGATGGTTTCCGAGTAAAACTAACATAGAGATACACAGATGTTATCTGTTGCGAAACTAAAGAATACATTGTGCATACAGATGCTTGGTTCATGTCACTGACAAACATTTTTTTAATAATGTTGCCATTTCAATGCTTATAGTGGAGGAACATTTGAGCTTCTGTGTTGTGCCATAAGTTAAATCCAGTATGGACAGGGTGTAGTGGCATTTGTCAAGAACATTTTAAATTTTCATTAAAAATTAAATGTCCTTTTTCAGGAACTTACAAGTTTGTTATACTACTCACCCATGACAGTTAGTAGAATCTTTCGGCTGCTGATGCCAGGAACTTTCTTCACCTTGCATTGATAGGTGCCCGTGTCTGTTGCCTTCAGTCCCATTATGTTCATGGAGGCATCACCATTTTTAGGGTCAGGGGAGTTAAAGTGGACTCTCCCTTTAAGAGGAGCATAGTAGTCTGAAAAAGCCCTGTCACCCGAGTACACAATCACCTGATGAAAGAAAAGATGAAAGAAAAAAGAATCACGTTTTAGTTACGCAACATTTCAGCTTCAACATAATGGGTAGGAAACACTACACTGTGAAAGGTCAAAATAATATTCAAATATTAAGCTTAACGTAAATCCTAACCTAAACCTGCACTGCTTTTAAAAGTCAGTGAGACAAAGAAACACACAGTGCCCCCTCTTATCTCAAAAACATCCTTCAGCACAGGTAAAACATTTGCCCTTTCAATGTCACGACCTGAACAAAGTGCTCTTGTTAGTTCACACAGACACCTTCTGTCAAGCTGTGCAGCACAAAGGCACAAAAACCTCAATGGTTTACTGACGCATATTTAAAGTTGCATTTTAAATGAGCCAATCAGTACATGCTCTCAATACAATACAATCAATACAAGGGATAAAGACACAGATTCATCACCATAGAAGGAAAATGGTGGATCCATTCAATAATCCTTAACCAACTCTCCCCACTTCATTTTCATGATGGAGAGGTGGCGGTCTCCCATAGCGACTTGCTTCATGCACAGTAGTCATGAGAACGCACCTTAGGGCAACAGAGCCAGAAGAGGTTGGAGAGACACAGAATCCTGAACGCATAAGACAACACGAACCAAGAGGAAAAGGAAAGGGTCTCTTATATCCTCTCTCTTTTCCTCTGTGTTCACAAGAACGAACATCTGTAGAGTCTTGTCCAAATTACCACTTAGTAAACAGAGCTAATCTGTGCCACCTGGAGTCTGCCTACAGGATTTAAACAAAACATCCAACAACATCTGTAAAATAGCCTGCATCTAAACGTAATAACTAAACTATATTAAAAAAGATGAGGAAATGAAAACTGCCTGAAGCAACAGATCTCAAAGGCTTTCAATAACATAAACCAGACAAGGATCCAAGTAAAAAAGTCTGCACAAAGCAAAGAACAAAAGACACGACATTGCAACTGTGGAACATGACGCAAACTGGCAATATTTTTCTCCTCATACAATCTGATGTTTTCTTTTACCAATGGCGCTGTCTGTAGTAATGGACCATTAGCAGAAAGCCTTGGCTGAATTTTAGAGACCGAGATATAAACAAAATGTGGGGGTACTCATCGCTGTCCGAGCTGGTAGGAACAGACAGATGGAAAACATCACTTGGCATACTGTGGCTGGTTAGGACAGTGTTAAGACTACTGGTACGACTGGAGTCTTCATGTCAGAGTTAATAAAAATCTTTTTGTATTGTTGTCTCCTTTAGGGGTAAAATTAAATAAGAAATAAAAAATTCTCAGCGTACCTCTAAGAGAACTTGGTCCGCCTATTTACGAGTCGAGGCTACAAGGACACCATGCGACTTATTAAAATCAAAGTGTGCATATGTTCACTAGTGTATCTTGTTTGCACTTGAGTTCCATGATGTTTGTATGCCGGTGGGTATGTGTACTTTCCTCTGGAGCTACAGCAGGCTTGTTTGAAATGCAAAGCAGCAGTGAGTCACCTGTGCTGGGACATCAGTCTGCTCTATAGCCCGAGCAGTTTCTGTATCTATGCCTGTCTACATCAGTGTTTACACTCTCTGCTGAAACAGCTCTGACTATCTGCTCCTGGAATCAGGTGACTCCACAAACTACACAACCTATACATTTCAATGGCAAACAAACCATTTTATCATTCAAATTAACTATGCATTATTCAATTAACTAAACAATTGCTCAATGCTTTATATTTAAAAATGATGGCATACAGAGATATAAAAGTGAACACTGCAATTAATGTGAAACAATCCTAGCTCCTTGTCCATATAAGCAAGTGTCTTAGTTATTTTATTTTATGTTCCCATTGTCACTTTCAAAGCAGTCCTATTTTGTGAATGCTGGTTCTGTATTTAAGACATTATGGAGCCACAGTGTATTTACAGTACAGCGTTACCCCCCAGTTCCCATCCATTCTTTACTATAATGCTAATGGCCAATGCCGTTTTGTATGGAATTCTTCAACTTGTCAGCCGCGTCCCACCAACAAGAGAATTATTAATGCTTCACTGTGCCCCTAAAGACCATGCCACATTAACAAAGAACACCATAATATAAAACTGGGTTCTACATTCAAAGCAGATTCATTGTTTAAGTTCTGTTGGAACTGTTGTTGAATACAGGGGAAACACACTCTTCTTTGTGTGTTTGTGTACACTGATCCATGATAAAAAAAAAGAGACTGACAAAGGTAAAAAACATAAGAGAATCTAAGCTAGATTAAACACCAGGCACTCGTTTTATTGTTTATAAGTCCCTTTTCATTTGGTATGGATTCATTTAGAGACTAAGAGCTTTTTTAAAGCCAATCATTGGAAAACCATAAATCACAGTCACGCTGACTGACACCGACAAAATGAGAAAGTATTAAAGAATTCACAGAATTAAACTGTAATTGGTTCACAGTTTGGGTTTAAACAATACTTTGCAATGGTAGACTTTTCTGCAAAGACCTTAGTGTATAATAAAAGTTCAAGTTCTGGAAAAAACACTACTAGGTAACAAGAGTATTAGCACAAGCCTGGGACAAAAAAGTGGGGCATAGAAAGTTAGTTGTCATGCCCCATTGGAGGTAAGAAAGATGGAGATAGCCAGTGTCCAACCTTCAACATCATATGAAACCATTAAAAATGTTGAAATGGGTCAAAGACAAATTGCAAGTCCTGAGGCACAGCCTGGCAGCAAAGAAGGGGAAGAGTGCAGGGTCTATGCCCATGAGAAAAACCTAGCAAACAACTGAGGAGGGAACAGAAATGTAAGGAGAAAAGGAGAATGATAAAAATAGAAAGAAAAATCAGGTTCAGAACAAAATGAAGAAGCATTGAGAAGAAAAAAGATGGGGTGAGAGAAGAAGAAAGGTACGAGGATACCAAAGAGAGATCGACCATCGAGGGCTCCTGACCCAATTCTGTCCCCAGCTAAATGCATAATCTCTGGAGAGAAAGAATATGAGGATATCTTTGCATGAGGCTGGAACAGACACACACACAAAGTATCTGGGTTTCTTTAAGCCCCAGTATTTCTGTGAAAAAAACAGCCCTCAATCAAACTATTTGCAGAGTAAGGATGTTGTATAGATGCTAAAAATGAAAACATCGACTACAAAACTTTATTCATAGTGAAGTGCCTGGTAAGCATTCCGACACAAACACACAAAACATCAATAAACAGTGTCAACTAAGAGCTGTCAAAGCCAATAAACCGCAAGTGTACATTCATGCGAGTAAAACCATAACATCACATATAGGACATTTTTACATATATATTACATTTTATGAATTTTATGTTGAGCCCCATACGTATTTACCCAGAGAGAATTTTACAGAGTACTAAAACAACGGCACACGTTCATAATGCTGTGTTTACACCAAACGCGAATTAAGTGATTTGCGTGAGTAAATTACATACAAAGCCAATGCAAAGATGTGAATAGACGCAAACTCACACCGGGCGACGCGAACACGTGTCAATAGCGTCTTCTACACAAGTTGACAATTTCAACTCGAGCGAGAAATTCACGCAAAAAGCTCATTGACACCTACTGTTTGACACATCCTGACCTGTAAGACACTCCTTGTCACGCGATGTTTTCCGTGTCACTCGCGCAAAAATAACAAACTGTTCCTGCAAATAATAAAGAGCGAGGAACGGGATTGTTTGCATTTGGTGTGACCACAGCATAAGCCCCACACACACCAACATATGTGCTATCCACACATCAGCACCTGCTCAGGGTAGATCAAAGCAAGTAAAGACTACAATGAAAAGTCAACCTTCAAAAATATATATTGAAATTCACACTAATTATACCTGTCTAGGACAATTCTGAAATTGCAAAGGCTTCGATTCTGTATTTTATGTACAGCTCTTCCGCTTCGAGATCGAGTCGTTTTTAACGTGCATTTGAAAAAGCAACGCTCATCAAACATCATCATTATAAATATACTTTATTATCATTTAAATGCCTGAAAAGGTTTGAAGAACAGCGATAGAATATGACCATTGACAATTTCCTGGAACTACATGTGTAAACCGTTCTCCTTCTGTGTCCCATATTCTGAGTTTCTGCCCGAGAGCACCCTCTGGCTTTCGGATGTGGCGGCATTTAACCGTAATTCATTGAGAAACAGAGCATAAGAATTGCACGATATATTGTCCCAGCCCTATGTCACACAATACACAATCACATCATCTGCTTACCACTTTTTCTTCCTTTTGGTTGTCGGATGGCTGCAGGCTCCACTCGATATCCAGAGGGCCGGTATCCTCAGGAGCAAGTGTAAACTGACAGTCCAACTTTACACTCTCACCGCTGGCTTTCTCAATGGACGTGGAACCAGTTGAAGTGATCTGCAGTCCACAGGCTAAACCTGAGACACAGAGAAGACAATGGTGTTTAATGGAAGATAATAATATCTCTACATAACATTACTTTTAATTAGATAACTACTTATGATTAGGGTTGGGAATCGTTTCAATTTTATCGATTCCGATTCCAATTCCGATTCTGCTTATCGATTTCGATTCTTATCGATTCCCAGTTTCGATTCCACAGTTAAAGTAAAACATTTAGATATCAACCTGTATGGTCATTTAGCCTGCTTATTGACTTGTTTGCAAAATATATTTATGAGCACCGTTTTGTGTATATTTACACATAGAAACACACCTTTTCTGATTTATTACAATTTGTATTATCATAGTTGAACTACATCATGGTTAAACTGCAGTTACTATAATGCAACTATGGTTAATTTGTGATTCCTGTGCTTTAATACAAATTCTATAGCTAAACTATGCTTACTATAGTAAAAAATATCGCTAATTTTCATAAGGGCTTTTATTGAGATATCAGCAGATCATGCAACGCATGTACTTTTCTGAAAATATGCACACAGGAATTGATAAGAGGAATTCAAATTTTAATCTCAAGTATCCGATTCCTATTCCTTTCAATTCCGATCCGATTCCTAGCCTTTCGATTCCGATTCCAAATTGGAATTGATTTTCGATTCCCAACCCTACTTATGATTATATAATGCAACACTATGCACACATTATTACAACATCATAGATGCCACATTTAGTATAATTTCTAAAAGCAACCATAGGTTACTTTGTTAAACAGATTTGGGAAGAGTGAAATTAACATCACAGCATATTAGCAGACAACCGCTAAACTGAAACCATCCGTTTCTGTAAACAATTCAATTTGATGTAGAACTTTCCTTTAGTTACCATAAACGCTTCACTTTGGTGCTTAAAACATAAAAGCGACTACAGACACTAGAAACATCTCAAATGTAAAACGTTACTTCCTTATTACTAGGGATGCACCAATACCAATTTTTAAAGACTGAGTACGAGTACCAATATTTTTTTTCTGGTACTCGCTGATACTGATGCCTGTACCAATGCTGGTATTGGTATCGGTGCATCCCTACTTATTATGTACAGAAACACTGTACATTAGTGTTGTCACGATACTGGAATTTCTAACTTCGATTCAATACCTAAAAAAATATCGATATTCGATACCATTTTCGATACCACAGGGAATAAACTGCCATAGCAATAAGGCCCTAATAAGCAATAGCAATATAGGCCTTTTTAATTTTTATTTGAAGTTAAATTGAACAAGACTAGACAATGAGGTATATACAGTATTTTTACATTATTTATTAATTGTTAATCTAATGTTAATTTTACGAATACATTTACTATTTAAAATCAAAGTTGTATTTGTCAGTATTAATGGACCAGACCCTGTTGAAAAAACCAGCCTATGCTGGTTTGGTATGTTTTGATGCTGGTTTGCTGGTTTGTGCTGGTTTAAACTGTTCATGTGCTGGTTTAAGATGGTCATATGCTGATTTAAGATGGTTCTTAGCTGGTTTAAGATCAAACCAGCATCGATCAAAACATACCTTACCCAGCATATACTGGATTTTTCAACAGGGGAGCTTACATAAATAGTTGTATTTTTTAACTAACATTTAAAAGAGATTAATAAATACTTGAACAAATGTATTGCTCATTCATTGTTTGTTAATGTTAGTTAATAGCCTACATTTTTATTTGGCTAAATTGGCTTTTATTCAAATAGGCCCATACTGTAATCATTGATCAGCGCACATATAGACAGAAACGCAAACTTAAACGCAAAAACTGTTGCAGAGACTCCGCACTGGACATCTTTCTAACATTAACAACTTTTAACCGGAGCGAATGAGACGAGTGGATGAAATCATTGAACAGCGCACATACATAGAGCGCTATGGTAAACACGGAAGTGCAAACGTGTATCACACGCGAGAACTGTTGCGGAGACTTTACTCGCACCAGCATTATTTCAAACATCAAATTAACCGGAGCGAACGAGACGAGTGGATGAAATCATTGATGAGCGCACAAAGACAGAAACGCGTGCATTAAACATGAGAACTCTTGCGGACTCTGTACTAACATAAACAACATATAACCAGGGCAAATGAAACGAGTGGATAAAATTATTGATCAGCGCACATACATGGATCGCAATGGTAAACACGGGAAGCGTAACGAGCGTGCACCACGCCAGATGTGTTACTGAGACTGGCCATCTTTTCTAACATAAACACGATTTAACTGCCACAAACGAGTCAAGTATGTGAGAGGAGGCGGGGCTCTGTTGTTATGCGTTCACGTGCAGTGTGTGTTAACTCACTGTCGGAAAAGAGAAAGAGAGCGGGAACGCGCAGCTGATATCGATACGTGGGACATGGGTATTGGAACCGTTTCAGATTCTTCAGTATCGATACTTATCGAAATAATCGATATTTTTCACAACACTACTGTACATACTTCTCAATGGGGGCTATGCATTTGTCTATCCCAGTTCAAACATTTAAGAAAGACGTTTCTATGTATCCTATCAAAGACTACCAAAGTTGTTGACAGTATTGAATAAGTGTACATCATGTTTGTGTACGTGAGCGAGTTTCAGGGGATTGACTCAGCCTTGAAACATTCAGTGCTGCCCAACTGAAACTTTAAAACCAGAATGTCCTGTTTTTACACAATTAAGAACAGGTGGAGTTCCTTTACCGCAGGGATCAAAATACTACTGATCTAAAATCAGCCTCATGAGGATCTAGTGCTTTATTAACAAAAGACTGGTTGCAGATCAGAATTTAAAGAACATTTCCCACAATGCAAACACTGATGTGTGACGGGGTGTGTGACGATGCATTACGTAAAACGAAATCCTTTCATTATCACATGCCTTTGACAGTCTGCGATCATCCCTATGGGTTTCGCTACTTTGATTTGTGGGAGTGAATGGTTAGAAATGTGTACTGCACGTGGCATAATTCAAAAGAAAGCAGCACAGCATCTGACAAATTAATACTGCTGGCATCGGCCATTCAAAAATCCCCCATTAGCAGTGATATATGCTCTTTTTCCAGCGATCAAAGTAATTGTTTGAACAAATGGATCCTTTGGTGACCCTGGCTGAAGGCTGCATTTCATTTAATTTTAATTAATATTGCCAGCTTTCAAGCACAGATCAGGGCTTTGTGGAGGACATGACTTCATTCAATAACCTAGGCCTACTCTCACCATCTGGATCCATAAATCTGGTACAAAAGCCTGTGGACTATGCTCCACCGTCATGCTAATGACAAATAGATGCCAATTTAATATTATTTTAGAATAGGTTTTTGCAACTCAACCAAACTGGAGGTGTGAAGAAAAAAAAATGCATTTGCAACTGAATAAGACAGAAATAGAAGACAAGTTTGTGGTTACAAGAACAGTTTTTCCACCCTTTGTCTCTCAACTACAATAATGTAAGTGAAATGGTATAGCAGTTTGTATGTGATGGAATTCAGGAATCAATACGGTCTACAATGCTCCATCCTTTCTACCAACATGAATACAGAAGAGGAATGCTGTACTGAATATAAATGAAGCCTGGCTGTACAAAATATGCTGTACATATGCACATCATAACAACATGCGTTCATGAGTTGACAGATGCATTGTCATTTTCTTAATGTCATAATCATTAACTCAACACTTGATGCTTAGCCACATTTAACAGCACACTTGTAAAATGATAAACATGCATACTGGACAATGAGGCAGTAATGACCAGGTAATGGTCTTTTTATAGAGCGTTACAGCATCAGCAGTGAAATTTCACAAATGTTTAATTTTAATTATCTGTGAGGAAATGGAATGAAATGGTCTCATAACAGCATGCTCCTTGATAATCTTCTGGGTAAAAGTGGGCAGAATCAAAACACTTTAAATTCCAGTTGAAGGTTTAATAACATCATATCCTCACATTAAATGAAAATTACAGATAACAGATTTTGCCTCATTACCTAATGACAGGCCATTCTGAATGCAAAGAAACCGACTGGAAAATTGTTGAAAATTAAAATCACATTGACCATTAAACAAGGGTACGAGTCAAATTGCTCCCATTACAAAAACTTTTAAAAAATTGAAATGGAGCTGTTACCCTCTAGGGCTTATTCAATTCCTCGTGAAATGGAAAATGCATGGAACAGTACTGTATGCCAATATCTGAAGATTAGGGACATATAAATCTAGAACTGACTCAGAATCTGCTGTCTGAGCAGAAACATTTAATACTATTCCACATACACAGCAGACACAATTAGGCTGATGATGTAATATATGATGTTCCCGTGTTATTATATTACTAAATTTATATGGAATATCATTCCATTTTATGAACAGTATAAAAGTTTAACATTTAAAACACAACTCTCGACTCCAATGCAACAGACCTCACAATAAATGACAATTGTGGAGAGGGAGCAGAATTTGTGTCTGGTCTAAGGAGGTCTTAACTTGTAAGAATATCTATCTCTGTCTGGCCTCTCTTGACCTCTATCAGCTGAGCACTGCACATCAAATCCTAAGAGGTTCAAGAGAACATAGTTTGACCCACACGAATGAGGCCACAAGACCACTACACCACTCTATTTCTTTCCTTCCTCTCTATGTTCCTCATTTTTTTATCTTCTAATCTCCCTGCCCCTCCAAACTCTCTCCTTCACGTTGGTCCCGTGAGCCCCAACGCTGACGATTGTGGACCCCCTTTGTGCACTCACAATAGTAAGAGAATCCTGTCTCCTGGCAACACGTCCAACTAAGAATGCTTGAGAGGGAACGAGAGAAAAGGGGGAAGGTAGTGCAGATAAAAAGAGGAGTGAGCATTGAAAAGAGGGTGGTGGATGTGAAGTTATTGAGGAGTGAGAAAGGGAACATAAATTAAAATCCCCCAAAAAACAGCTATGAGGTTTACAATGAGAAGGACAGTTATAATCAGCTGTGGCTTAGAAAACAATAAAGGCATAAAGTTAACAGGTACCATTAAGATCTATAAATACCCTTCAATTGGGCTGAGAATCTGAATATGCAGATAACAAACAAAAACAAGTTTGTGTTTTACCTGGTGAGCCAATTTGTTGTTGTCCACAGTACTTTGATCTAAAAAAATATTTAATGCTAAACTGTATATGAATTTCCAAATAATCTTATTTTACAAATGTACGAAGGCAAGTGAAGAAGTAAGCAACAAAGATTTAGGTCTATGAAGGGTTTACATGATTATTTATTATATGGAGGGAACGCACACTGAAATTGAGACAAAGCAAAAACTGCTCTGCCTGTTGCTAGGTCACAAACATAGGCATTTTCTCTGTGAGCAGTTTGATCTATGAGAGGAACACCAATACTAAACATTCAAGCTATTTACATTTACGCTTTCATGGAAACTACCAACATGACTTTAAACTTGTGCTTTTGAAAGTGATGAAAATGACTCAAATCCAAGACATACAAACAGTCTCCTAAAGAAAACATCTATTACACTCCTAGCAACTTTATCGTGGAAATGTCTTCAGAACTCCATGTGGCAATACTGCTCGCATTAATCCACCAAAAAAAGGGACAAAAACACAACGGGAACTTCTAACATTTTTGTAACAGGTGCTTGTCCCCAAAAGACAGAGAGGTGGAAAGAACAATACCAGTGTGCTTGTGTTTATAAGACATTTATCATTTATAAAAACAGGAACATTATGTTTGTCACATTTTCATAATCAATGTCAATTCAACAATAACAAAGCCACACACAGGAAAGGTCACTCCAACATATAAGGTGAGTCAAGAAGGACATTTGAAAGAATCACTCTATGGTTCGTATGTAGGGATGGGTATGTTATTGCTACATTAACGTTATCTTGCACATTTTATCTCAACAATATTTTCTAATTTTCAATAACACCAAGAATTTAGTCTTTGGCGCATGCATATTTGTTATTACCAGCAGAGCGCGCGAGGCGGCAATTTATGAAAAATAGAATTTCTTTTGTTGTAAATTGTTTATTTGATTTAATTTGAATGATTTATTTATTGTTAATTATGTTAATTCAAATAAAGCAATGTTAATTCTGTTCCTAATTTGTTTCTTTTTATATCAAAAAGTACTGATAAGAATACTGTTAAAGTACCGGACCGATAAGCAGTATCGATAAGAGTAGTAATACCGTTAAAATCTTAACGATACCCCTCCCTATTCATATGGGAGCTCAGTCAGTCTCTGTCTGATATATGGACAAACAGAACAGAAGTTTATGCATTTTAAAAGCTACATGATTGATGATGATGTTCGTGTTAACATACCAGGCTGTTTTGCATGCAAAGGAGCAGCGCCTGAATTGTAAATAGGTTGTCATTCGAGGAAGGCTGGAGTATACAGTTAAATCACAAACTGAGCGCTCTCCCATTTGCTATCTCGAACTCTCATTTTAGAAGCAGCAGAGAAGCTAGAGTTATTTTGGGGTTCAGACAGTAAGAGAACGTGACAAAGCAGACTGTGATGGCTCTATGAAGGAGTGTGGCATATTTTTTTTGGGGTGGTTGAAGGAAAGGATTTAAAAAGCACAGCAGTTTCCAGCTTGTTAGGATTACTCCTCCTCATACAAATCACACATTTTCAGATAAGAAAATGGAACTGAGGCACACTTTTGGGTTTAGAGTACAACAAAATGAAAAACTTGAGGCAATGACAAGGCACAGATGAACACCTTGTCATTTATGTACTCTTTTTTTAAAGACATTAAGACACAATAAATTTAATTAATCCATATCTATAAATAAAGTCACTTATCTACAGCTAAACATCTGTTCCAGCTTTTCTGCTATTCTGTTTTACTCTTGAAATTTGGTATGCGGTTCAGCTATTATCGTTGGCTCCTGTATAATAAATAGCTTGTGCTTTTCCTCATTTGTAAGCCTTGGTGGATAAAAGCATCTGCTAAATGATTAAATGTAAATGTATTCCTGCTTTTCCTACAAATCTGCCTAATAACATTTCATCACCAGCCTTGTGACTCAATGACTTCAACAGGAAATTAAATGAACAGGGAACAGAGGTAG
Source organism: Triplophysa rosa (assembly GCF_024868665.1). Taxonomy (NCBI): domain Eukaryota; kingdom Metazoa; phylum Chordata; class Actinopteri; order Cypriniformes; family Nemacheilidae; genus Triplophysa; species Triplophysa rosa. Next base: position 12,296,176 of record NC_079911.1, on the reverse strand, counting down.
AGGTCAGTGCCCAGCAGCGTGTGGAGAACAGCTATCTCATCTCTTATCAGAGATGAGAATCTGTGCGATTCTTTAACCAGCCCCCTGTCAACTCTCTTCTCTCCATGCTCAAATAATATAAAGGATGTTTATTCTTCTGGCGTTTATCTTATAAGCCAATGAGCCACCACTTTCGTTTCTCTCAGCATCTGCTGATCATCATCTCCCTCCTCCGCTCCTTTGTCTGCCCTTCAGACAAAGAGTTAGTGACCTTTCCTCTCTGCTCCCTAACCCTGAGACAGACATTTAATGAATGCAGATGCATTTCCATTTTTCCCAGCTGCCTCCCCCAAACACAAACAATGCAACACTTTCCCATAGTCATAGTTCTTTTTGTCTATGGCATAGATGTCAGATTCCTCAATTTATGGAATAATCTTGATTCTTGATTGAAAGACAAGCCTCTTACCATGTAGACTGCACATTTTAAAACTGTAGGGAGGGAAATGAAATTGGTAATAGAAGGTAGGGATGCACCGATATGTAAATTTTGGCCAATAACGATTAGCGATAATTCTTGAACCTTGGAAACCGATATATTGGCCGATATACAGTATCTAAATATTATACCATTTTCTGAGAATTAAAATTCTTTCCCCCTGAAAATCATGTACCAAGCCTACTTTACACAAATTAAAGATTCTTTAACTTTTAAACTTTTCTGGTAGAATGTTTATTTAATAAACAAACTAAAGATGTTCTTCCAGAGCAACCCAGAAAGGTGTTCTCAATAGCCACGAGTCTAACTGGTCTCAAGACAGAAAACATTTAGACAGCAGCCGGCTTCAAACAATATGCTTTTGTTCCTATAATTTACACATTCATAAATATCTACATACTAGATCAACAATGTTTTGCTAAATAGAGGTAAGTGAATGATCATGACAGAAAGACAGTACTGTACTGGATTTTAACTGTGAGCAGAGTGCAGCTGAAGTGGTTCAACCAGAGGAAATTATTAATAATTTATCGGCTATAATATATCGGCCTAAATTGGATTATCTGCCGATACCAATAACATTAAAAATGACCATTTATCGGCCGATACCGATATTGCCAATAATTTACCGTGCATCCCTAATAGATGGACTGAGGCAAATTCCTTTATGGAACAAACAAACATGACATCACAGGCAACCCAAAATACTCATGATAGCTCTGTAGCAGCATCACCAGACAACCTAAACTAGGGCTGCAGCTATCGAGTCTTTTACTAATCAAGTATTCTACAGATTTTTCCATCGATTATTCGGGTATTCGGATAAGTACTTTTTCTTTATTAAAAAAGCAATACTAAATATACAAGAGAAAATAAGACAGGTCTCTTAAAATGAGTAAAACAACTAATTTGTTTCCTTTTTAGAACAATTAAAGTTTTTATTGCTGAAATTGCATACATTAATATCTGTGAAAACTAAACCCATTTAGTACATTCCATTGCCATATTAAATTCAAAATGCAATATTATACAAATATATAAATAAGAAACATGAATAAAAATAGAAAGAATAATTTCAAAGGTAAACAACTAACTTCAGCTTATGCATGATGCACTTAGTTTATATAAATTAGTTTTAGTTTCTTTTTTTTACTATTAAATAGTAATATATAGCCTATGACTTTTATTTTGGCAGGTTGTCGGAAGACGATTATTTTTAGTATGTCTGTTTCTTCACTCAAACAATAAAATGTTCGTGAAATAAACTCTCAGAGCAACTCTGGAGGTGAAGTTCATGTCCTCATTCAGCGCAGACGCAGACAAATTTATGAGCATCACGCGTCTAGCACGTTAAACTGTACAGTTCATTCACGCAGACACGCAGAACAGCCAGATGACATGTGTAATAACAGGATTCGGCGTCCACAAGTCCGCATCTAGTTTGATGGACTCAATGAACTTTAGTTTTTTAGACTAAAACAGTAAAATAGCAGTTCACCATTTCAATAAGCCATCACTTATTTATCAGCATGAGAAACACATGTGAGCGTGTGAACAGACTAAAATGAGTGTCTCACGGTGAATGCGTGAGACTTGAGAGCCCTGGAACATGAACAAAGTTTAGCGGGCTGTGCGTTAGTAATAACGGTCCGTGGGGAAACGCAGTGCTCCGTGTGTACTGTAGTTACATGGATTAAACAAAGCTTCGAGGCAACAAAAATTGCCTCGATGATTTCTTGTATTCGAATTACTCGAGGAATCGTTTCAGCCCGAACCTAAACCCTAAAACAATATAAAACAAATTAGGGGCAACCAGTACAGTAAAATCATGGCTGCTTTTCTGACAGGCTAGATGAATGAAAGCAAATGTGAATACAATAAATAAACAAACAAACAGCAATTAGGAAATGTAGGCCAGGTGAGAGCTAAAACAGATTACAATGGGCTAACAGAGAAACAAGGAAAGTGTGGGTGGGTGTGTGTGTTTGGAGAGAGAGAGAGAGAGAGAGAGAGAGAGAGAGAGAGAGAGAGAGAGAGAGAGAGAGAGAGAGAGAATCCTTTAGGGAAATTGTACATTTGAGTCCATCGTTCATTGGAAAACACATTATTATTTTGCAGCGATCCAAACTGCATTCCCCTGCCAGCTCATGTCAGACAAAACATCACATGACAGAAAAATAAACAACATGCTAAATCCATAAATCTTTCCCGTCTATTGGGACCTACACTAATCTAACATTTGTACTCTTATTTAATCCATGTCAAACATACTAGTTCCTAATACGCAGTGATGACACGGAACACAATCCACCGGTCCAGTGGCCTTCCATCTGCATTACACATCAAAACTATTCCCATAACAACTAAACAAAACACAAAGGAGCTTAAGTACCACTGCTCAGTCTCTAGATCACTTTCTGCTGCGCTTTTCCGTGTGTAGAAATAACAGCAAGCTGTGTGTAAGAAATCGAATCTACATTTCTTATGAAATGCAATAATAAAGTAGTGATCACAACACTAAAGTGACAGTGTGTATGCGAGTCTGGCAAGCTTGTAGTGTAAGTGAGACGTGGGAAAGATCAAGCATGAAGATGCAGGAAAACCCGATTTAAACCTGCTCTTCCAGATTTCTCTGAGGATGAAGATCAGATAAAAGTGAATCTCATATTACTGCGTGTGACAAAACCACCAGACCGCTAAATGTTCTTTGATCAGTAATTCAGAAAAGATCAGAGAAACTAAGAAAGAGACTGACATTACATATAAAAAACTGTTAAATTGAGAGCTCCTACAGCAAAGGCAAACAAGGATTCCTCCGAATGTAAAACCAGCACACATAATCACACATTCACACACCAGCTTAAAGTTCTCATGCATGTCTTTAATGATTTTGGAGGGGCTCAGGCTGACAGAGCGTGAATATCATTCCAGAACATTCTCTCCTGAAATTCAGTGCTCAATTAAGGATTATAGCCCCCCCCAAGCTCGTTTGGCAGCAACATGGCTTCTTCTAAGTTATTAGAATTGGCTTATTACAGACATGACTGGCCTAAAACAGTCACTGCAGTGGACTTCTTAACACATCAAATACAGGTCGGGTCAAATATTGACCACAGTAAGAATGGCACATGAGCACACAAAAGAAAGAAAGAAGGAAAAATGAAACATGAAAGAAAATATGAAGTACTGTTTTATTCTGACAATATGAGAGTTCAAATCCCTTGTGAGGCTAGTATTTTTCTCATTATAATTTAAACACCATTCTAGATAGGGATGCACCGAATGTTCGGCCACCGAATATATTCGGCCGAAAATAGCAAAAAACGCATGTTCGGTATTCGGCCGAATATGTGAAATGGCCGAATAAATTTTACCGAACATGACTCGAGAAACGATCAACTAGCAACCAGCGCAGAGAGAGAGCGCAGAGAGAGAGAGAGAGAGAGAGAGAGACGTGCGCTTTATTAATGCCGCAAACATTTTGGCAGTGTGTGTGTGGAGCATTTTAAGGTGTCAGAGAAAGACACAGCACGGGACTTGCCGCACGGAAGTAAATTTCCGAATGAAAGTGTCTTTACCGGTCGGTAACTTGTGGCTATTTCAGACGGGAGCGGGCTGTCTGACAGTAGCCCCGCCGCTCGCGACATCCTTTGACATCATACAGTGGTCGCGCGCACACAGTTCCCTGTACTAAACAACTTGTCAAAGTATGTTCTGTGCATCCCGGCCACGAGTGCACCAGAGAACAGTCAGCTTCTGTGGGCGGAGTTTGCAGGAGAGACGTGAACTGAAATGGTTGTCAGTCAGCATCAGTCAGAATTGCTTGCGTTCGATGTTTTTTTTTTCTTAAAATCACTTTGCAACGTAGCCTATAATAATCCAACAGTTTTAGTTTATTCGTATTTTTAGTTTATAGGCCTAATGTGGAATGACACTTTTTAATGAACTGTTTTGTTGTAGGGGTACAGAGTAACTTACATTACATTCTTTTACCAGTCAGTTATAGGCCTAATTAATATAGGCTATTAAATTTTTTGTTTTAATGTATTTTGTTTTGCTCAATTTTATATTAAGTTGTATTGTATTTTATTGAAAAGCAAGACAAATTTTTAAAAGCAAATTTTGACTATTCAGTTTGTGCAATAGTGAAAAAATAGCTTAATAAATAGAAGAAATGCAAAAACCATATTCGGTGTTCGGTATTATTCGGCCTTCGGCCAAGTGTTTCACATCATGTTCGGCTTCGGCCAAGAATGTTAGATTCGGTGCATCCCTAATTCTAGAGAATCCTAGAAAGGTGTCAGGCACGTCCCAGCACTGAGACTGAAAAGTTTCAGTTTTTCCGAAAGAAATCCATGATGTTTATTTAATGATTGTGCATTCAAAAACTGTCAATTTTTGAAAGCTGTAAGCACCCACAGCAATCTAAGAATAAATTCTTGAAAGAGTAAAGGCGTGGTGCATGAAGACCTAGGATTTTGATTTTTTCCCACTCACAGCAGCACCCTTTGAGGATGCTCCTTTTCTAAATGGAACAGGAGGCAGATCACCAATCAAAAACATCTGTGTATGCACTGTAACGAAATAATTAGGCCTTATTTAAACCATGTCCATATTCAATTAAGTTGGCCATGTGTGCATATAAAAAGATGCTGTAACTAATTACAGATTACTATATTAATTATAAATATCAAAATGCCAACATATGCACGCATGCACAAATACAGCTTTGCCTGTAGTTACAGTCCAGTAGTCTGCATTTTAGGCTATTTAGGCGATGTAAAATAATGCAGATTCACTTCACTGAATGCAGTGATGTAAGGGAAAGGTTTCTCCAAAACCTTTCAGGTCGCAATAGCGGTAAGCCTGCTTTTATGACAACAGAAAACATTATACAAGTTCCAGGGAAATTGGACTAAAACATCTAAGAAGTTCTACAACACCCACATAACATAAGTAACTTTTGTAGCCATAGGCAATCTGTGACATTTCTAAAAAATATTTTTTCTCATTCCAATTCAGACTTCAGTGCGATGTCTTTTGTGAGGTAAGAGCATTAGTCTGGGTAAGGTGATGGCAGAGGTAGTCTGAGGCAGATGATGAATTCATATCTATGGTTATCCTTACAGTGATCCCAACGACACATGAAACGAACCAAGTCGGTGAACAAAACCTTGTGGGCAGCAGGAATATTAATCATTTTACAGGCAGATGGTAATGTAAAAAATATTTATGGAGAGTTTGGTTTAGTTTAAGATTCAAATTGTGTTTTTTCACAGAGGCAGCATCTGCACATTCTGCTACCCCTGAGTCCCCAGGCTGAAAATGCATTTTATTTCCACTTACAGAATATTGTATTTCCAATAACAGCACTACTGGGGGCCTGACAAACAATGAATTTGATCAAATGTGTGTAAATCAATAGCACTTGACAAAAGACAAGTGACATTGTCAATTCTGAATTGGCTCTGTCTGAATACACACAAACAATGCCCTTACCAATACTGGACTGAAGCTGAAAGTCCAGCACTGGTAAATTGATCTATCAACAAGGCCAGTAAATCAACTGATTGTTGGTATGAAAGCAAGCTTTATTGGCTAAATAATTGTCACATTTGGCCAATCATCTTGGCTGTAATATACGTTCAAATATTTATTTTGCATTACACAGAGATTTAAATCTATTGTTTGGCTAGAAAATACAGTCTTCAGGTAATCCTGGAACGCTCTATGAAAGTGTGCTGAACAGCAGGGCAGTAAAGATAGGATTTTAGTTACTAGCAGCCTGAGATGAAAGCACTATATCAGATCACACACAGCCCTGCATCATGTGAATAGACCACATCTCTGCTGCAATAACGGTGGTCTCAATACGATGAGATGTTTTTCACACATTACGCACACACACCACACCAGCAGGTGTGTTGAGTACACCTCTGTGTATTTTGTTCCCCTAGGCTCAGAAAAATCTGTCAGGTTCTATCACTAACAAGGAAAAGACAGATGAAACTGCAAAGACCCTCTTCTCCCACTCTCTCTGAATGTCAAACCTTAATGTCACTCCCACAAAACAAATCCCTTTTGATAAGACCATGGAACTTGACAGTTCAGTAGAAAAAAGCTTTACCTGACCAATGGTGATAAAAGAGAAAAGATAAGGAATATGGGCGTATCACATTTTGGGTTGGTATCATAAAAATGACATTTACAAGTAGAGTGAGGACTGTCTGTGTGTGCACCTGAACTGCGGAGATATAGTGGCACTACTTATGTGTCCAAGCATATGTACTGTATATGGTTTAGCATAACATAAAACTAGGGATGCATGATAAATTATCGGTCATATCGGCCGATAAATGGTCATTTTTAATGTTATCGTATCGGCCGATAATAAAATTTAGGCCAATATATTATAGCCGATAAATTATGAATCATTTCCTCAAGTTGAAAAACTTCAGCTGCACGCTGCTCAGTTAAAATCCAGTACAGTACTGTCTTTCTGTCATGATCATTCACTTACTGTTATTAGCAAAACATTGTTGATGTAGTATGTAGATATTTATGAACGTGTATATTATAGGAACAAATGCATATTGTTTGAATCAGACTGCTGTCTGAATGCTTTCTGTCTTGAGACCAGTTAGACTCGTGGCTATTGAGAACACGTTTCTGGGTTGCTCTGGAAGAACATCTTTAATTTGTTTATTAAATAAACATTCTACCAGAAAAGTTTAAAAGTTTAAGAATCTCTAACCAGTGTAAAGTAGGCTTGGTACATGATTTTCAGGGGACAAAAATAATTTTCAGTCTCAGAAAATGTTATATTAATATTTAGATACTGTATATCGGCGAATATATCGGTTATCGGCTTCCAATGTTCAAGAATGATCGGTTATCGGCCAAGATTTACATATCGGTGCATCCCTACATCAAACACACTGACTGTCTAAGGTCTGCTAAAAACTAGATATGCACAACACAAGCATGTTGTAGGGGTACACAAACCCCTGTGTGTGCCTCAACGTCCAGTAGGCAACAAACAAATAGAGTGGCAACTCGGTTTACTTCAAATTTGCTTTGAAATATAAACGTATTCATCTTGCCAACCATTCAACATCAAATTAAATGACAAAAAGGTAAAGGCCTGCAGCCACAACAAATAAAAACTTCCTGTTTGTTCTATCATTTCCCAGCAATTTTGATTAACATACCATTTTAAAAATCCATACCATTAAACCATAGCAGTTAAATTTTAACACTTTATGAAACAAAACATTTTTATTATTATGTAAAAATAAGACAGACTTTGATTTGGTTGGTGGGTTTTAAGGGCAACAAAAGGTCAGTACAGCAATGGAAGCCTGCTCACATCAGCACTAGCATTCAGATCACACCTAGACATGCTTGTTTAACAAAGCCACATTCACCAGACCAGAAAACACACAGATGACCTTTTCACAGTCAAATATCACACCCTTAAAATAAGGCTAGAATATAAATATTTTATATAAATATAAACAATATATTTTTGTATAGGTCTGTGCCCTTGTGTATTAAATATTAAAATCGTGTTACCAATAAAAAAAGAGAATAACTTCTCTAAATATGCTTCAAAGCATAATTCATAACTTCAAAATGTGCTTTAAAGGTGCTGTTCCTGCTGTGTAATGCTGCTGTTAGAGCGTAAATAATATCGGCAAAAATGATAAAGCTCAAAGTTCAATGCCAAGCGAGATATTGTCTTTAACAGAATTTGCAAACGCAATTGCTGTGCAGTTGGTGAAATAACTGCATGTTTTTACATTTTAACAAGTTGGCAGTTGAAATTAAATGTTAACATTAAACACAAAGACTGATCTTTAGGGGTGTGCCGAGACACTTATCCCATGAGACGAGACACGAGACTGGGTTCACAAGAACGAGACAAGATATTTTTTACTTTTTTCAAGAAATCCTCAATGATGAAATATATAGGGAAAATTTGTATTTTATTCACCTTAAAAACACAAAAAATAGGCATTATAAAATCAACTTGTACTTTATGAAATAAATTAAACTTCTACTTTAATGAATTATGTAGTAAACACTGCAAAATGTTTTGTCTCAAACTCAACTGACAGGCAGTGATTGCACAAAAATTATGCTTTGTTTTCTTAACAGGCGAAGCTTTTAGTAAAGAGCTGTGGTTGTTTTCTCTATATGCTTTTACACATTGTTGGTGTTAGCAGAGTTGGCGATCATATCACACTGTCAATCCTCCCTCCACTGACTGAACCCTTGTTGCCTTCAGAGAAACAGTTAAAACTACATAAACACATCATGTTTTATGCTAACATTGCACATATGTTAGAGAAAGATGATCCGTTTTTGAAAAAGGTTTGCCTGTGAATGTATTTAAAATAACAATGTGAACTTGCAATTGCTATACAGTACTCGTGGTAGAGTCCGCTGCTGTCCAGCAGCGCGCTGTGCGCTTCCCAAGCGCTGCTGGTAGCACGAACCACCGTAAACACTAGTGCTTAATGCGAGAAGTGCTGCGGATGCGAAAGACGCGTGCGAATGTTGAAACCGTCCGTATAGCACGTGAGAAACGGTGGGAAAGTAGCGCTGCGGGATGGAAAATCATGCTGTCCTTATGAATGGCCGGGCAGGTCACTGTAGCTCACAGCACGCACATACTTTGTGCAGTTATTAGCGTTTTCTGTACAGTAATGAAAACAGGTTGCACCACAACAAAATGTGCATTCACACAAATGCTCCCAAACATATTTTGAGGTCACAGGTTAAATATAGGGAGAATATGCGACTTAAATGGTCAACCGCGATCCGTTTCACCACTAATGTTGAACATTGTATGACATTAATGCTTAGAATTTTATGAGACAACAAAACTTAAAATTAATTCAAGATCTTTGAACTAATAAGCAATTAGCATGTTAGGCTAATATCACAAATCCATTTCTACAAAATTCAAGTTTCTACAAAAACCACCTAATTGATGTGCTTTATAACCAAACTTGCCTATTTGTATTTTGAAAGCCAATAAGACCGCACAACATGCATGCTCATAAGCACACAAGTACCACACAAACAAGAAGCTTTGCTGCCTCAAATCTAAAAAGGTTAAGTCGGGAGTGGTCAAACAGACAGACAGCTGTCTGTCAGATTAAAGATCAATCAGGGTCAGACAAACTCAGTAATCCCAATGAAAGTGTCTGATCTCGGTTAACAGGCTTTCTCTTTCAGAAAGGAACTCAAATTATGAGAGAGCCAATGTTCAGAGCCAAAAACAGATTTAAGAATTTGTATTCTAAAATGTGGACGTTTACCAAAGGTTAAAGGTGAGGTTGGACACTCAAGCCTAAAACACATCTAACACTAAAATTCTGCTATGCCCAGGATGCAAATCTCCATTTGAGTTCGGTCTAAACATAGGTAAGGGAGCAAAAAGTAATATTAATCTTCATTTCAAATCCACCCACAAAACATATTGAATAAATAACTCAAGCAGAACGATGTTATGGCTTTGCAAAAAAAATGACATTTCAGAACACTATAAAATGACAAACCTATCAGATAAATTCAGGCTTTCAAAAATCAAATCTGACATTTATACGGATGATTTGATACTGCAGCCAAGAACCCTAAAGGCAGTTATTTAATTTTGCAGCGTTAAGGACAAACAGTATACAAAGCTTGATAGTGGAGCTCAGGTGGAATCTGCAAACAGGAGTGCAAGTGAGAGTGTTTCTATGGTGCCGAATGAATTTATATTCTCACCAGTACAAAAAGTGGGACAGATGCATGCTGCTAGAATATGCTCCGACAACAAAATAAAATATATTGAGGGAAACATTGTTGGTTCAGGATGCACAAGAGGAATGTGACTTTTCTCCAGTTTGTCAGGAGGCTTTAAATACTCTTCACAAGTGTGAAGGTAAATTTCAACTCTTTATAAACGCTACAAACCATAAAGCATATGAAATGGTCAAATGTCAAAGTTTTACTTTTAAAATGTCAAATAGTGCTTCTGTGTGGCTGCAAAAAGGACATTTTAAGTATTTGTTTGCATTTGTGTGTCAGATGAGTGCACATCATGGAAAGAGTAAATCTGTGGATTACTGAATAGTGCTGTTTAAATGCAGCTCTTTACACAATGAAAAAAGGGAGGAAGAATGGGGAGAGAGAGGGAGATTGGTGTACAGGTACTGAGGTGGCAAAGAAGCAATACATTCCCTGAAAGAATAAAGTGAGATTCATGGACCCATCTTAAGATGGGTCCGTGAATCTAATAAGACACTTCACATTTTTCATAAGAACATCTAGTAGCGAAAACTATACATGATTCACAGACCACGCACACTTGGCAGTTTATAGTGGTTTACACAGAGATACATGAAAGAACTTAAAGTAGGTTAAATGTATCATTTTGTATACAGAACTCACTTATTACTGCATGTGCACCATGTTTTTTTAGTTCACAAATTCCACTTCAAACATTACAAAGCAGAGCCCGTTATATCCAAATACAGTCTCCAAGGAAACAATTGTACTTTTCCAATCCATATCTCTAACTTGCTCCCTGCATCCGCATCCCTAAATCTCTGTCTCTTTCACTCAAACTCAATTCTTTCTCTAATTTAATGTGTATGTGCTTCTAGTGAAATGCTATAGCAGATGCAGTAGATATAAAAAATAGAACATTTAGAGGCTGTTTACACGAGACCGTTTTCAACTGAAAATGCAAAAAATGTATGCGTTTAGACGTAAACGGCGTTTTGGGGGACTGAAAACGCAAACTTTAGAAAACAGGTCTCAAAGTATAACTTCTTGAAAACGCTGCCTTTTTCGTTTGCATGTAAACTTTCTGAAATCGATGACGTCACGCGCATACGTATTATGCGCTCGGTTTAACACCTAACTCCTAAACTTTGCTGATGAAAACAAAAACACAGGTCAGGTCATATGCCCACACGCAGAGTTCAGCTCAGAGTTGACACCAAAGATCAAGATTAAATTTAGCAGGTGGGCCCCACTGATGCTTTGTTTCCCAAACAGGAGAAGAGAAACAAAGATATGCATTGCAGACTTTGACTTTCTTTTCTAAAGTGTTCAAACTCAATTCACATTCATGCGCCTCACTGTGTCTAATCATAGCTCCAGAAACAGAACATAGGAATTTATAATGAAGGCTATTGTGACACAATTTGTTTGGAAAAGACAGCTAGTTGGTTGATTTAATAGAACTGCCAGAGCCAAAATTTTTGTATTTGTACTACAAGATTCTGCTGTGTATTAGCCCCGTAGGCTAAATGTAAAGCTTGGAATATGAATCCTCATTCATGCAGAGAAAATGGAACATAAACAAGGCAATTGTGCATGCTAATGATTATCAAGGGAAAGCAAATCACTTTTCCAGCACACGGGGGTCATTTACATATGTAGGAACAGATTACAATTTGCCTTAAAATTAGAGTTGTTTTGACTAGAATGCTAATGCCAGAGGTAGAATGTCTGTGTTGGAGGGGTTGGAATGAAGCAAGGGCACATGTTATTTTCTTTCACGTTTTCCAGTGTGTGCAAATATGTTTTTTCTCTCTTGTGCAATGTTAGTGGATAATGCTTAATGTTTCTCAATAAGACAAAGAGGCTAAAATTGGCTCCTGCAACAGCTTCTTTACACCCTCCCTTTCGTATTCTTTCTCTTGATCTTTTTCCTTAACCTTTCCTCTATCCTTTGCCTTTCTAGTGTGTTTTGGCTTAAATCATAAAATCTTAAATCTTCAGGTTTTAACTGAAGGCAATGTGGCAAAGTTTTTACTTAATTTTATATAAAGAACAAAATCCAGTGTTCTAGATGTTTGCCATTCTTCAACACGGGAATGCCAAAATGCACATCTTGCTTTTGTCTGGCAGTGAAGGCCAGCTTTAAGATCTGCAGTGTCAGGCTGAGTTTATGATCTTGCCTAAAACTTGGAGAATGCAGGTAGTTTTAAAAGGGTAATCTGAAGTGCTTGGGTACAGTGCCAATGTTTGGTTTGGTTTGTATGCTCCCCCTAAACGTAATCATACTGATACCAGGCTCTATTTTTCCAGCAGGGGAAAGAGTATGTATGTGACTGAGAGCCAGATAGATACACAGAATAGTGCTTGCAGATATAAATCTTCGGACTACTAAAAAACACCTGCTGAAGTAAAGCCCTGGAGATAAGACTGATGCATAGTGAAGGCTCACACACACTCAATGACTGCTCAGAAACTAGCCAATACATTCACACACACATAGAGACAAACCAATGTCAGGCTGGCAGGTGAAAGACTTCTTTTAGAGAACGTTCCCTGTTACCAGTTTGGATTACAGAAGAACAGTATTGCTGGATTAGGAAAAACTGCTACATGACTGACTACTTTTTCACGTGAATATCCAAACAAAACAAAACAAAACATTCTTATCAAAATTCTCTGAGGATCAAGTCAAGCCAAGAAAGCAGTTCCTACACCGGACCGGCATGCATGTTTAAGATGCTGCACAACAGATTTTACATAGAACTGATTCTTTACCAAGTCAGACTATTTCTTAAAGAGTACATAACATGAGATCTTGAAAATTACATTTAATGCAGTGTGTAATGTTGCTGTGTTTGAAAGTAAGCAGTCTGCCGAGTTGTAAATCCGAAGGTGAATGAATAATAAAGTTATCGGCTTGGAAAAAAAGGGAGTCGACACTGAATCACGCAAACGAGTCATCCCTAGTCCGATTCGCGAACCCCACAGATTTACGTCACTAAATATAGTCCCCGCCTACGTTTTGCTAGGACTGCCTGTGAAAACGTCACTCTTCTCTCCCACTGTAGCTCATGAGCCTCATTCGCGGTAGACCAATCACAGCAGACTAGACCATCTGACCAATCACATCAGACTAGGCTAGCGGAAAGAAGGAGATTAGACAGATGAATCACGGAAGGAATCATTTGAGAGTCAGTCAAGAAGTAAGATAAGAATAACTGCCTATTATTACAAAATAAAAGTGTTTTTACACCTTCTATGTACATAAACTTGTTGTTGTTCACTCAATAAACCAAAGTAGGACCTTAAAAATCCCTAGTTATGTACTCTTTAAGAAGACAGCCAAAATTTAAGAATTTTTTATATTTTTGTGTATTTACTGTTTAGACAATGCCATTGCAGATGGTCAAAGAAATTCTTCACTACTTCCACTGCTTCCTATAATTAACAATGTAAGCATTGCATAATTAGCTTTTAATTGTTACATTAGCAGGTGCATTACCAGAAGTGAACTACTGTCAGCATAGCAACAGATGCTTCAAGACAGCAGTTATAATAATCTTAAATCACAAAATATAGGTGCTGCATGCAAGGCCTAATTCAAAGATCAATAATATTTTTTCCCACGTATTCAAACTCACGTTGCACAAAGACTTTCTTTACACTACCCAGGGACTCTTAGTGGGTTACAAATGTAAACGCCCCACAATTTACTCCACACTTAAGCAATCCTAGATGAAACACATGGATGGACCGACTGCAAAATTTGAAGACTAAATGTCATAAACAGCATTCAGTGCCAATAAACAAAAATCAAGAATCCTTACATCTTAGTATCAAAAGGTGTAGCAGAGGTCAGAGATATTTATGCCTGAAACAATGCTGACAATTTATTAGTCATCTGTCTACATTAAGACTCATTATGGGATACAAGGGTTACCCAGGGGTGAGTCAAGGGACGTAATGATGGATGTACTACAGGCCCACCTTATCATTACAAAAAACAAGGCACGTGTGAGCTGATGAGTGATGGTTAAAGAGAGTGTGAGAAAGAGATGTTCAATGACCTTGTGTTTATAGAAGGTTTATAAGAACAGTTAGAGACGAGAGGTGTAAATCCCAAACCGGCTATGATTTTCTGAGCTTAACAGTGATTCACACATCCCTAAAAAATCCTACCAGCCTTTCAATACTTAACCCTGCCAAATCCTGCTGAGTTATAATTCCATTTTCTACCCTTTCTATTCCTTGTTTAATTTCCTCTTCTCGTCTCACATGATGGTCTTACAATAATCATGCCTTCCTCCTAAACCCCTACTCATTTACTCATCCATGACTTAACCCCTGCTCCCTTTGGTCCAGATCTCGGTTTCTACTCCCTTCCTCCTCCTCCTCCTCTCTGTTGAAAAGTTGTCTATATCAGCACGTGTGAGTGATGATCCCAGCATGCACAGTAAGTCTCCAATTGAAACTGGAGCAACAGAGAAAAAAACGTTACAACCTTGGTTATTTATCATTATCACCAGGTCTAATGGAACGTGATCGGCCCGCCTTAATGGCCCACTTACTCTTCAAATTGAAAAGAAGGGAATGAAAATAGCCAAGAGTGCCAGACTGCCAGTGAGTGAGAGAGGTACGGCTTGGCACCCAAGACCAGAAGGTTGTAAAGTAATGGGAGTAGGCGTCGCCTGCCATCTCAGGTACGAGTCATGCATGCTAAAATATTTAGGAGGCACAGGACTGAATATTCATACTGATAGCTTGTCCCCTCTGTTAGATGAAGGGCATACATCAGCCACATACACAAACACAGGTGCTTACTTAGACTGTGATCCTATCCTAAAGCTCAGTCCTTTATTCAGAAGGACAGCACCAGAGGGAGCGCTCTGTTGAGAGAACAAAAAACAAGGTACACAGAGAGCGAGATGAAGCTTTGAGTTACAGGTGAGGCTGTAGATATTAAGTTTTCATTTAGAAAGGTTATCCTGGTTTGATAAGACAGCACTGCGGCAGAACAAGAGTAGAGTCTTTGTTGGCCTGAGGCCATAACTCAGCAGCTTGTCTCTCTTTAGATTAGACAAAGAAAAATCTCTGGGTATTTCAAATAAATATCTAATTGCCTCACAGCATGCCTCCCAGCTTACTTTCTCATCTATATTTCTCTCCCTCGCTAACATGTCAAACAATTTCTGCTCTATTTGAAAGCAAGGTAATTAGCTTGGATAGGGGAATAAGTTCTTCAAACTTTCAAGCCTGTCACTGCGAGAAAAAAGGACTATAAAACCATCATGTTGAAGCCCTCATTTATAAATAAACCATTCTGTTGGAGTGTAACATGAACCATGACTTACTCTCTGTTGACACCTCTACACCGCTCATAACATTACGTTTCCAGCTAAATGTTGCGAGTGATAAAATACAATGAAAAGCGATTTAAAATGATTAAAAAATATAAATTGATGTACAACAACAACTGCACTTTTTTCCCTTGACAGTTCACGTAATGATTATTTTAATCATTTTGTTTTTGCATTAGGTCTATTAACACAGAAAAAAGTGTTCCTCTACAATCACGTTCCAAGGACCCGCATGGCTGTGTGCCACAGGTCTCTTAGCAACGGTCTCCAAGCACAGTCTCCAGAGTAGGTAAGCTTAGCAGGTAACTACATCACAGGCCTACTCGGGGTTGAGCAGAGGTCGCGTTAACCAAAAATTCTCCATAATTGATGGATTTTTTATACCAGTGATGGAAAAATCTGAAGGCTGTCTGTCATTTTGACTGATTACAATGAGGGCAGTTTATAATTCCCCTTTTTGTTGAGTTGGTAGCATCAGTAGTTGGTAGTTGGTTCCTTTTATCAGAATGTGATCATAGGGACACGCGTACGTTTCCCATTCATTACTCATAAACGCCTCGCCCAATCAGGAAAACCCACACGCGATCAGCAAATACTCGCAGTGTGGAGCCAGGGGCGTGTTTAAACCAGACGACTATGACGGCCCTCCACCGCCTTATTTGTTTCGCCATACTTTCAAAACGAACTGAAAATCTTTTCGCACTTTGTATAACAACAGAGCAATCTCTAAAGTTGTTTGTGGTGTTGTTTCTCGATCTGATTCTGCAAAGCGTGCATCTGTCATTCAATCAGACCCTCTCGTCGCGTGATCTCATACACACACAGGCGCGCACAAACCAGTGGTGCGGTATGTGTTTACAGACTTTTTTCCTTCAGAGAGCGATAGCGACTAGCGTCATTTTGGATAAACCTTAACTTTCAGTGAGTGGAAAGAAAAAAAAGGTCTCTCTGCGTCTTCTCATTTCATGACCTAACAGCAGCTTAAAGTTACTTGTAAGTAAATAAATGAATTATACAAAGAAGCTGTCATTGTCACCTGTCATTGTTACTGACCGGAAATGAACATTTGTCTGTAATAAGTATTTTATGTCTGACAACAGAAACATTAAATATGTAAACGACTTCGGCTTTATTGGGTATTAAAATACAGTAAGTTCAAAGAACGCATGTACGTCGCGATGACGTCACAAACATGCTAATTGGCACGTAATATCACCTTGCACCATAGTGACGGGTAAAAATAGATGACAGATTTTTTACAAGCCTGTCCGTCAAAATGACTGACAATGAAAAAGTCTAGCGCAACCTCTGGGGTTGAGGAGGTTTTCAGACCAGTATACTTACCTTAACGGAGTCAGAACAAGACACTAAGCTCCATCACTTGTGAATGGGAAGGTCCTTCAGGGTTCTTAATGGCTTTTGAAAACAAGTGCAAGTTAAACTTTTAAAAGAGGAGGCAGATAATATCGAGGAGTTGAGTGCATACTACAACACAGGCAGGACATGAATGAGCTCACACACATACGTGCACACAGGACCAAAATAAATGTGCTGACTGACCAGAGATGTCTGACAGCATCTGCCTAATGTCTAAGTGAAGGGACAAGGCTGTCAGAGTCTATGGAGGGTATTATTGCGAATATGTCTTTAATGGACACCAGGGATTATACGACAGAACAGGAAATACATCACAGACAACAGGACTTGACAGTGAATACAGAAAACCTGAAAAAAAAACTTGTGGGCAGCTTTTGAATTTAGTTCAAAATCTATTTTTAACTAGGGCTGTGTATTGGCAAGTGACTTCCGGTACGATACATCTCATGATAGATGGGTCACGATACAATATATTGCTATGTATTTCGATACAATACACATTTGCGATATATTGCAATACTTTAAATAGAAAATGTAAAAAGTAGAGCTAGAAATACAACATGCTGTGCACCACCGGGGGTTTTCTGTAAGGATAAGTGTAAAAACATCCCTTACCTCTGCAGAGTGGCCATGATGTGCGATGCATGGACCTTTAGATCAGAGGTTTGGGTTCTCAAACTGTGGACTGCACCCCTCAAGTGGGTAGCACAGGGGAATAAGGTGGCTCACGCAAGTCACTTGGCTGTTGTGGTTCATTACAGTTAAAACAATGAACATGGGCAGTATAAAACCCCTGGTTCATCCGTGCTGTAAATGCCCTGGTGTCACATCCGTGAAAGCACAATAAATGTCATTGTTACTTTCCTTAATAAACTTTTTGTCTAATGCACTGCAGTAGCCAAGTGACTTGTGTCATGACTTGCGAAGCCTACAAACAGCATTATTTTATATAACTTATTACTCCATTACTTATTTTGAAAACCAAAGCACACCCACACATCAGCTCTGAGAGCTCCAAGCGTTCTTATATTTTTCTCCATGCTCGCTTCCACTTACTTTTGGCCGTATGTATATGACATGATTTTAAAAAAAATTATCGATAGTAGAGGTATCACTATCGATACACTATCAAAAAAGATATATATTGCAATAGTTACATGTATCGATATTTTTGCACAGCCCTACTTTTAACGCAAACAAATTTGAGTTTTTTTTAGTGTGTAAGGGTTGATTGCTCATTCAGACAATGCTTAGCAATATG
Source organism: Triplophysa rosa (assembly GCF_024868665.1). Taxonomy (NCBI): domain Eukaryota; kingdom Metazoa; phylum Chordata; class Actinopteri; order Cypriniformes; family Nemacheilidae; genus Triplophysa; species Triplophysa rosa. The sequence goes on along the minus strand of NC_079911.1, from coordinate 12,277,917 downwards.
TGAAATTAAAAGCACAACACGCCACTCAAACAATCTATGTAGTATCTCGTCAGGATCATCTATATTGTGTTGGAACAAATGTGAAATAGTCTTATAGCAAGACCAAAATTATATTCCTGCCTAAGAAAAAATGTAAGCAAAAAAATCATACTCATTTTATTTTGACGGTTATCAGGTTGTGCCAGGCTATCATTATAGAGAAATACATGTCACAAAACATACAAAAACATGCACCCGAATGTCTCCTAACTAAGGTAATGGGAAAAAGCACTATTAATATGTATCATTGCTGAAATGATCAACGAAACCAAGCGTGTACACATTCCATGATATGTGCGTAAACAAAAGCAGTTTGGGCACAAAGCTCATTATTGTCAGACTCTAGTTTATCAGTAACCAGAGGCCTGGGAAGTCCAACCAGTGGCCTATCCATGGCACTTTATCTCTAGCTTTTAGTTTCTGCCTTAACCGATACACAATCTTTAATGGTGACCTTTAACCACAGCTATACACTCATAGCAACAGTATGTAGTTTCAAGAGAAGTAAAGGAGTGTGAGTGGCTGATGTGTAATGCTTCTATGTTATCCTTTCCCATTTCCTAATTGATAAATATATGTCAATTGCTGGACTTCTACCACCTACAAACAATCCGCCGGTCAGTGACCTAGAAAGAGACAAAAGGGGCCTCTCTCCTAATCCATTTTAACTGGAGATGAAACCAATGCTTATTTCCCCACCCCCATAAGCTCAAAAAAACCCAGTGTTCGTCTGCATGTCTTTTAGGGCAAGGGATTGGTGAATCTCTGGATAATAAGACTGGATAATAAGCTACCTCATTTCAGACATATAGAGTGGTCTTTCTTAAAAATAACGGGAGGGGGTTACAAGTGGTGTTTCTATTGCCAGATGGCTGGCTGAAGGAAGCCCCTCTTGTGAAGGTTATAAGACGAGTAAGCCTATTTTCTTAACTGACAACTAACAATATAAAATAAGAACCGAGTAATTATTCAAATAAATGAATTATTAATGGTCCCACTTAGAAAACTTACTGAAATAACAAGCAAGTTTGTTTAATATGATCTTGGAAAAGGATTCTCATAAAAAAACAGCTGCACCAATTGTGGTATAGCAAGTCTCTACTTACGTTGCACTAAGATAAAAACTACAGAAATTCACCAAGTTCGCATTTTACGATTGGTAGACGGCAACGATATTTCCCAAATCAACAATTCTCTAAAGGAAACTGACAAACACATTTTTATAATATTTCAATTTAATATAATATTTCATAATAATACAAAGACATTACAAAGTTTACGCTAAACTCTTTAAAGCCTGTACGTTAACCAACCAACCACAATCTTCCCAGTATTAGTTAATTATTAAACACCAAATTATTACAGAATGACATGTATGCTACTTTTATTTAGCTACTTAATATTCATGTATTTAAATTCGTTTATTTGTTGAAAATCACGCTTTTAACATCAGTCATGTCATCCGAAACCGGTACAGATTTCAGATTCAGTAACGTTAGCTGTTTAGATTCCCCTCATACATTTTTATCTTCGACCGAAACTTTTAAAGCGCGACACTGTTGGTCAGTTTCTATTTCTACGTAACGTTATCTGCTATAGAGTTCAAAGTTTATCATGGTAAGTTAACAAGACAAAAGCAACGAAGGAAAATAAAATGATGTTTTAAAAAGTAAGTTACTTATTTTGTTAGATTTTTAAACGTCTGAGAATGGCAACGTTACCTTATGAGCTAACGTTAGTTCGTACCCGCGTCGTTTTAACAGCTCTCAGAAAATGAACACATTAAAACTTACCTGCGAGAAGAATTACGTGAATTAAACAGAGACAGCACGTCCTAAAATCCATTCCTCTGCTTTTAAGTCACAATTAAATAACCAATATGAGTAGAAAAATAACTTTTCCCTCCGACTTCTAACGCTGTGTTCGCCTTCCTTTCGCTGGTCTCGCGCAGCATCAGAAGTCCAGGGGCGCGCTCTCGCAGGTGGATTGAGGCTGGAATCTGCACACGTGATTTCCGGAGGTATCAGCCTGAGAAACGTTACTGGGCATTTTACGCCCTCTTGCGTCCACGTTGTACATTTTGAGTATATGAACCACCAAACCTCATTGCATCCATTTAGAGCATCTTGAAGGAATGATTGAGGACTACTGACCACTTTAATGCGTAATCTAATTTTAACCCCTAATTTTTCTCTTCTGCGTCCACGGGGAAGTTCAATGTGACCCATATCTCAGCTGTGCGTTCTTTAAACAGCATAACTAATCATAATGTGATTTAGGGCAACTATTTTGATGTTTCCCTGATAAATACATCACTTTCTTCCTTCATAAACCAAGATTTTACACAGCCCCAGTTTAGCTTTACATTGGGGGCAATAAATCGATCAGACGTACAATGTACCAAAACCTTTTTATTTCAGTGATTACAAATCTTATGTTTACAAAAAATACCCTTTTATAATATAAACAGCCTTAGCTGAATAAAAAAAACATAAGCTGTCAGTCAGACAAGCACAAAATGCAGGCTTGTTGTATCTTTTTATTGCAAACAAGACCAAAAAATATACATATGAAAAGCATTCATAGATGGAGTGTAAAGAGCTTTTTGTATTAGCAGGCTGAGGCACTTAAACCATGACTCATAACACAACATGAATTAACAAAGTACTTGTTTAAAACATGACTGTCGTCATGTGTTTTTACAGTTTAAACAATTTGAAAATCTGTACAAAGTCAAACTACTTTGTAAAACACAAATAGTATTAACGGTAGACTACATCCTACTCATTTCAGAGCAAAATGAAAGAGAAGAACCATGGAAGGAAAGCATCCCAGGTGTAATTTAATAATAACCAAACTTAATGGCACAACACAATTAGATGAACAGTTAATCATTTATGGATTCTACAAACACATCCCTGCTTATCCATTGACAAACTTGAGGAAAATAATGATTAAATCAGACAAACTTAAACTATAAGGATTGTGTCATATTGTGTAAGTATACTGTAGATTAACAATATGCACAACATAGACCATCATATAATTCACAAGAGTTAAACAATTTCTCCCAGCATAACTTTAAATTTGAGAAATAAAGTACAGGAGAAAAGCATTAATATGATATGCAACAATTTAATGACAAGTTTCATGTTAAACGTGAACAATCTCTTTGACCTCCAAGAGCTTTTTAATACAGACATTTTGGTCATAGTGAAAATTTCCTAACAGCATACCATTGTAAAAACTGAAACAGGCTTAAATTAGAATTTGAGAAGCTAATTTATTAATATTCTTGGTTTCAATTAAGTTGATATCTACCTGTTCTAACAACAACAAAGATGATACAAATATGAGCATAATTATGAAAATAAACTGTAGAGATGTATAAGTTAAAAGCTGTTTGGCTCTTTTTCACAGCTAACACATATCGTTTAATTACATCATAAACTCTGTTTATATATTTGTTATATTCATAAACCGCTCTTCCACCCATATACACAACCTCTCTTCAATTAGGCTCAATAATACAATTTCCCCCTAAATTTGATCACTGTCCTCGTTTAGAAGGAGGCACAAGGTGATCCGGAAGCTCAGCGGGTAACTCGTGACCCTCTAGTTTAACCTTGATGAGGTGGTTAGCCAGGGCGAACTCCTCATCATCCAGGAAGCCATCATTATCCACATCAGCAAGCTTCCAGATTTTCCCTAGAACAGTGTTAGGCAGCTTGGATTTAACCATCTCCTTCTTGGCCATAGCACCTGAGACCTTCCCGTTGACAGGCGACAGGGTGTAGAAGATCTCATCATAAGTTGGTTTGTCTTTTATCACAACCCACTCCAGCTCATCGATGCCTTCGCCGGCTCCCTCTCCGTAGCCGTGCCCGAAAGGTCCATTCATGGTGCCCTCAAAAGCACCACCCTGGACAGACTGGCTGGGCATGGCAGCCTCCTCCTGGCGAACGAGGGTCATAAGTTTGGCAATGTCGTTGGCCAACATGTCCTCCACTGCTTCCAGTAGCTTAGGCTTCATTACCTGAAACTTACTGAAGTCCTGGGCAGCAAGGATTTCCTAATGATGAAAACAACAAGATGGAATTAAGGCAAACCTTAGAAGTGACTATATGTTTTTGAACTCAATTTCTTTTGAAATATTTTTGATTATTTAGAAAATGTTTTGCTAAATGATGAGTTTGGATAAAATGTTGTCCATGTACCTGCATTTTAGACAATTGAGGGAAATCCCCAGGGGATATCTGATGTTCTTTTTCAATCTTTGCATAGATTTCACCCAGGTTAGCGATGAGCTCCTTTTTCTTATTCTCTTTCCCAAACATGTTTGGCATTTCTTTCTTCAAAGCACTGATGATGTAGGCATGGACCTGGACCAAGAAAAAGTATAATTGTTTAATCTAAATTGCAGATATTAATTATGTCATTGTCTGAGGTATTCTCCAAATTACAAATGTTTACCACAGCAACTGACAATTTTCAGAGGTGACCACATGAGGGCATCACACACTACATTGAACAAACTAACAAACCAGGATCATAATGTGAGATATGCCTGTAAAACTTTAAACAATATTTTAAATATGCATTATTATTATACCATTTCATATGCAATACTTAAAAATGCTCAACAACACTTTTAAATGCGACTACAATTACAAAAGCCTTCATTTTCTACCTTTGCCAGACGTGCCCGTTTGATAAGATCATTCAGCTTGCGCAGCGCTGCGTTACGCGGAAGTCCTTGCATGTCGCGGAAAAGGTCCTGCTCCTCTGCCTCAAACAGTTTCCTGTTATCCGGAACCTGCAGCGGCTGAGCCCAGAATGAGCCAATATACACTCGGATGACCTCTGGGGTGTTGACGATTTTACCAAGCGACCACATGAGGGCGCCATAAACCCTCATGAGCTGCTGGGTGCCGATCTGGTCGGCTTTGTTGAGAACCACTCGCATCTTGTCCTCGTGGTTCTTCAGGGCCCGGATCACCTGGGAGAACTCATCGGAGATGTCCAGCTTGTGCGCATCGAAGAGAAGAATGATGCGGTCCACACGTTCAGCAAACCACTCGAGAACTGCAGCAAAATCATAACCTGGAAGAGTAGCGTAGAGGTGAGTATGACATAAGACATGAAATTATAATACAAGACACAAGACTGTTTAATCCACTTAGTCATTTATCATATTTATTCCAAGAGGGTAAGGTTTGGGGGTAGGGGATAGAAAATATAATTTGCCTAATATAAAATCAACTGAAGTCACTCAATGTAGTAAAAAAACATGATTGTGTGTTCTGAATCCTGACAATGTAGTACACTCTTCCCGTGACCGGCTAAAGGGCAGTACATCAGTCACCAGCATGATGCTCTTGAACTTCCTAATCTTGCCCACATCACTCTACATCTCCATCCGAACACACAACCGTGCATACATCCACACAACTTGCACAATTAAAAAATACTGTGTTCCGGTTTTACTACACCTAAACTGACACTGACAAACAGGAAAGAGAATAAATTGTCCTGTGGACATACTGGCCGAAAAGATCTCATGTTTGGTTATTATTTTCTTATCTAACAGTTTAAAAAATTTTCAGGGAACAAAGAGAAATATAAGTATATCTGTTTTGACAGTAACCAAGGTGCCAAAAATACCTTTAGGATGCTGGCATATAAAATGAATGCAGAACAATGCATGTTAATGAAAAACATTTGGTAGAGATATTATTTCAGCTATTCAGGGTTTATAGAGCAAAATGCATAAGACGCACAATCATTTTTAACAAGGGCCAGAATAAAATTGCTTGCCTCTAGATCTCAGTAGTGTTTTGGCTCACAGCAAGTCCAACTACATTTCTTACTGGGACAGAAGTTATCAATTTAGATTTTGATTATGCAGAGAGAGTGTGGAGGCCAGTTGTAAGGGCAGAGAACAGGAAGGACTGCATCCCAGCTCCCAAGTTTTATGTCGAAGTCATCAGGATGTAAAACCTGGATCTGAAATCAACATGGGGGTGACTTCAACGAGTCAGGCCTTTTTCTTTATCAGCTACTATCCTTCACAAACATATATATATATATATATATATATATATAAAGCAATTGTTCCTACTATGGTAGTCAATGGTGGACTGTTTGGTTACTGAACTGTTTGGTAACAAGCATTCTTCCAAATATCTCTCTCTGTGTTCATCAGAACAAAGACATTTGTACTGATCTGGAACAACTTGAGGGTGAGGAAATGAAGACAGAATTTTCATTTTTGGGTGAATGGTTACTTTAATAAGAAAACGCATGTTAGGACGAATGAATTAATAATTAAAGATGCACCGAAGAAACTTTATATATGGTAAAATAAAACCAACATGCTGATTTTCTGAAATGGAAATCACACCAGGTGTCTGCAAGGGTGCCAGCTTTGTATGAACTGTACATAATATGCTTGAAAGTTTACAACCCACACAAAGACCACCATAAATAGACATGGTGAGTACATGCTGGTCTGAAGGTTGGTCTAAATGTCAGTAATGAGGGAGAATGTATGAGGTAAATCTAAACAAAAGATAATCTTTAGTATTGCCTTCTCCAGAACAGATATTAACCCACAATCTATTATTATCTATTAAAATAACCATTCTGAGATACTTCAGGCATGATACGTGTAATTTCACAGGGTCCTGGTAAAAGTTAACCCCTACACCCTGGAATTTGTTCTTCAAACCCTAACCATGCGTAGTCTATTTGTAATACAAATAATTAACCATATGTGACCCTGGATCACAAAGTCAGTCTTAAGTAGCACGGGAACATTTTTAGTAAAAGACAAAAATACATTGTGTGGGTCAAAATTATCGATTTTTCTTTTATGCCAAAAATCATTAGGATATTAAGTAAAGATCATGTTCCATGAAGATATTTTGTAAATTTCCTACCTTAAATATATAAAAACTTTATTTTTGCGAGTGGATGGTCTGCCACAGTGCCCCTGATTAACAACTTCAAAGACAATTTTCTCAATATTTTGATTTTTTTGCGCTCTCAGATTCCAGAGTTTTAAACGGTTGTATCTCAGCCAGATATTGTCCTATTCTAACAACTCATATATCAATAGAAAGTTTATTTATTCAGCTTTCAGATTATGTAAAAATCTCAATATCGAAAAATTGACCCATAAGACTGGTTTTGTTGTCCAGGGTCACATATAATAAAAAAGTTTGGATTTCTCTTGTAGTGTTTGTAGTTATGTCCGCATGGAACGCTCATAACTAAGCTGCAGCAGTTTCCGAGACAACAGTTGTGAATGGTTGATAGCAAACGTCAGCTTGCATATGATTGGGACCAGATGATTTGCTAGACACAATAAAAAGCAGGTTAAAAGGACTGTGGCTTATTTGTTCTTGTCTACTTCAAAAACTGTGTCTACTTCTCTGACATATTCTACAGTTTAACCTTAACTTTAAATACTTAAAATGTATTTTGAAGTTCCAACTAATAGATCTTAAAAGTCTGGGTATGTTCAACAATGATAATACAGACTCTCTGCATGATACAAACACTGTATTGGTGGTGCCATTGTTCCTGCTAAATATTAACCCAACAATGATCTTTGCAATCATACTGTAGGTTTTTTCTGCCATAATGCTAATCTAGTAGATATGACAACCTAAAAAAGTCTTTACATTAGTTTTTCTGATTTAAAAATGTATTTTCCGAGTAATACGCCTCGGCTACCATTTTACCAGCAACAACTGAGAAAGAATTGTGGGAGGGGTTCCAATGGAAATGTTGTGTGCATTCATTTGTGCTTGAAAGGAAATGATCTCTTTCCAGTACCACTGAAATCCTGAAAAACACCGAGAAACAAACAATGCACAGATCTGATAAAATAATCTCAGTTAACAATAGCAGACTTTAATAACTGTTTATTAAGTTAATAACTGTGCATCACGTTGTCAGTGTATCAGAATTAAATCTGTATAATAAAACACAACACCTGGCAGTGCCTTGCTACTTTATCAAGGCCACTGCAACGACAGGTGCATCAGTCCTCAACAGATGTGATTTCAGGACAAAAAAAGGCTGTGATAGGCCACCTAAGTGTATTCAGTGAAGCACTATCTGATTTCGAGGAGCACAGTGATGAAACAAGACACGCTGCTAGGGTTATTCAGCCATGAAGAATTAGGGCAGACACTGTGTACAGTAAACAACAGAGGTACTAGAATGGAGCCCTGTGGAACATCACCCAGTATGAGACTCTGTTAAGGACAGAGAAATGTTTAAAAAGCACACTGAATGGAAAGGGAGTGCCCACAAAGGAATCACTATAGCATTTGAATCCACATTTACATACTTAACAAAATAACTACAGAAGTTTACATTGCTTATTACAACATTTTCCCTATAAGCAAATGAAAGTGATCAAAAAATGATTTGGCTTGAAACCCTAGGGTAATTGTGCTATTAGGGAGAAACGTGTCAGTGTTTTAGGACTAGCACAGATTGAGGCAACATGACTTAAAGGCACATGTGGATTCATTTTAAGTATGTTGTAGTTCATGGAAAGCCTAACAGAGGTCAGGAGGAGAAGAACAGCTGTGAAGTCAGCAGAGAGAAGATTATTAACCAACCTCACAAGATCTACACCTGAGCTTGACAGAAGACAGACTTCGTACAATTGCATTCACTTATCCTCAAGCTGTAAAATGGCCTTTTAGCAATTCTACTACAGTATGAAAGAGCACTGGTTTATTTTACAGTTTATTACCTGGGAGTGGCTCTTTCATCTGTTCTCCAAAGTATACAGGGGTTTAGAACCACAATATGGAGACCACATTGTTGTGAAGAATGAAGTGGGAGGAGATAGTACAAGACAAAGAGCATAATAAAACTACTCGACGAACAAAATAAGGCAGGAGAAATGGATTGAATTAAAATAGCACGCACGCTCGTCTGCTTGCAAAACAACAGCGTGACTATGGCTACATCTCAAAATAGTTGTCATTCCTATCCGTGTTTTTTAGAAAAGGTGCATAACTCACTTCACTCCCATCATTCTCAGACAGACACAGATTTCCTACTAAACTTGCTTTTGAAGTTATCACACACGGCATCCTCTTGACTTCAGTCTGATATGATTGGCTATGTGCCAAACTCCAGACTATGCCCTGGCTATGACACACACTTTCCCTCCGTGCATGACTGCGTGTTATGCTGCCAATTCAACATTTTCCCTATGTACTTGACATGGGAGCCAAACGCTCACATTTTCCATGTTCGGATAATGACACTAGCAGGGCTTTCCTCACATTTCCCTCCACCAGCGTACAATTACTGTAACATTATAAAAGAGGAAGTTTTGAACACAATAGAGTCTGAATCTTTAAATAAACTCAACCCGTGAAGAAACGCGCTAGCAATATCTCAGTGAATACTTTTATGAGACAATTTGTACAACGGGAAATACTAACTTTAATCCCAAAACCAATTGCACCTAGTGGCATCTAATACGTGCCCATTATCTGTGTCCTTAGAATTAGCTGCCACACCTTGTAAGCCTTCACCATCTTCACTTTCAATCTTTATGGCTCTCATTCTGCCCCCGAGCAAGAACGAGGGCAAAGGGTGGCTACCACCATCTCTCTCTCGTAATGAGTCCAAGACCTTGTGACTCTCACACCGTGTGTGTAATTTCAGTGTGAAGTAGAAAGGATGTATCTTGCATACTTTGTCAGCACGTGTGATTCCACACGTGCTTTCATACCCATATATTATCCCTGGAATACAGTGTTTTGTCATTCACTAATGATGTTTTTACACCCGCTTTAGGCTCTGCCAAGCTCTGGGGGGAAGAGTTGCTCATCAGAGACCACAAGGTGCGGTCCGTTTGGAAGCCAACCTAAATAATAAACATGTAAGAGGGAGATGTACAATATGGAATTTGAGCGTTCTACAACACCTTGTTAGTATCATCCAACCATGTCTGTACTCCCTCATGGGAGCATTTCTTGCATAACTAATTTTCATATGCATATTTTGAGCAGATCACTCCCCTACATTAAAAGTGATACTATCATGTACAAGATAAACTATAGACCATTTAGCAAGACTGGTCTATTGACCACTTCAGATGACGTAAACAACACTGGTTCAACGATGGTCCAGAAGAACTTCCCGTTTCACTACATAAACATTTGAACAAAACTCAATCAACAGAATATTTATAACAGATTTAAAATGTTAAACAAATATCTTTAACATTACCATTCATTCATTCATTCATTCATTCATTCATTCATTCATTCAAGATTAAAAATAATATTAAGTAATAAAAACCAAAACCGGAAGTGCTTCTGCTTACATCTTGCGAAGTGGTCTACTACAGTAAACAACACTGGTCCTGAAGTACTTTCTCTTTTAATTTTTTAACACTATATGTTCAAATGAAATACAACCAACAGAATTGAGAACTGAATCAAAATGTTAAAGGAACTTCTTTAAGATTTAAAAGGAATGAAATTTTGTATGAAATTTAGCGGCATCTAGTGGTGAGGTTGCGAATTGCAACCAACGGCTCACTCCACCCCTCCCTTTCGAAGCACTACGGTGGCTGACACAGAACTAAGATGTTGTCACGTTTCCGCTTCTTTGCTGCTGGAGAAAACGTATTTACGAAACGCACTTTGTAAAGCATTTTTTTCCGTTTAGGGCTACTGTAGTAACAACATGGCAAATTCCATTAAAGGGGTCCCGCGATGTATGTCGATAGAAATAGCTCATTCTAACGTAAGAAAAACATAATGCTTCATTGTGCAAGGTCTTTACACACCGCTGAAGACATAGTTATATGTCTATTATATGTACTGTAATATTATATGTATACAGTATTATTTAATTTCTGTGAATAGATCCTCCAAAAAATGACACATTGGACCTTTAATTTAATAAAAAAATTGAACTGAAAAATTGAATTTCAAAAAACTGAAACAGGAAGTGTATCAGGACCATCTTGCAAAATTGTCTACAGTACATCTTGTAAATGCATTGTTTTCACTGAACTGTGTTACATGCGAGTTCAAACTTGTGAATAAAGGCTTTTGGTTCAACTAAGTTCATTTCTATATAACCAAAACTAAAAACAAGAATATTACTGATCAAACCACTGAAGATCTTCACCATTTTTAACTACTATACATTTAATATATCTAAGAATCACACTATTATGGCATTGTGAACAAGATATCAATATCATATTACACTCCTTCCGATTCCCACCATGATATATAATACCACATTTTATGCTCTGTGGTACCATGGTATTACTGGAGCAAGTCCAAACAACAGTACTACAACTGTGCTCTTGCTTGTCAGGTACAAAAGGCAAGAAAGCCACTCAAAACAAAAAGAAAAGAAAACCTGTGCTGACATGCACCTATGCATGTATGACAAAACAATAACACAAAACCAAATTGTTGAACATGAATGTACTCAGACAGCCCAAACGTTTGTATGTCTTTACTGCTCCCGGTCTGTTCCGCGGCAACGTCTGTTTCCTGTCCTATGATGGCCCCCCCTTTGTCAGACCGTTATCTGTAGATGCCACTCACCCTCTGATCACATATTCACAGTCTTCAGGGAAAGGCACAGAGATGCCTGCACACACACTTACACACGCCACACCAGATAGACAAGCACAGGAAGGGTTCCAGCGTGACACCGGTTAGCTCCGTACACAATGCGCTCTTAGAATTTACTTGAAATAAACAAACATCACTGTGCTACATTGTAATCCTTGGTCAATATACTTCCAGGAAATCCAAAAGCACATTTTTACTCTTTTTATTAAGTCAATAAGCAATCAAATAGACTTACTAAGGTGTAACTGAATATTAAATTGATATTCATTATTAATTTGCTTTATGTTTGCATTATTAAATCCAGGGGTTGGCAGAAGTATGTATTCAGAAGAGTCCACAAATGATTAAAAATGATAAATTGACAAATGACAATTCATAGTGTCTGACGGGAATAGACAGCCCAATTGTCACAATAAACGTATGAGCTTTTCAACTTCCTTTCCTTCCTACAGGAAAAGAGCCTATGGAAGGTGCATGAGTTTGTTGTGCTATAATGTAAACAGGGAAACTAAAAATACTTCCCTCTTAACACGGTAATGCATCAGTAACTGTAACTCTTTTGCTTAAGCCATAGGTTTAATGACTATAAGCAATGTAAGCAAAAAAAATCACTTACACACGCAGTTACCGATGCAAATGGAGGTCATAATAATAGGACACAGAATATGACGGGGTAACTACGGGAAGGGAAGTCAGGGGACGGTAAAGAAGGGGAAGGTGGGGGGAGGGTGTGGAGTTTAAGAAACCAAGACAAAGAAGCATAAGGGAATAAAGACAGCAATACAAACACCAACCTCGGCTGATTCTCTGCTTCTCTCCGGCCAGAATTCCAGGAGTGTCTATGATGCTGATGCTCTCCAGCACTGGATTTGGCATCTGAGCACATACAAACCTGACAAAGAGAATCAGACATTTCAAATAGATACACACTATCAGACAATGTAAAACACATATGATTTGGGCATGGGCTGTTTTAAGGTATACCGCAGTTTGGAAAAGCCACGGTTTTAAAACCACTAAAAGTTCACTGATTTAACCTACTACTAACCTACTTTAACATACTGTTCATGTTTACTACTGTTCCAAATATTTTGTGTTGCTTAAAAATCTAATCTATTGTGTTCAATGTTTTTTACTCAGACATTTAAAATAACACATTTTAAAGCTGCAACCGCAATACCGCCATACCGTGATGGTTACTGCCAAAATCTCATACCGACCCATGCCTAATATGATTTATGTCTTATGATTGATGTTTTTAGTGCAAAGGAATTCCCTTCTTACCAGAACTCTTATCATCCCAGCTCTTACCTCGGCTTTTCAGTGAACCAATCCGTGCTTTTTATCTTTCTGTATGTTTTTCATTTATGTGCTAACATTACAGGCATGATATCCCTGTTTTTTAGCATTCCAGCACATTTTAGTCATTCAATCTTCAAGCTCCAACTAGTACGTTCCCCCGGCATATTTTTCTTACTCCCCTATCGGTTTTCCAGAACCAGAGCCATCACTTTTTCTCTCAGTGCTGCTATCTTCACTCCAGACAATTATTTCCCTTCTGCATGCGTTCCACTCAGTATCCGACACACTTCCATTTAGGGCTGTGTATTGGCAAGTGCCTCCCGATACGATACATATCACGATAGATGGGTCACGATACAATATATTGCTATGTATTTCGATACGATACACATTTGCGATATATAGCAATACTTTAAATAGAAAATGTAAAAAGTAGAGCTAGAAATACAGCATGCTGTGCACCACCGGGGGTTTTCTGTAAGGATAAGTGTAAAAACATCCCTTACCTCTGCAGAGTGGCCATGATGTGGGATGCATGGACCTTTAGATCAGAGGTTTGGGTTCTCAAACTGTGGACTGCGCCCCTCAAGTGGGTAGCACAGGGGAATAAGGTGGCTCACGCAAGTCACTTGGCTGTTGTGGTGCATTACAGTTAAAACAATGAACATGGGCAGTATAAAACCCCTGGTTCATCCGTGCTGTAAATGTGCTGGTGTCACATCCGTGAAAGCACAATAAATGTCATTGTTACTTTTCTTAATAAACTTTTTGTCTAATGCACTGCAGTAACCAAGTGACTTGTGTCATGACTTGCGAAGCCTACAAACAGCATTTAATTTATATAACTCTTTACTCCATGACTTATTTTGAAAACCAAAGCACACCCACACATCAGCTCTGAGAGCTCCAAGCGTTCTTATATTTTTCGCCATGCTCGCTTCCACTTACTTTTGGCCGTATGTATATGACATGATTTAAAAAAAATTATTGATAGGTATTCACTATCGAAAAAAAAAACATTTGAGATAGTTACATGTATCGATATTTTTGCACAGCCCTACTTCCATTTGACTAAGACTGTGTATTTTGCCTCATGTATTAGTGTAAAGCCAAGTTTGCAGGACATGAACAGATATACATTTATCCAATTGTTGCACAGCTGTCTGGAATATTTTATTTTAAATATGCCATTTAATGACCAAATGATCATAGAAACAATGTCTAACAGACGACCACTCATCCAGACAATTTTTGTTGCTTATTTAGCTGTACTACTGATAAACTAAAAAGATATTGAAAAATATATATACAGAATGCCCTGCAAGTCAGTTTAGATAACAGCATCTACTAAATGCGTAAATAAACCCCTCCACTGAATATACACACTCCTCTACTATTGTTCTTTAAAGTCTTGCCATTCAAATAGGCCTAATATTTGGAAAGGTTTATGGAAAGTATGACTAGTCTGTTTAACCAACTGAATATTTGAACTCTGACTTCAAAATATTTGTGTTCATGATAAATTAAGAAAAATAGTAATTTCAACAGCATTGGTTTCAGAAATTGGACCATGTGGATACAAAGCCATCAATATTAAAGGAGGGATTAAAAGTTAAAAAGTAACATTCGTAATCGTAAAATTTTCCACGCGACTCCGGTGGTTCAGTATTAATTAATATAATGTGACAAGGATACTTTTTGTGCGCAAACAAACAAAACTAACAACTATTTTCAAACACTTCCTGAATTGAGTGCTAGTTTCCAGCACCCGTTCCCGAGAGCCACACGACAGTGCATCCGGTGTCAGCATCGCTCGACGCATGCTCGTACTGACGAAGAGCCTGTGTGGTCAGAACGCACATGCGTCGAGCGATGCAGACACCGGATGCACGGTCACGTGGCTTGTGTCTTTGGTTGCGTTGCAATTTATGGAGGAGTCAGAAAGCTTCCAAAACTACCTTAATTTGTGTTCTGGGGGAAAACGGAGGTCCTAGGGATGTTAAACTACTTGAGGGTGAGTAATTAATGGTAGAATTTTCATTTTTGGTCGGAGCTCACCTTTAAACAACGTGACAACAATGCAGATAGACACCAGAATACACACCAGACTTCAGCAGCCCACATGAAGAAATACTTTAATATTTGCTACAGTAAACTGCAGTAAAATGTCTAGACCAGTGGTTCTCAAACTTTTCAGATCAAGTACCACCTTTAATCAAATTTGTTGTTCCAAGTACCACCGACTGACCGCCATAGAAAACCACATGAATAAACACTCAAATTAATAGTAGAGCTGTGAACCTTTATCTTTACACATGGTCCTCCAATTCTAATGTATTATTAATAATACAAACACTTTTTTATTTACTTGCTGTTTTCAAACTAAATAACATGTTTTTCAAGTTAGTCAGCAGTAATTGTGGACACAATACTTCTGTGCACTGTAAACACGGCTCTGTAAATTACTTATATGGGGGATTTATTAACTTTGTGGGGACTGGCAGAAAGACTACAAACCTATATTAAAGACAAACAATGTGGAAAGAACATTTAACACAGAAGATAAGTATACGTAGAGACTCACCATTTACTGCAGCGGCTCTTGTCAAAGTGTGCAACGCGCGTTTCATTAATTTAACCTCGAGTAGACGCAGACGTGTATTGAATTAGCGCTTTACAGCAATGACAACAGTTTTCCACAGCGGTTCAATTGCAGAAATACATAGGAAGCTTAATTTACACACGTAGCTCATCGGAAGAGAGAGAGTGAGAGATGTACAAGTGCCTGTCTGCTCCCGCTCTGTGTTTGAGCTCGCTGTCACGCGCGTGAGTTACATCATCGACCAATGACAAATAAACAATAATTCATACAACTATATTAAAATTGTACATAGGCCGAGATGTATTCTGTATTTATCCATCATGTATTAAACATTTGAAATAGTATTTATAACACTTTAAAACGTAATGTAAACTAAAATATATTGTTTTTAATTTCCTGTCGTGTCACGTACCTCTTCAAGTACCACTAGTGGTACCACATGGTCTAGACCAGTGGTCACCAACCCTGCTCCTGGAGATCGACCGTCCTGAAGATTTCAGCTCTAACCCCAATCAAACACACCTGAACTATCTAATCAAGGTGTTCAGGTAAGATAAATCATTTACAATAAACACTGACTGCAGTATTCCAGTGCAGTAAAAAATAAGAATCGTCATTTTTTATTTCATGGTGACTTTAATACATTATAGTGATTAATATGATATAGTAGCATATACTGCAGTTCACTTAAGTAAATGTAATGGTATACCACAATATTTTCATGTGGGAAAACCTCCCATTCACTTTTAGGAAAAGAGTAAGGATAGACTCCTTATAAAGAGTAACTTATTAGCTTGCATTGTGGAAGTCACAACATAAAATGGTCCCCAAGACAAGAATACTGTAAATTCAAAGATGAAAACACCATTCCACCTGCCAATGTAATATTCAGGGTACGTTTTTATTATGTAGTTTATTCAAGAAATATTTCAAAAACCACCAGCTTACAGGACAATATGGATTTCTTGGGAAGATATGTCTTATATGCACAAACTCAAATGACTGGCACTAACAGTGCATGTTGCGTAACATCAAAGATCGCCACCAACTCATAACCGACTGTAAATTAATCTTAGTAGTGGTTTAAATACCATAGGGCTTTGCACAATCGAGACATGTCCAGCTGCGGAACCGCAGCAACAGATTCTGAACAGCAGTTTCTGAACAGCAGCCACAGAAAGGAGGGGCGGAGCTTGCGTTCTTACACGAAGTCGTGCTACCTAGAGTCTTGGAGTGTGATTTACTATCGTTACATGCGAAAATTAGGGCTGTGTATTGGCAAGTGCCTCCCGATACGATACATATCACGATAGATGGGTCACGATACAATATATTGCTATGTATTTCGATACGATACACATTTGCGATATATTGCAATACTTCAAATAGAAAATGTAAAAAGTAGAGCTAGAAATACAACATGCTGTGCACCACCGGGGGTTTTCTGTAAGGATAAGTGTAAAAACATCCCTTACCTCTGCAGAGTGGCCATGATGTGCGATGCATGGACCTTTAGATCAGAGGTTTGGGTTCTCAAACTGTGGATTGCGCCCCTCAAGTGTGTAGCACAGGTGAATATGGTGGCTCACGCAAGTCACTTGGCTGTTGTGGTGTTTTACATTTAAAACATTGATCATGGGCAGTATAAAACCTCTGTTTCATCCGTGCTGTAAATGTGCTGGTGTCACATCCGTGAAAGCACAATAAATGTCATTGTTACTTTTCTTAATAAACTTTTTGTCTAATGCACTGCAGTAGCCAAGTGACTTGTGTCATGACTTGTGAAGCCTACAAACAGCATTATTTTATATAACTCATTAATCCATTACTTATTTTGAAAACCAAAGCACACCCACACATCAGCTCTGAGAGCTCCAAGCGTTCTTATATTTTTGCCATGCAATGGGACAACATTCCTATTCCTAAACTTGAGCAACTTGTCTCCTCAGTCCCCAGACGTTTGCAGACTGTTATAAAAAGAAGAGGGGATGCCACACAGTGGTAAACATGGCCTTGTCCCAACTTTTTTGAGATGTGTTGATGCCATGAAATTTAAAATCAACTTATTTTTCCCTTAAAATGATACATTCTCACAGTTTAAACATTTGATATGTCATCTATGTTGTATTCTGAATAAAATATTGAAATTTGAAACTTCCACATCATTGCATTCTGTTTTTATTCACAATTTGTACAGTGTCCCAACTTTTTTGGAATCGGGTTTGTAGAACAAAGCAGAAAACCATAAAACAATAAAACTAATACATTCATACAAAATGCCCACAAGTTTGAAACATTATTTCTAACACAATCAACAAGAACACATAAGCCAATACAATGAAACGCATTCATTATACAATAATTCTACACAAGATTGTTGTTTTAAATGGCTTTTTGTACTATACCTTAATGTATTATTATAACTTACACATGTAAGACCTGAAAAGTAGCCTTATTTAAGAATATCACGTTTTTGCATGTAACAATAGCAAATCACACTCCATGACTCTATAGGTGGCGCGACTTCGTGTAAGACCGCAAGCTCCGCCCCTCCATTCTGTGGCTGCTGTTCAGAAACTGCTGTTCAGAATCTGTTGCTGCGGTTCCGCAGCTGGACATCAAGGGCTCAGCATAGTCCAGGCGAATTGCGCTTTCGTTCTGCGTTTTGGGGTAAAACGAAGCTCGAAAACGTTGAGACGGTATAGTGTTTTCGAACAATCCAACACCCCTTTGTTTCTGGAGGCGGGGTTTACATGACGTATGCAAATAGCCTCTGCGCACGTGGCCACACAAACCACACACCCACCTATTACGTAATGGCCATGGACCAATGGTGGCTCGAGGGTGTTTACCGGCCAACACAAACTTTCCCGGAGAGTTCTGTTTGGTTTGCTGCGGCGAACTAGTGAAACGAATTGTCGTTTGGACCAGATTTTGTTCACAATCAGGTCACAGATGGTCGTTTTTCAAATTTCGAATGTAGTATGCTGAGCCCTTTATTGGCACAATCACTGTGAAAGCTTGGAACAGATATCTGAACTCAGCTTCTGGCAGGAAAGCTCACAGAGTGTCAGTCTGCAATCAAGTTTCACAATGCCAAATTCAATACAGAGCCTATGGAAAATGATGAACGCAGCTGCACAAGAGAACATACTTGAGTTACAGCATAGTAGTATGGAATGAGAAACTCCAGCACAAAGGTGGAGCATGAACACATAACTGTGATCTACTGGTACGCCCAAGGGGTTAATGTGTACTAAGAATCTAGACTTAAAGCAGTGGCCATAAGTTACACACTACGGCTAATAATATTAGCCGAGTTCTTTGCCAATAACCTTCAAGCTAAGGTCACAGGGAAAACGCTTGAGAATTGTTTTATTATGCTTGATAAGCATAATATAAAGGAAGCAGGTGTCAGAGAGCTAACCAGGGGACACTTTTAGGTGTAAGCCCATACGAAAGAAGGCTCAGAAATTGCTGAGTCAGTTCCCAAGATTATCTGCACAGTGAAGGGGGAATTCTTAGCTGAGTCAGTCTTTTTCTATCTTTTGACAAGCAAAGCTCCAAAAAAGTCACACAGGCCAAGAAGTGTCAAAATCTGGAAATGTAGCCAAATTCTGTCATTATCTTGTCAGATGACGATTTCCTTTAATATATGGAAAATGGAAATGAGTGGCAGGAATTTTCTTATTATTTTTTCTCTTTCACTGAAAAAGTCATGCGTGTTTGGAACTGCATAAAAGTATGCACAAACTACAGAATTTGTTTACCGATTACAGTGTAGAAAACCCAAACCAACTCAAAGAAACCCTGATTTGACCTCAGACAACACACACCATCAAGGTGAATACAAAGAGGGAGGACTGAAACTCCTCCCTAAGTCGTAAGTGAATTGTGAACCTATTCATTGCACAAGTCAAAGCAGCATTCAATCCAAGATTTCAAGTTCAAGGACATTTTCTTAGAATAAAACACTTTCTGCCAGCCCGGGCCTGTCGGGGTGTAAATACGATCCGTGCATAACACAATCCCCCAACCGAGCATTGACCAGCATGAAGCTCTGCTTCATTGAGGAAGTCCCACACGAGGCCTCCAACGAGCACAGTTCAAAAGGAAATGTGTAGTACTAGACCTTGAGAGAAACCACGCCCACCTCTTCCGAAATTAATTCAGCTTACCAACAGTCGATTTAACATGGACATGTCATGCGTGACGTGTTGAAGGCGACTGTGAATTGAACTGATACACCATGGTAAACTCCAACTCCTGTTTCTTTATGTCTTTCCTTATGGAGGGCCACATTCCCCAAGAGCTTGTTAAAAAAAAAGACCCTCGAAGGCCCCAGCAGCTGTCAAAACCAGTGTCAGCTGACATTCTTCTTAGAAGAGGGAACCAACAATTAATGAGAAAGATGTGTGCATAGAAAATATGGGAAACGGCTGATGTGGCCGCCGATACATGTCTGTGACTGAATAGTAAAATTTCAGGAGCAAATCACAGTCTTCATAAACTGACAGACTGGACCACTTGTGATTTGCTGATGGCTTAGACTGTAAAATCATGAAATACATAACTTAAAATTACAATATACATATATAGCAATATACTTTAAATACTTTTATCAATGATCTAAATGGGAGAATCTGGTAATATTTCAAATTCACCAATGTCAAAGCCCCACCCTTAAACATCCGAAGTAACAGCTGACAACGGCACTAATGCATTCAGAAAGGGTGCAGTAGGTTCATTCAGATGGAAAGCTTTTAATGTTCTTCTCAATATGTTTAAATAATGTTAAAATAATTCGTTCGTTCGTAACATACTCTTTTAAGACGACTAAAACAACGCCCCACACAGGTGAAACATTTAAAACTCATTTAATTAATTTTTTTTTAGGATTTATCTTTCATCACTTTAATTATTGAAAGTGCATAAAATGCACAAATAATCGTGACAAATGTTGATGAGGATCTTACCTGTTCAGAAAGGCGTTTCCAAAGGAATTTAGTTTTCGGAAAGGTTTCTTGGGGTCAACCACTAAAGCGTTGCCCGGAATGAGCCCCTCTTGGTCCCCGTGCATCACCGCAATGAATGAGTCGGTGGTCGGTTCGGGGCCTATGCGCATTCCAGGGAAATCCTGCTCCATGAGATGCCGAATAAAAGTGGTTTTTCCCGTGGAATACTGTCCCACTAAAAGTATCATTGGTTTGTTATCGAAATCGGCGTCTTCCAGAGCCGGAGAATGAAAGTCATGGAAGCGGTACGTGTCTTCCAACGGGAATAATTTGGTTTTGTAAAGCCGTCTCAGCCCGTCAGAAACAGTCTGAAATAGTTCGGGATCCTTTTTCTTCCCGTCCTTGTTCGCCCAGCTGAACATGTTGCAAAATTTGTGAACTAAACTTCTTATGTAAAGAGAAAAAAACACGTTGACAGTCCTTTAAAAATCGTTTACTTTTAAAGTTGTTGGGTTTTAAGACGTTTAATCCAACGGTTCGGATGAATTAACAGTCCGAGGCACAAAAGATTGCCAGCGTGGTGGTGGTGGGTTGGTCCCGAGCTGTCAGCTGTTCTGTTGGTTTATCTGTTTTACTATTAATTATTTTATGCAGACTGTCTCTTTTCCCTGTAAGACTGAAGTTAGTTGAGTCCTCAGTTGCTTCTGGATATTCGCTGGAAAGTCCGCAAGCATCGCACACTCCCACAGCACGAGCCCTCTGCGCGTACAAGTATGAGCTCACGCTGTCCCACTACATTTTAATACATTACTGTGGACCGGAACTCAGGGGAACTTCCAAAATAAAAGCCGCCACCCTCCCCTGGAGTTCTGTGAATAGTTTATCTCAAAAATGCTTTTGGAATCATGAAAGAAAGTATAAATTAATAAATGAAATAACGAATGAATGTATAATTTAGAGACCATAAATGACTGGATAGGAAACTTCTGCCTTATTTTACACCTTATATTTATCTTTCTGACGGTATTGGGGTTTTTTCAACAGGGTATCATATTTATTATTATAGTTTACTGAATTTATACAACAAAAGACCGTCATAAACCCTGTCTTTGAACATTTAACTGAATGACTGCTATATTTGTCCTCACTTCTGAAGTAAAAAGAGAGAAACTGTTGTTTGTGTGAATCTGTGCCAAAACACTGTCATATCGGCGTCCTACACTTATCACCCACTAATATGCGGCAGTGTTGCGCATGTTCCAGACAAAGATACTACTATATGAAAGTGAAAATGAAAGCTTTTAAAGTGTGTCTTACACTATTCCCTATGGATTGTAGGGAGTTCCCAGAGAACGGGTTCCATTCACCAGCTGTCACTAGGAAAGTTCAAATGTTTTCGTAAATTGATGAAATCATTTTCTTTTAGAAGAACAAATAACTTTACAATTGCACCGCTCTCATTTACTGTCTTCTTACTGGAAATAGTGTTTTTCACAACACATATTGTTTTTAAGGATCTTTACAGAATCATCATGATTTGGTGTTCCCAGCTGGTGGTGGGAAAAAACCTCAGGGAACCAGCTGGGGAGCAAACTTTCCTCTGGCAGGAATGTATATGCCAAAGTGTGTTGTTACAAGTGTTTATTAAACACATTTAAATATTACTCATGTTATTAACACCTTTTTTGAAGTCCATCCAAACTACAAGGATGCAGGCAAAGAAATGTCCTTTGGCTGGAATAGGATGTACTGTAATTGCCAGTCATACTTTAATTTATAGTCATTGGAGTCCATCCTAAACAACTAGAATTTACTATTCAGTGGCTGTCAGTTTATTCCGGTAACACTGGACAGATTCCTGTAAACACAGCCTTAATCTAAACAAAACTGAAAGTAAAACCATTTTGATATTTGCTGGATACTGGCTTTGGAATCAGTGTGTGGGTAAAGTGGAAGGTTTTGTACATTTAAGTGATGATGCAGATGAGATCACTCTTTTATCTCACTTTTTGTAATGTTCATGGGGTCAATGATGTATTGACCACTAAGCATGTGGTGTGACCAATAATAGCAATAACTGTATTAAATAAAAATAAAATACATGTAATTTCTCTGGCTGAAATATGAATTACTGATACAGTTGCTTAAGTGAATGTTATTTTTTAAAACATTAGATTTTCAGGAAAAATAAGTCTGTTCACTAGATTTGATAACACAAATCTGAAATAATAGAATAAAAATATGAGATATAGGCCCGTTTTCACAGACACGGCTTAGTTTAAGTCAGGACTACGCCTTAGTTGAATTAAGATATTTATGTCGCTTTTATAAAAATGCCTTAGAATAATATATTACTGGTGGAGACGAGACAAAACAATGGCACTGATATATTTGAAGATATTTCTGGGCAAGTTATATTGAGTTAAGACAGGTCACACATTAATTTTAGTCTGGGACTAGCCTTAAGCCTTGTCTGTGAAACCGGGCCATACTTACCAAAACTAAAAAGAAATATAAATACTTTGTTTCTAAACACTTTAAATAGAACTTGAGAACTTGTAAAGAAATGATAAGGAAACAAATTAATTTTAGGATGAATTACACATGACATTTTTAAAGGCTATTGCCACATGAAAAAACACTAAAATCAATAAAAAATATATATTTTTGTATTTTAAAATTGACCCACAAACAGGAACAATGTCATGACAACATACGGTATGACATTAATGGTGTGATCCCACTTTATTGTATAAAATTGTAATAAAATTTGTGAGTTTTGTATGCTGAGAAAAGTCACATTTAATAGTCAGCAACTGAGAAAATTGATTTTAAAATCATTTAATGTTCGACCAAAATCGCATTCATCAATATATACAACAGATGTATTCAAATAAACCCACGAATCATACCCATATGTATAGATTTCCTAAAAAAACATTGCATGTTTGTGTGTTTACATTTCTTAGCCCAATTATATAGTTCATTATACACATATGATTTTGTACAAGCAAGTGTCCTGCATTCTCTTCATGGGTAACAAATCAGTGTGTGTATTTAGCAGGGCAAACAGGACAGTGGCCTACAGAACTGACAGGCAGCTGGTCTGCAAACACTGGCTGTCAATTCATAGGTCATCATCCTGTGTCCTAGCTTTCTGCTAGTTTGTATGCTCTTTTACAGCCACTTGTTAGTCTGGATAAAATGCATAGGTGAAAAACAAATAGCACAGTATTTTCTTTGTTTATTTCAAAGAGAAACAGATGTGGATAAAGGTGACTATCTGCACGCAACAGCAGCTCCACTGGAAGACACAAACCTTCCACATGGAGTTGCTGTTACACCCAGCCAGCACCAGATCTGTAAAACTACGCCCCTTGTGGACAACTGGAGGAAGTTCATTCATTTAAACACAACCGTCACAGGTTTAGCAGCCATTGCTCACCAGACATAGTTGTTCTTTAGCTTTTCTAAAATGCAACATGGGTATCACCTGAAATGAAAACAAAATAAGACAGGTAAGATCAGCTTTCGGGCACGGGTTAATGACTTCCATTAAGGACACGTGAGAGTTATGATGGCTCATGACTTTGACCTCCTGTTTCTTTCTCATCTTTATGGCATGCCATAGACTCCATCATTGGCCAACTGCTCGTCCAAAGTGCTAAGACTGATCTTGATAACAGCAATTTTATGACGGCAGTCAACACGAGGCCGCTCAGCAGAAAAACAGGGTGTGTCTCTCAAAAATGTTTATGTCTCCAAGTCTTAATTTCACACATCGCTTCCTTTTTCATTTGAGTCATGAGTTTTAACCAACCTACATTCAATAACTTGCTTTTTCTCTCCTTTTGGTGTCTTCGTTCATATCATATTTTTGACTTTGACTTGTTGTAAACCTCCCACTGCTACCTTTGGAAAACAGCATAATAAAGTAATTAAATGGGGCACACATCTGATGAGTCAGTGTGTTATCTCCTCCTGGTATCATCTCGTGAATTCACCATTATCTTTCACATCCCAGCAGTGTATAATTCATTTATGCTGGGCGAGAAAAAAAATCAATGACATGAACTCAAGTAGGTGGTTCATTTATATCACAAATCCCAATTGTTTTTCCCTCATGCTATTTTTCTGAGTAATACATTGATTTATGTAGATCTACGCAGTAAAACCTTTTCATATTGCAGCCAAGAATATGACATGCGAAACTGAGCTGTGATTGATTTACAAACAAATGATGCTGGGAGAAAACTTCAAGACAGCCATGACGGCAATGCACTAGTCTCTTATTTTATTAAGCAGCAAGTGTGATAATTATTAAAAAAGTTGCTTAAAAGCTTGTAAGTGGATTTTTATGTTTTTAGAAAATAGCATTTGATGCCTGAACACAAGCCTTTTGAAACTGAAGTCTTTTGATGTCCTCTTAAAAAGCATTTAGATCTTTTGACCTCAATAGACAATGCAGGTATATTTACATTAGAATATTTATCTAGCCTTTTACAAACACTCAGACCATAGCATTGTAATTTCTCACATGAATCAGCGAGTTTTTTCTCCCAGAGCAGTTGAATTTAATACAAACCATTATTAAAAACTCCTAATATTTATACCACATGCATTTCATGGTGCTTACAAATATACACACAACTTCATTTTTGTTCAAAAGTTACTTACTGTCATTGTTCTCCCTCACAAGAACCCAGGTTTTTGAGTCTGATGTATAAAAGAAGAGAAATGAAAATTAAATAAAGATTACAACTAAAGCATAATTAAAGAAACTCGGCTAGTAAAAAATAGTAGCAGCACAAAGAGAGAGGCAAATGGTGAGAGGTGTTCGTCAGTCAGCAGTGCAATGTCAGGCCGAGAGAGGCCAGTTTAAAAGTGATCTGGAGTTGAAGCTTAGTTAATAATTACACTCCCCGTCAATATTTAACATCAGTTTGGCCCTGCCCCTCAAATTCAACATCCTGGACACCTATGGACTTACACACAGATTAGCTCAGGACCCCATTTTGTGTTCTCTCACAATCAAAGGCGAAACAATACATTCATATATCAAATGAGTTAAAGCAACATTCCAACTAGACTTTTTATAACATTAAAAATTTAAATTGTTAAATGAAGCACAATTGAGGCATTTAATTCAGAACTTGTGTCTTTAAATAAAAAAGTAAATAACCACTAGATGGAGCAAGTAACTTTATTATTTACTGTTATTCTAGAACAGTCCACATCACACAAAACCTATTGTGAATTACATATTTTTTATTAATATATTTATATAACACCAGTCTGCTTATATGCTTTTTTCTACTCAAATGTGTGTGAAGAATAAACCAGTGAATGTGTCATTTAGGTCTTAATTTCTGGTAATAGCACAGAAATGGATGAGGTAATGCTGCTTGATCAGAATAGAAAAAAAGACTATGGACTCTAAACATTGATCAAAGAAAGAAGAGTTTATAACAGGATAATAAAGTGCTTAGAGAAGATGGTTAATTATTGCCATTGTTAGGTTAAAGAGCACAGAATTATGTGCTGTGTGAAGGAATTTCAGTTGCAAATTGAATACAAAATAAAGATGCCAATTAATGTATCACAAGAGTCAAATCCACAGAGTAAGGACCTTGGTCAGGTGGAAATCTGGGTTTGAGATTTGTCTCAGCAGCTTCTTAAAGGGATAGTTCACCCAAAAATGAAAATTCTGTCATGAAATACTCTCTAGTTGTTTGGTTGAACACAGAGATATTTAGACGAATGCTTGTAACCAAACAGTTCTTGGCCACCAGGAAATATTACAATGGTTTGGTTATAAAGCATTCTTACAAATATCTTTCTCTGTGTTCAGAACAATTGATACAGATTTATAACAACTCGAATGTATGTGCATTTTATTTTTGGGTGAACTATCCCTTTAATATGTGACTCAAAACCCCATCTAAATTTGTACTTTTATTTTTAGTTTCATAAGCTTTATTTTAATATTTTAGAAGTGGGACTCTGTCAAACAATTATGCATTTGATGCAGGCAGTGTAATGCAGTGATTTTGTTGTTTGTTGCTCGTTCTGGCTCTTTAAAAAGAATGTCAAGAGTAAATGAAATCTTTCCAGATTTACTGTCTCATTACAAAACAAAACTCTAAACACAAACATGAAATGCATTTCAAGTCAGTCAAGGCCAACATTTAGCAGAACCACAGGAATTCTGAGGCTGTTATCCTACACATAAAGCTTCCCTTTTACCCAGTAATTGCCAGTCAGCAATCACGACACCTGTCCCCTCCATCCTGCCGGGTCTCAGAGTTCAGCTCTTGTAGTTTTATTTCCCCTCTCCATATTTATGCCCTTTGCTCCTTAGTTTTACGTTTTCATTTACTTGGTTTCCATCATAAAATGTCACATGAAAGTTGTCACCTATAAAATCAACTAAACATCCTATAAATTGCATGCATGAAAACTATTTCATTTTCTGTTTCAATCCCTGAATGTAAAAATCCTTTAAAACACTACAGAATGTTTAAGAACATTTAAACATAGATTCATTTTATTGAATTCCTGTGTATTGGTATCGCAAATAAAGTAACTTTAGTATCATAAGATTAACATGTTTGAAGTCCACAGATTGATTTTATAAGTGTGTTCAAAAAGAAGTCAGTCATTAGCTACAAATTGTCTCATTTACAATGTGGCTTCTACAGCAAACCAAGATGTCCCTTATCTTATCACGGAATGGGCTAGGATAGGGTGTGTTCAAGTGTGCATAGTGTAATGGTCAAGATTGAAACTGTGTGCATACACACACCCACACAGCAAAGGTATGCACAGCTTTTCTCACTCAAAGCTACTGTCTTTTAACCAGCACAGATTGATGCTTCTCTTCTTACCCTAGTAAAATACACTTACAGTACGATTCAAATTTACTGTACAGTATATAAACATTATATGGTTTAGAATTCTTTACATAAAGAAGTATGGTAAAGCCATTAACATACAAACTTCAACAACTGAAAACTGCAATTGCTAAGTACATATTTTCATTCATTGTGCCTGTGATGTACAAACACGTCATTAGATTCTAATATTCTTTTTAATTCAGAATTGCAATGGTAGATGGGACAAACTGGTTCATATGCTTCAGCTCACATTTTGTTCGTAATCTAAAAATCACATTTCAGATCATTCCATAGATGTTCAAAACCATTCGACGGGCAAAATGAAAAACTGTAATGACAAAAACATTATTATAAAGCCAAATTAAACATTGGCTATTGATGGTGCAATTGTTCCCATTAAAAAGAACCCTGTGTATAAAAATGTCCTTTTACAAATAACACCGTAATTGTCTTTCTATTATTTCTTTGATACTTTTTTCTTCTTTTTCCCATCTACCCCTGTAACTGCTGCTTTCTCTTTCTCGGCAGGCCTCTTTTTGGATTTCTCTGTAACCGTTTCCATGGTATCCCAAACCTCGTCTTCATCCTTGTCGTCCTCTGCCTTCACCTCCTCTACATCTCCAGTAACATCAACACTAGATGACTGAAAGAGAAGCGTATGCTCATTATTTTAACAGCCAAATTGGAGAAAAACTTGTATTGTTGTTGTTGATAGCCAGTTACATAAAAGCGAATCATCAAAATGATGCTCTTTGACACGAAACTGCCGTTTACCTCTAGTTCTCGGCTAGAGAGCAGGACGCAATTGAGTCGTGACTTCAGATATACCTACATAGAGAGAATATGGTCATAAAATTACCATTTATACAAACACGACACTGAGTGGGAGGCACTTCTAATAATATGGTGCATGCAACAGATGAAAATAAGTGGAGAGTGTATATAGAAATCATAGATGGAAAACACAGAGAAAGTTCAGGGTGAAAACAAAGAGAGAGAGAAAAGTACAGCCAAAAACACGGTTTCTTCATACCTTGTGTTGTAAGGAGCGGTCCTCCAGGCTGTGTACTCTCAGAAAGCGATCTAAACCACAGGAGGCAACTAATGGAAGGGATGGATGGCACTGAAGCCCCCGCACTGCACCCGACAGACCCTTAAGACACCCACACATCAGCCCTGCAGCACAACGCAGGCAGAGAGAGGTGAGCAATCGGGTCAGACAACATAATAATCTCAGGAGTTTAACATTACATTGTATATCTGCAGACTGGCTGGCTACATCTTTGATACTTGGAACACGCAGAGATCCAGGGCACTGGATCTCTGCAACAAACACTACTGAATACACTCTCTCAATACTAACAAGTGAAACTGCTTTTGAGCAGATCTTATCCATCCACACTGTGCATAAACAACCTACTCACCTTTCCGGAGATCAAGAGTGGCAAGCTCCCCATGAGTGTTACCCACCACCACTGTGTTCTGGTTGGCAGTGAGAGAGAGAGCTGTGAGGGGGTACTCTCCCAACTGTGCCTCCAACACAGGCCTCCTCTGAGAGGTTGAGGGGTCATACACACGCACCTGATGGAGGAAAACCAGAATGATCATTAGATCATCATGGGTTCGATTTGACAAACCAAATCTTCAAAAAAAATTATGTAAAGTAGATACTCTTTTAAATATTATATAAAATACTATATATTACTGTATAAAACACATTATATAATATTATATGCTGCAGGAAAAAATTATGAGACCATTCCAAATTTTTATGTAATCAGCATTTCGAGATGTACTGTGGCCATTCCAGTCCAGTGTCTGTTGAATTTCAACAAAACCAAACCTCAGGAGTGACAAAGTCATCCAACAGCAATGTGAAAGACTGACAGCATGACAACACACATGAAACCGTGATAAAAAAATGAGGTTATCACATAAAAAATGGTTGAACTTTTCCTAAAAACATGCACAAATATTATTGTTTTATTGCTTAAAAGTGAATATAAACTTATAAAAAAAGCATCTTTTCTGTTATTTTGACCTGTTTCTCCAGTTTTCTGCAAATAAATGCTAATAGAAACAAGATTTTTATATGAAATTTGGGAGAAATATTATTAGTAGTTCACAGAATGAAACTAAAATGATAATTTGACCTAAACACATTCCTATAAATAGTAAATGCAGAAAAACTGAAATTATTTTGAAATGGTCTCTTAATTTTTTCCACATTTGTATATACTGTACTTAACATCCTTAATGGTAATTTTGTGTACGGTGTAAACACAACAAACCTGATGGTGTCCAGTGCATGTTACTATTTTATCTGAGTCTGAGATGAAGCCGATGTCTCTCACCCACACAGGTACTCGCATATCCAACCAGTCATGGGCTACCTGATTTGAGAACATATGGTACACAGTTGGTACACTTACCGTAAACTAATAGAGGGTAAAATGTTTATAATCTTTGTAGCCTTACATTTTTAGCTGTGAAAATAGCTTTATCTGGTCTCTCAAGGTCCCACACTTTGAGAGGATTCTCTTTCCCTCCTGTCGCCACACGATGGCGCTGTGACGGGTTCTGTCTCATTCTGCAAATTCCACTGCCAACATTTACCTCAACCTATGCACACAGACGGAGCATAGGATACGGAATAAAGTACAAATGGGAGATGCAGAAATCATCTAAATACATCTGCACCCACTGACTTACTGTGTCTGTACTGCCTTCCTTCCACACCTTCAGTAATCCTGACTCTACACATGTGATCAAAGAACTGAAAAAATTGCAAATGTGAAAAAAAACATTTGTGATGTATTATATTGTGTAGAAAGTGACATAACATGTTGACAGCTACCTGTCAGTAACAGCCAGTCCTGTGAATCTGCCCTGTGATAGATCCCCACATTCTCTGCTCCCTGTGAAGATGCCTTTATCCGTGCTGAACGTCTTTACAGTCCCATTTACACTGCCCACTAGCACCTGTAAATACAGACAAACATGCATGCATGTGCTGTCAATGTCAATCACAAGATGATGATCAATCCTGTCATTGTTGTCCTCACCTCCGATTCGTTTTCATCTCCCCAAGCCATCACACACACCTCCTGATCACGACTCAGACTGCTCATTTCACAAAAGTTAAACGCCTGCTTTTTGCTCAGACTCACACCTTGATGTGAAATATGGATAAGAATAGGATATTAGCTTCAAGAAACCTTAAGGGCCAGAACGTGCCAAACTCACGTGTACTGAACATAGCTCGCTAGCTAGTTTGAAAAAGTGAACCATGTGTCGGAAAAAAGATAAGCATACCCCAATAACTTCTTACCTTTTAATATACCCGTTTCGGATCCTAGCCATATTGAACATATTTGACTTTTGTCAGCCATTTAAATGGCAATGAGTGATTTAGACCAGTTAGATTGATCAAAACAGAGCCACACGATATTGTGCGCTGACAATACCGTCCGGGTGTAACACGTTGCCCCGGACGTTTTAGTTCCGGTCCAGATTAAAATTAAAAACGTCTTCTAAACGCAAAATATCAGTTATTCACTGTGGATTAAGGTAAATGATTTCTCTTTAAAGAAACAACTTCGTATACAGGCTATATTATGTTTTATTTTATGAGAATTAACAATTGTTTCACAACAGTTGAACTATTAACTAACTATTTTTGGTAAAACGATGGCAATTAAAATGCTAACCATTCACCAATAGAGTCAGTGACATTAGTATGATTTACATTTTACATTACATACTTTTGTAACAATTTTACAAACATTTATGTGTGTTTTTCAGAAAGGTATTGATTACAGCAGCTCTAACATTACCATACATTTAAAGTAAGTATAATATAACTAAACTAAATCCTACCCCCTTTGATGAATAAAGAAGGCATTTAGGATAGTAAAACCGGATAGTATATCTATTAAAAATGGAGTGGTGGAGATTTAAAACTTTAGTGAAGATAATGCAGAAGAATCCACCAGGTGGTACTCTTGGATTCCATTAGTAGGCTACAGCACCCATGCTGGAAATATCTATCAGAGATCCTGGAAGTGCTTTAAGACATTCATAAGAATGACTAGAAAACCAAGAAAACTCTGTCGATATACCTGCGGTCTCAATAACACAAGCAATACAAGCAAACCATAAGCCTTAATATTAGAACAATTCAGCGACTTCACCTTAGGGAACATTTCAATCAGGTGAAATGGATGCAGTAGATATTTCCCACGCATAAGGTACATGCAATAAACAGAAAAGTGAAGTTTTGAAATAGGCCTTAAGCTAATTAGAAAAGAAAAATAAGACCCTAGGGGGTATTAATCAAAAAATAAATGTAGACACCATAAATGAGGAACCAGGGGACCTAAATGTGTGAGATCAATGTGGCATCTCATTTTATGTTAAATAAATTAAATGTCAAAAATGTTATACATTTGATATTTAAAAAAAGCAAAATTATAGTCGTACACATGTGTGATTTTTTTTAACTGGATGGGCGGTATGAAAACAGAAGGAACAACAGAAAGTGAGTAAAACACTCCTCGGTTTCTTTTGTTCTACGCACTTGACACATATAGTAAAGAAGAAATAGAGAGACATGGAAACAAAGTCACTTCTTCTCTCTTGCTGTGACAGAAGTTCTTTCATCAAGAAAGTAACACTGTGAAAGAGAGAGACAGCTCTGAGAGAATAAAAGAGGGAGGGGAGAGAGAGTGAGAGACAAACAAGGGAAGCCAAAGAAGAAAAGACTCGGAGCTCCCTCTGCCCCCTCATATCACTCGAGGGAATGAGAGAGTACACTGAAAAGCAGGACAGAAAACAGACGCACAGAGAGGGAGAAGACTGTTGAATGTAGTTGGGCATCACATTCGGAGGTAATAAGATCATGTTTTTATTCTAATCATCTCAATTAGGTTGGAGTAGGTGAAAAAGGTAAAAGGGGTATTTTTACCGGAATTTGTAAAAAGCAATACAGAAAGGCTCTTGATGGAAAGAAGCAAATGGGAAACAGCTAGGGCAGACATGGGTAGGAAAATAAAAACGGGAGGTTAATGAAGCGATTTCTGAAAGCTGCGTGGGATCAAAAGCATGTGCAGCGCAACATAAAAGAGCAAAATACGACCAGCACGTTCATGCGTTTTTTGATCTGGCTTTTCCCACCTGTTCAGAGCACCTACCAGCCAATAAGACACTGTTATGGGACCGACCGTGACACCCAGAGCAAGACAGACCAGAGATTTCTGACATGGTGTCGACCCAGATTGACTGGAGCAAAATGAGGGGAACCAGGACAGACGTCGACAGACTTGAACTCCTAGTTCAGAAAACACAGGTAGATGATGCTTAAATACTATCATCACTTAGTATAATACAACACGGCTAACAAGCGAACCATTTTTACCATCATTATTGAAATGTCATTGTTTAGATTGTTTGAGGGATTGTACATCATTACAGTGTTGTTACAGCATGCCATGCACGGCTGCACATCTAAATATGGCACATTTATTAAAACCAAGTGTATAGATGATTGAAGTGAAGCATGAGGGACTGCAGAAGCCATATGGTGCACAAAATCACCAGTCAAGCATGTCATTTCTTGCAAAGGGAGCTTGCAGTGAGATTACAGTATAAAATCATTCTTGTTATTCACATATACATAAATATTGATTTAATAGCACTTACAACTAAAAGAAAATGACCTATTGATCGGAGAGGCTCATAAGTGTCACATTATTGATTGACATGACCACATTTAGAAATATACCTCTAATTGTAATACTGTTCGTCAATCATCCATCAATTTGGAAAAGAAAATTCACAACTCAAATAAATGTCTGTGTTTCAGATCGTACACAGGCGACATTCATCCTCCAGTGACCGATGTGCCAACAATATATTTTTTAGGTGTTGTGCAGTATACAAGGTGTGTGGACCCAGTGAGCACTAATAGACACAGGGGGAGGGGACAGATTCTCAACATACAAAAAACCCCTCTGCCAATCAGAGGAAAAGAGAGAGAGGGAGTGAAGAGCAAGTGAAGAAGAGGGGAGAGTGGAGTGAGATTGCAAGAAGAGTGAAAAGCGGAAACAGCTCCAGCAGTTATCTAGACAGCACCCAAGCAGAGAGAGAAAGAATTAAGCACATACACACACACGCAGAGTCCAGCACACATGCTAAAAGACGCTCCAGCCAGCGGAGGTGGGTAACCAACAGACAGAAGCGGAGAAAGCCAGACGCCTCATATCTGCAGCTCCAGACGAGAAGATTCTTTTGTAGTTCTCTCCATCCTCACCTGGACCAAGAGGAAGGACAGCAGAGTGGTCAGTAACAGTGTGAAAGTGAAGGCAACGCAGTAAGAAAGACAGAGAGAGAGAGAGAGAGAAAAAGAGAGAGAGAGAGCAGGGGAAGATTCCCCTTTGCCCTCTCTCGACCCGTTTCACCGTCAGGCTGGCCGGCACAGCCATGGCCTTCACCTTTGCTGCCTTCTGCTACATGCTTACACTCGTGCTCTGCGCTGCCCTCATCTTCTTCGTCATCTGGCAGGTAAGTTCAGAGCCATCTGTAGTTTCACACCTTGCTGTAGATCTTCCCTATTTAATACTATGTGGGTACGTAAGTGTGTTGAAGAGCTTGATGTGTTACCTGTGGCACCGTCACACTTACATTCGAGCTGGCATCGGGATTCACATCGTCGCCAAGTCTCTGACTGTGTGAGTGTGAATGCATGTGCTGGTGCCAGTTTTCGAGCGTTGAGACTGGTGTGTGTCTGTCCAAGCTGTCTCCTCTGCCCTTAACAAGGGGCCTTGTACATGAGGTGAATATATAATGTATAGTTATTCTTGGAGCAGACATTCTGAGTCATTGATGATTAATGATTGACAGAACAAGCAGGCGACTACAGAAGAAAAGAACTGAGTAAGGAGGTGTGCAGGAGTTTATAATGAATAGCCTATATGGTTAGTTTTGTACATCTTATTGAAAAATATTATGTAGTATGCATTCTATTTCATTCATAATTTCCATTTTTTTCTACTTTTGCCACTAATAATTTTTAATTGATTTGACTATATCACACGTAAACACACTTACAATTATATATGGGTAAATGTCATAAAACATATTAAGAAATGTTCATATTTTATCCCAAAATCAAAATAAATGATTAAGTCTATTATGTAGATGCCTTAACTGTAGTATTTTACTTTTAATTTTGTTTATAGTTTAATTTAATGATTTAAATATTTTTTTAAAAATAGATTAAAGACCATGAAGTATAATAAATATATTATTTATTGCATTTATTTTAAATTTATGTGACCCTGGACAACGAAACCAGTCTCAAGGGTCAATTTTTCCGATATTGAGATTTTTACTAAATCTGAAAGCTGAATAAATATGCTTTCCATTGATGTATTTGTTAGGATATGACGATATTTGTCAGAGATACAACTATTTGAAAATCTGGAATCTGAGAGTGCAAAAAAATCTAAATACTGAGAATTTTTAAAAATATATTTACAGTAGGAAATTTACAAAATATCTTTATGGAACATGATATTTACTTAAAATCCTGATTTTTGGCATAAAAGAAAAATCTATAAATTTGACCCATACAATGTATTTTTGGCTAAAAATGTTCCTGTGCTACTTAAGACTGGCTTTGTGGTTCAGGGTCACATATTATTAAAATATTATAATTTTTTATATATATTTTACTTAAGTATAATAAATAATACAATGACAAATAAGAATTTCAGAAGACTCAGACAAGCACATTTTTTGACCTAAACATGTTTCATAAGATTCACCCATACAGACAAAAATAAAAAATGCTTCAATGAGTTCAACGGAGCAGAGGAAGAGGTCAACAGCGCATCAGTACTCCATTGGTTCTTCTGAGGCATCCCGCTGTCTGTAGATTTACAAATGAAATTTACACAGTCACCACCAGAGACTTCAGCATCATCTGTATTCTACATAGCCTACTAGATGCAGAAATCTCACAAAGGCAACAGCAGACAAACACAATGGCCCTGAAACAGAATTTTTAAAGTCTAAAAGACCAGCGCACAGGCTCTCTGAATTCCTGAGCAGAGGTCAAGATATTTTCAGGTTGGTGGTGGATCGCAGACTTTACGTGTAAGACGTTGAAAGGGCCATTAAGACACAGACTTGAAATGACTAAGTATTGACTAATGACAAGAGTGGGAGAGAATCTAAACATGAGTCATTTGCTGTGAGCATGTGTGTGTGTGTGTATATATATATGTGAGAGAAGGAAGGAGCATGGAGACAGAATGGGGGAGGTTGAGAGTCTGTGCATGAGTGCATGTCGACGAGAAACCATGTTATTGAGAAAGCTTATCAAACCGTAATTTTGTTCTGACACCCTCCTCATCTCTTTGTGGCTCTCAGCCAATAAGATTGTGAACTCACTAAGATAGTAACCATGACGCCCGCTTAGGGGCTCATTCAGTCGCCATGGCAACCGCATCTGTTTACAGATGAGAATGAAGGGAGGACCGCAGGAGATATGGGTCTATAGGGGAAATGGGGAAAAGATGGAGAAGGGGCTAGAAAGGAAAATATAGCTTGAAGGCACATAAAAAGGTTATGGGAAGTTAAAGACATACAGAGAGAGACAAAGAAAAAATAAAAATCAAGAAAGGATAGAATTATTATATATATGATGTTAGAGGCATCATCTGTTTATTAATTTAATAAATACACACCGATGACTTCCAAAAAGAAAGTGCGGTTGCTCAACTAACACCAGTTCTGTTTCTGTCCAGATTATTGCATTTGACGAACTGCGCACAGACTTCAAAAACCCCATCGATCAGAGCAACCCCACCAGAGCGGTAAAGGCTTTTCTTAGATCACGATTTCTTTCACACAGCATCAACTACACAGCATCACCCTACCGACTGTGAACAGCAGGATCGAAAGGAAGTCTCCAGAATACATGCACACACACAAGACACGCATGCATGCTGTGCAACATATAGAATGATTTCAGCTGGAGCTTGCTGCTAGATTTCTTACAGGGGTTTTCTGTTTTTCCTCAGAGGGAAAGAATACTGAACATCGAGAGAATTTGCAACCTTCTCCGAAGGGTGAGTGAAATTGTGATAGATCACAAAGTCGATTTGAAGTGCTCAAAGGAATAGTTCACTGAAAATTAGATGTGAATTAGAAACCTACATGACTTGATATTTACTTTCACTGTGTTCCCCTTGAGTTTGGAAGGATTGAGATAACAGATTTTTATTTTAAAAATTGTATTCATTTAAAGATCCAGTGTATGAAATTTAGCGGCATGTAGTGGTGAGGTTGCGAACTGCAAAAAAACGGCTCACTCCACCCTTGCCCCCTCTCTTTCGAAGCCCTATGGAGGCTGACACAGAACAAAGATGTTGCTGTTTTCGCTTCTTTGTCGAATGAGATTATGTATTTACGAATCGCGCCCTAGAGCAGTTTGTCCGTTTAGAGCTACTGTAGATGGTGAATTCAAGGGGACCCGCGGTGTATGTAGATAGAAATAGCTCATTCTAAGGTAATAAGAACATAACGCTTCATTATGGAAGGTCTTTATACACCTTTGAAGATATAGTTATGTATATTATATTGCGTTTCTGTCAATAGATCCTCAGAAATCACACACTGCACCTTTAAAGATAGTACAATGCAAAACAGTAATTTGTGGGTTTAATGCAAATATGAATTAAACTTGTAAAGGTGAATGAAAATTTGAAGCAAATGAAGCAAAGGCATTATGTAAAATGTGAAGATGAATGTGAAGTAGCCTAGATAATGGCATTGACATGTAGTAAGAAGGTTGTTTAACAGAAAGATGTTGAATAGACATCCTTGGAGCATTCTGTATCTTTAAAAATGATCTTTTCTTTCACACACTCAAAAAAGAAACAGAACTGATTGTGAAAAAGATGAGACATTTGTCAGTGACGAATGCATTTCTGCACATTTGCTTACAGACATCACAAGCTCTCAGATGCGTTTACACTATTCATAACCCCTTTTGCAGCTAGTGGTTCCAGAATATTCCATCCACGGGCTCTTCTGTCTGATGTTCATGTGCGCAGGGGAGTGGGTAACGCTAGGTCTCAACATCCCCCTGCTCCTTTATCATCTCTGGAGGTACAAACTCTCACTCATATCTGCTCAAAACTACAGAAACTTTGTGAGACTTTGTGAAACTAAACAGAGACTTTGTGTTTAGTAATTTCCACTCATTTTCTCTCATAGGTTTTTTCACCGTCCTGCAGATGGGTCTGAGGTCATGTATGATCCTGTGAGTGTGATGAATGCAGACATTCTGAATTACTGCCAAAAAGAGTCCTGGTGCAAACTAGGTTTCTACCTGCTCTCCTTCTTCTACTATCTGTACAGGTATTGCCATTTTCTTATTTAAACATGATTTTAATGTCTGATAAGTACCACTATTACTATTGCTTATACTTATGGATCAGGGATTTTAAGCACATTTTGCATACTACAGACATGAATGATATCTCTAAATGTGTGGCTTGAGGAAAGTTGCATGTACAATTTTCTAAGCTTTAGGTTGGTTTTAAGTTTTCTTTAATATTTTCATTGAGAAATTACCTACAGAGGTGTCAAAGGTTTCATGTAATCCTAAAGACAGGCAGGAAGTTATGGCCCACCAGGACAGAAGATACTGAGATGGGAGATATTAAGCTGCTATTCATAAATCTATATTATTTCTTAACTTAATTTATCTTTAATTAAAAAGGTGGAAGTTTGTCTATGAGAACAAATGAGTGTCATTATTAGTTTATCTCATTATCCCCCTTTTTTTCAGTATGGTGTATGCTCTGGTCAGCTTCTAAGTAATTTGATCGAGTGAAGAATAAAGTACTATGAAAGGAATGAGAGAGATGACAGAACAAAGACAGAACGATGTCACGCTTTCCTCTCCCTCATTCTCACCTCTCCACCGCTGACCTTGTTCAGCTCCTCCTCAGATCTTCTGGGTGGGGATGGACGATGGACATATGGAGAGAAGACTACAGAAAAAGGAGGCACTTAAAGCCACCGAAGCAAAGTTGCCTCAATCACTGCCATTAAAAAATGAGAAGACAAGTGGACCTAAAGAAATTAGTGCAATAGAGAGGGAGAACAAAAGGCTCAGGCAGCGTAACATCGTTTTATTTCTTAAGGGCTGCTGAAATCTGCTACTCATCTTAAAAAGAGACATTCATGCTGAGACAACTAAGGAACATGTTACCTTGAAATTAAAATGTTAGGCCGTGGAATTTATGTTGCAATGTTTTTTTTTGTTCAGATAATACAAAACCACATTTTGTGTGGTGGAACTTGTTATGTCAAAGTATTTAATTTGAAGTATTTGCTAATTCAGTATTTGTGGTAGATCTACCCGTATGTAGAGGTACAATATAATAATTGATTAAATTCATATATGGCTCGGTTGTTGCAGTACGGTTAGGGTAGTGATATTAGCATCCTTTAAAAAAGAAAACAACCGCACAAAGAAGTATATTTTTACGTGGTGATGTTTACACATATTTAAAGCCAATCGACCAATGAGACAAATACCACAAGCCGGAAAAACTGTTTGAGCAGCATCACTTCTGAAGAACTTTTATAAGAGCGACTTGACGTTTTGGGTTCATCCATCACGGGCCGCGGTGAGGACAGACGGTCAAGCAAAACAACACTTCCTCCGTGAGATCCTTAATTGATGTGGGCATGTTGGACAGGCCGTTCCTGAGGGATGGGAGATCCGACCCCAACCACTGCCGGAGTTAAAATACCCGATAGACTGTGACAAATCATAAAAGCACTTTTGGAATGCCAACAGATGAACTGTAGCAGCAACAGAGGAAGAGTCATTTGCGTTGAGTGCGGGAGACTGTCCAACCTGGCTGAATGTGATACAGATGATGGAGACGCAGGTGATGAGGTTGTCATGGCAATGACAGTGATAACGGTCTCACATCAATGACCAACTGCAGCGGGAAACGACAGCTTTTCAGGCAATCTTACTTGCTGTTAGACTATATAGGCCTACAGCATTTATGCCACTCTGTTCTGTGTTATTGAGGGACCCCCACCTTGCGTGTTGTGTTGTGTCTACGAGTCTGCTAACAAGTAGATTAATGATGATTATTTAACTAACTCAGCTGTGTGTAGTTCTAGCTTTGTAGATTAATAAGGTGGCGTATCATTCCTGAGCCTCTGCGGTAGCTATGAACAGATTCATTACACAATACTGTGGTGAAGGTATTATTACATTCTCTTCAACACACACGCACACATAAAATCTAACACCTCATTTCAATAAACAAGTAATTTAATAGACACAGTCAGAGTGCATTTTAGAAACGCTGCCTCTTTAGTTTGGACCCTCTTTCTTTATCTAGGCTTTGACTTGATATACCCAAATAATAATGTGAATATACCCTGGACAATCGCTTTCAGCACAACAATACTGTGGACAGGGGGAAATGACTAGGGTCTTCATTCTAGACGTCATCACTGAATGTTTTTTTGTGATTTGATATTTGTTTACATGCAGTATCTACATTTAAGAATACCTGCATGACAATATCTTTTATACATGATTCATTAATGTATGCTACAGCACCTTTGGTAACTTTACGGTGTGTATTCATTTGGATACGACCTAAAAGCTTATTCTACGAAAGCAATTCCTCATGTTCTAATAAAAGAATGTTGCCGAGAAAAGTGTGCATTGTTACTTGCGTCAGGGTGGGAAATAAATGCAACATAAATTTGCATTCGTACAAAAACCAACTATTAAAGAAACAGTACACTCAAAAATGAAAATCATTCAGGCATGCTTATATCTTTATAAACACATGTCTTTCATTCGTATGCCCTGGTAGAAAAAGCAGCAGACGTTCTGTCGTGTTCCACTAAAAAACGAAAGATCATCGATCAGGTTCAAAATGACTTGAGGGTGACTGATTTTCATTTCTGACAGAACTATCTCTTTAAGCATAAGACGGTCTGAAAAACGAAGATATATTGGATTCTGCAAAAACTCAATTGAAAGAGAGAGAAAAAACAATGATTCAAATGTTGAAGGCCAACAGATCGTTTATAAAGACGAAGAAAAAAATAAAAACGTGATGGCTCGAGTCTTGTGCAAAAGGACTCGAGCAAAAGAAAATGTTAAAAAGTGATGATGATGAGAGAGAGAGAGAGAGAGAGAGAGAGAGAGAGAGAGAGAGAGAGAGAGAGAGAGAGAGAGAGAGAGAGAGAGAGAGAGAGAGAGAGAGAGNAGAGAGAGAGAGAGAGAGAGAGAGAGAGAGAGAGAGAGAGAGAGAGTGCTTTGGAGTCAATAAGAGGCTAACACAGTTTGGTTGCCATGGAGACACAAAAAGAATGAAATACATTTTATGTTAGGTTGTGTCTCTCTGTTGCTAAAAAATCTAAACCAAAAGCATCGGCTTTCTGTGCATGGCTGCACAGCTGAATAATGTGCCAAAGCTTTGAACAGCAATTTAGTATGAAAATGGAGCAGAAAAATGGAACACGGTAGATTAATGAATAAAATAAACATCCCAACAAAAAATGCTGTTTTTTACATGCCAGTTTATCGCAGGACACCAGAGTGCACTTTAATCTGTGGCACATGGGAAAACATGCATGTAATCACATACATTCCATTGCCCAAGTCTATTTCTCTTTTTGCTCCTTTTGCTCCTCTCTCTCTTCACCTCTTGAGAGATGTTGCTATGGAAACTGGTTACAATTATTAAGTTTGAAACATGAATGAGCCACAGACATGCTGCTGGTACATACATAAAGACACATGCAGACTAGAGACACCTACACTTGAAAAGCATTCTTTGTTTGAAGAGATGTTTTCAGATCACTAGGAAATGATTATATGCGGAATAGATCAGCGATTTAACCCTTTCATCTCCTTAAGATCTCAGTCCTCAACGATGAGTCAACGAGAAGCAGCATAATTCTGCCTGGTATCTACAAAATCATGATTCAGATTGAAGTATGAGAACATGACTCTAAAATTAATTTCCCATAATATGATAAAAGGAATGACAGAATATTAGAAGGACAGAAGGGGACATAAATTATGCAGTGGTGCAAATCTCGCTACACCTTATCAGAATGAAGATGAGGTTTGAAGTATGTTTGAAGAAAATGAAAGACAAATTAGACCAGAGGACTCTATGATAAATGGAGTTGGGAGAACAAAGATAGTTTTGAGATACCGTGGTGTCCTTTGGACACTGGAGCACAAGTCACCTGTGCATGCTTGCATGAACAGGGACTTGGAAGGTCTTAATGCAGACTGAAAATATTTATTTAAAAAACAAGTATTTCTGGAAGTTTCTTTTTAGCTAAAACAACAAAAGTTTGATTGTTTCAGGGAGAAAATGCTTAAAACAGTTAAACAAAACATCAGAAATTACCATTCACATATAAGATCTTTAAGCGATTGTTCACTCAGAAATTAAAATTATTTCATTATTTACTCATCCTCATGTCATTCTAAACCTTGTATGACTTTCTGCAGAAAACAAAAGAAGATATTTTGAAGAATGCTTGTAACCAAAGCGGTCCCCATTCCATTGTACAGACAAAAAAAACCACGGAGACATTTTTTTTTAAATATCTTCTTTTGTGTTCCACAGAAGAGTCATATACAGGTTTTAAATGGCATATGAGGGTGAAAATGGACATAATTTCTTATTATTGGGTGAACTATTCCCTTAAAGGGGCAGTCCATTGTGTTTTCCACGAATGAAGATGCTTTATGCAAAATGACGCAATGGGGTTCATGTGAATTTGTTTTACACACTAGTGTGATTTAGAAAAATGACCTCATTTTGCATTAAGGAAGTACAGATTTTTAGTAGCCATTTCCCCTTTCCACAGATGATTGACAGTGAAACAACACATACGCAAATTGTAAGTGTGAATTAGCATTCTGTCGAGAACTGTCTGGAGACTCACTCCCAATGCCATCGAAGCCATGATTAGCATTCATACTGGACGCGGTGCCATGAAATATCGCACAGGTGTTGAGGGACATTAAACGCTGTTGAGA
This sequence comes from Triplophysa rosa, assembly GCF_024868665.1. Taxonomy (NCBI): domain Eukaryota; kingdom Metazoa; phylum Chordata; class Actinopteri; order Cypriniformes; family Nemacheilidae; genus Triplophysa; species Triplophysa rosa. The sequence goes on along the minus strand of NC_079911.1, from coordinate 12,235,354 downwards.
ACATCACGAAAGCACAATGTGTGCGTGCTGTATGCATAACAGGTTATTGAGCAGACAAGTGTAAACTATTATAATTAAAATATCCACATGAACACACACCAGGGGTGAATGTAAACTATGAAGCACACACTAGTCTAAATACGCTGGCACACACTCGCAAACATGAATATTTCCTTCAATGATCACCAGTGCACCTTCGGGAAAAAAACGGCTGTCATGGCAACAGGAGCAGGCATCTGCAAGCGTTACTGTAGCAATCAGAGAGGAAAGGCAGCCAGGGGGTTGGCGTGAGAGGTGTCATTATAGACTGAGTGATTTGGAGGAGGTGGGGGGTGCAAGAGGCAGGAAACAATTAAATATTCAAGCAATAACACAGCCAGTAGAAATTACCTCTCTCTGCCTCAGAACATCAGAGATTTGAGCTTTGAAATTAGTATGGGGTGAAGGAATCTATAGTGTGTACCACCTAAAGTTCTGCAAGACCAGGTAAAATAATATAAGACATAAAAATACCATTATTCTGAAATCTTTCAAGCCAAAACTGTTATCTTTGACTGAAACTGAAACATGGAAACAAAATTCACTTTCCCCAAATTCAACTTTTTTTTTACAATTTCTCACACTATTGTTTTCTGGGATGATATAGCTTTCTGATTGCTTACATACAAACTACTACTTCATTAAAGTTTGCATCCATTACAAATAAATGACCATAATAACCTTTGTTTACATCAGTATATAGTCTACTATGCTGTAAAATCACTGTAAGAGTATTTTTTTTAAATATGTGATATTCTTCGATCTTTTTTATTCAAATAATGTTTGATTTCATTTTTTGAATATAGTGTCTTACACCATGTTGCCACAATTTTATTGTAGTACTACCCATAACTGTAACTCTAGTAGCTGTGCAGAAACTGTGGTTACCATGGTGATCCCGGATGAGCAAAGCTCTACATGTGATCAAGCTGAGAAAATGTTGCTTAAAGGGACACTAATATGTACCTTCCGTTTCAGCTGTCTATTCTGCACCTTGACTCTGATGGACACACATTATCGGCACTTATGTTCTTTCAACACACCCACTCATCTTGAAATGAGTCACACACACACATGTCTGGTTTATTATCTCCATGGGGACAGTCCATAGGCGTAATGATTTTTATACTGTATAAACTGTATATTTTATCCCCCACCCCTAAACCTAAAGATCATAGAAAACTTTTTGCATTTTTAGATTTTCAAAAAATATAATTCTATGCGATTTTTAAGCTGTTTTGCCCATGGGGACCTCAATTTGGGCCCCACGGTGACACGAGTCCCCATGAGTTGGTGTGTATTCAGGTTTATGTCCCCACCGGGATATAAAAACAAGGCCACGCGCGCACACACACACACACACACACACACACACACGCACACGCAGGTGTTTTATTATCTCTGTGGGGACAGTCCATAGGCGTAATGTTTTTTATACTGTACAAACTGTATATTTTATCCCCAACCCCTAAACCTAAAGATCATAGAAAACTTTTTGCATTTTTAGATTTTCAAAAATGATCGTTCTGTACAATTTATAAGCTTTTGTGCCCGTGGGGACCTCCATTTTGGTCCCCACAGTGACACGGGTCCCCATGAGTTGGTGTGCATTCAGGTTTAGGTCCCCACTAACATATAAAAACCAAGTCCACACACACACGCACGCACGCACACGCACGCTCACTCACTCACGCACTCACTCACTCACTCACTCACTCACTCACTCACAAAGTTCATCTACAGTCTACCACATACTATTGTAGAGCCATCTGGTGGGAAATACAAGGAACTTCCGCTGTTACGTATGTATCCTGCTACTAATATTTTAGTTAATGTGCATGCGGGAAGCAATACGTTGCATTAATAAAACCCTTCAAATGAATTTAAAGTATTTTGTAAAGCATTCCTTTTTTTAACCGTCTTGTGTTTTGGAACTTATTGGCAGCAGGATTTAATGGTGTTCTATTGGTCGCCATCCGCCATAAAAGCATCCCACCAACACTACCACTATAGTTTCCATTAAACCAATAAATCTGTTAGAATATCAGTGATGTTTTTATCAATTATTTTAAATTTGGTTAAATAAATAATAATTAATAATTAACAATTATCAATATCCTACCTATGATAGCATACGATAAACTGCTTAATGAGAACGAAAGAGCGAAAGTTACCATGACATGCAAGCACGTGCCAAATGTCCATTTAGGACTAGGAGTAGTCTGCCAATAGCTGGTTAAAAAGTTGTATACAGAGAACTCCCATAATGCACTGCATCGTGTCAACTGACATTGTGAAACGAGTTAGGAGCTGAGGGTGCTGCATAATAAATACCACGGATAAAATTATTAGGTTATAAATGCTGGCGGAGAGTTTGTGCACATCATGAGTGGCATGAGGACTATACTGACCTCGCTAGCCCTGGTCGGGTCTTTCGGGGCTGGCTATGGTATGTGGGCCATAATTGTACCTGGAGAAGAGAAGAAAAGGGAACTATTGAAGGTACTATTATAATTTTATAAAGTGTAAACAGACTTTACTTGAAAAAATTACGCAGGGTTTGTTCTATAACTATCCTTATACGAGTCGTGTTTTTGTTTGTTTGGGCAGAACATGACCTCAATCTACGTGTGGGAGAGACTAAGTAATTTAAGTGGGATCGTGATTTTGTTATTTTAATAGCATCGAAAAAGTGCCATTTGTAGTGGCATAGAATAGATCACTAATAAGACATGCTGTTGTCATGAGACACACATCTATGAGAATGCAATGAAAACAATACTTAGTAAAATGCGATGTCTTTTCATTGCATCCGATCTTTCCTCTCATCATCCATATAACGTTACTATTCTCTTTCCTCAGAATCTGCCGGAGTCTAACCCTGCCCGTATGGAGGAGAGCAGGAGGAGAAATGCCCTCATGCTTCAGGTTCTCAAGGATGCTGCAGAGACCCAAGATAATATTGCACGTGGATATGGGGGGAAAAAATGAAGAATGCGTTTTGCACAAAAATCAGACTCTCAGGTTCGTCTGTGAATCTGCAGGAGGACAAAGCTGACTTATTCTAAACAAGTTATCAATAAACTAAGATAAATTATTTGCATAAGCATCTTGTATCGTGGCAGATTTGTTAGATTAAAGTTGATGGTTGTAAATAAACTAAACTATGAGTAATTAAAAAAATCAACGTCCTTGGAAACAGCATTGTTGCTCTACAGATACGATTATTCTATGTAAAAAGTGTGACAGCTTGTTGTAGATGAGAATTGTGTTATAAAAAATCTTTAAATAATGTCGTCACAGTACAGAGGATAGTTATTTAAAAAAAACATATTTACTAATAAGCCCTATTGTGAACACATCAATAACTTAAAAACTAATCTTAATTAAATATTTCTGCGCAAATTGTAAGCAGAAATGACTTGCATGAACACGACAACAACCCAAATGCTTCCGGTGTGTAAGGTCAGTCTTGCATGCACGATCTTTCTCAGTGGGATGTCCTCTACTACATGAACATCTAAAATGTTACCAAAATTTCTGGAAAATAGAGCGTGCCACTGGTTATAACAGTATATTTGCGAAAACTATTACAAGGAAGATCAGCTTGGCCATGTCCAGTGCACCACCATCATCTACAGAGCAGTTGAGTCCTGTCAAATCAGAAGCGCAACAACTATTCGGCAACTGCTGGAGCTGTCGATTAGTATCAGGCGGTGGACTGTTGGCTGCTGCGGCATATGTATACATGCAGGCGCGTAAAACAATGCGTCTAGGTGGGCCGACATCTCTGGGCACAGTTGCCCAAATCGCATTTGCAGCAGGTGAGATAATTCGTGTGCTGTCTGTGCATCATAAAAGTAACTGAATGACCAATCCCTTCGATCTGATTTCATTTGTCTCCAGGATTGGCTTCGTGGGGCGTCGTGGTGATTGCTGATCCAGTGGGAAAGGCGACAAAGAAAGCATAGCGATGCTGAACATTTCATATATCACCAAAACAACAGTGGCATAATAGCCTACTGCAAACTTGAAATTGTGAAAACTGTGCTAATGTAAGAATGAATTTACAATCGTGTTTCATTAAATGTGTTTATTTGCAAAATTTCACTTTACAGACCCTCTTCATATTTACAAAATATAAAGTCCCTGTGATTCACAGTTTACAAGATCAGTTTTATCCAAGTGCACAAATTAATTTTTAATGAATCAAGTAATCCTTATAGTGCAGTTTCCCCCCCAGTGAATGATATGGGATGCAGTGAATGTGTAAAGATTACAGTTTTGATGAACAAATCATGAGTTAGCATTCGGTCCCTTCTTTTTGCCAAATGTTGGCACAACATTTACAAATCTGCGACTGTACTGAATTCTCCTCTTTGCCGTGCCGGTCTTTTTCTTCTTATTCTCTAGCTTGTCCACCTAAGAGAATCAGAACAAGCGCACCAAGTAAACAAAGACTGATGCTACAAAGATTGATAGGGCAAATCACACTGAATTAAAAACATTTTGTGGCTGTACAGCACACATACAATTTTTAAGATGGAGTTAAATATGTTGTTTAGACAAGGATTAATTTAGGATATGAAGATTACACATGTATATGTAGTGAATAACACTTACCTTGGGAGTTTGCCCTCTGACTTTACCTGCTCTAGCCAGGGAATCGTGGACTTTGCCTTTGGGTGTGAACAGGTTATATTTATGAAAACAACATGCATGCATTTTTCTCTTATTTTGTTATCATATTGGCTCCGTTATGGAAATGAATTGCCATGTCAGATTTCTCAAAAATAGAATCATACTTGGACAATAACCTTCCTTATCTTTAAAGTATTTTAACGTTTACTCATTAACACATTTTTAGTTTCTGGTAAATGTTTTCATCTCAAATTCTATACTGGGAAATGGGAATTTTCCCAAATGGGAATAATCACATTGTGTGTCTCTTTAAACCTTACCTCCTAAAAGCCTTGATGACACGTCAAGAGTGCCAAGTTCCTCCACTCCAGACAGACAGATCAATGTCTCATCCTGAAGGGGTACCCAACAGAGAGAGATGATCTAATCACAAGCCAGTCCCTCCGAAGAGTCAATCTGTGCTTGAAAAGTAAACAAATAAAATCCAGTACGAGAATCAAAATCTGTCAATGATATGGGCAAGTCTCTGACCCATTCAGCTGAATGGAGTGCAAAGTCTGGGCACGAACAAACAACTGCATTTCTTTAAAAGCACAAAACATAAACATTAAGCATGTAATCTAATTCAAAGTTTCTTTACATGATATAAAATACCATCTGTTTGCATTTATATACTATAAGTAAAGATCAGGACCTACATCAATTGATATCGACAACTATGAGCGCCAAACTCTAGCCACCAACACTAAAAAATGAAATATTTATGTCGATCAAAATTTTTATTTCCTGCGCATGCGCTTCGTATTAAAGTTACGTAAAAGTCCCTCAGAGCAGGTTAAAAAGCGCAGTCCTATTTTAATATTATTTTTGCGTATCAATTATTGGTACTAGTAAACACACATTTTGTAGATTTACATTTTAGGCATGTTTTGGACAACTAATGTTTTAAAGAAGTATTATTTTTAAATGTGTCAAATGTCAATAAAGTTTCTTCATTCAAAATGATGACGTAAGAAAATTCGTCTGTCCTTCTTCCTCTCTCAAAGAGAAATGTCTGCCTCCGTTAGAAGCATGTCTTTGACACTCTGTCGCAGTTCAAGAGTTGTTCAAAGAGCTTTCCGTCCAGCTACACGTTTATTCAGTGTTGGATCTTGCTTAAAAGTGAGCAGTACTTTTACCCTCCATAATCATTTCGCGTGACCTGACATGTCACAACAGTAGATCTGCATTGAATGTGGTGTGTGCATGATATGTTTAATAACATAACTAAACCGATGACATGATGAAGTGTTTAACCGGGTGATTTTGTTGTCTTTTCCAGGTAGAAAACAGATCTGATGGAACAGGGAGTGTCATTGAATCTACAGTAGAGTACAGGTTTGTGGAGAGGCTCATTCCTCTTTCACGCATCCCAGCTCCCCCTAAACATAATGGTCCTTCTCCATCAGGATGGATCCAACCACCAGGTAAATTACTGCATTTCTTAGTATACACGTAGTTGTAGCATGTGTTTATTTACGATTGGTGCTGTGTATTTTTCCAATTTTTTATAATGGTTTCCCATAGTTAGAGTTTATTTTCACATTTATTTATTTACACAGATACACCACCTTCGCTGCCGTACATGATCCGTCGCTCCCGAATGCACAATGTACCCGTGTACTCTGACATAAAGCATGGAAATCAACACAGCACTCTGCTCAGGAAAATCGAGGGAGACATGTGGGTGAGTAGAATGAATGAAAATTTCCAAACAAATATGGGTGTTCATTATACTAACGTGAAAACAGCTTGGTACTTTCTCTGAGGTGAGAAATACCATGAGGAATGTCATTTTTAATGTTATTAATCTAATGTTTTCTAGGCTCTGAACAAGGATGTTAAGGAGTTTCTACTTGGGCTCACAGGAAAAGATCCTCCAACACAGGTCAATGAGATAACTGGGACCATCCGAATTAAAGGATCGTTTGAAAAAGAGCTGAAGGACTGGTTACTGGAGAAGGGCTTTTAATTTTTGATTTCATGAATGGCAATAAGGACAGGAGACATGATAAAGTGATGTAAATTCTAAACACAGGCTTTGATTTCCAATGTTTGTGTTTTTGCTTTGTATTAAAGTTTGTAAATATAACATACTTTACTGGTTTAAGATGAAATAAATATAAGGACATGTCCTAAAACAGAATGTGTGATATTTAAGTCTGAAACATAACATACAGCTGCGTAAAAAATTAAAGGACCAGTTTGATTTTTCCCCCACTTTTTTCTGAATTTACTATTTATAGGTATGATTCAAAGTAAAATTATAATTTTTGTTTTATTTTGTTAACTAGTGACGACATTTCTTCCAAATGAATTTTTTTGGATTTGTTTGTAGATTATTAAAACTGGAAAAACTGGTCGAAATAACAAAGATGTTTGCAGATCATGAATATTGCAAAGAAAACACGTTTATATTAATGTTTAAACAACAAAACACTATTGTTTTTACATGAATTTTAGGATCTGTTAAAAAATGAACATATGATGGATATAGCCAGGTTTTTTCACAATTTATATGCGTCTTTGCAGTTTCTCAGTCTTTAACATTGCTGTTAGGTTATTCCTGAAGTTTGTTTTTGTTGAAGTTCAACAGGTACTTGTCCGGAATTGCAACAATACACGCCGAAATGCTGATTAAAGGTAAAACCAGAGTGATCTTTTCATTTTTTTTCTGCGGCTATCTATCTGTCTGCGCAAATGTTGCGCCGTTTCCTCCGCTTGAAGCGCTTGCAAAGGTAAACGTCATCATGTTGCGACAAAAACGGTCATCTAACGTGAAGCGTCGTCTTTGCGAAGAAATATGTTAACAAGAAGTACTCCAAAGTATATTTGAATTTGTATGTATGTGGATATACGTTTCTATTAGGTAAGAAAATGAATACAAACCTTACTGGGTTATAATAAACTGCATGTTATTAACGATCTCTGTTTAAACGTTGCGTCTGTAAAATAACGTTAGACTTACGTTCCTTTTCGTTTAAATTGCAGATCAGAATTATTAAAGAAACGCAATCTACCTCGATACATTAGCTCCTTATGGATCCTGTTGTTAGACGTAAAATCCCTGGCAGACTACGTTCGTTACTCACGGATATTGCACCAAGGGAAGAACAATACTTTTCTGACTGGCAAGAAACAGATCCTGAATCAGTAAATAATGACAGGATTGTACTTCCCAAAAGAGGGACTTCTGAAACCCTCCTGACACCAGCCACAGAAAAAAAAGAATGTGAAACTACTAATGGAAACGTAGCATCTTCACTCAGGCCATGTGGGCTTTGCCTATCCAAGCCTTCCTGTTACACTTGTCCCAGGTGTAACATCCCATATTGTGGACTGGTTTGTTACCGCAGTCCTGATCACTCTGCCTGCTCTGAGGAGTTTTATAAAGAGTCTGTGCTTCAGGAGCTGAAATCTCAAGGTGTCACAGATGAAGAAGGAAAAAGCAAGATGCAGGAAATTCTGTTAAGGCTCAGACAAAGTGCAGAGGATGAAGGAGGTACCGCAAATTTGCTAAGGGACTTACAGAAAAAGACTGGAACTAATGTGACGCAACAAGACGCAGATGCTTTGGAGCTGCTTTCGAGGTTAGCAGTGATTCAGTCAGCTGGGAACGAGGATAGCCAGGAGGCACAAGAGATACTAACAAAACTACAAGACATTGAAGAGAGTGGTAATGCCATAGATGGGTGTGATGAAGAAGAAGAGGAAGCCGAGTTAACAGAGAAGTTAGCCGGGCTGGATATTGACTCTCTTACAGAGGAGGAGCTCTGGTCATTGTTATCTGCCCAAGAAAAAGAAAAATTTGAAGCACTGGTGAAAGGAGGAGGTATTGGTGGGCTGGTTGCCTTGTGGTGCCCCTGGTGGGAAAATCCTGAGAAAGACACCAAAACACTTATAGAGGAATTAAAATCTGAGAACGACGAAAAAATTCATGATGTGAATGAGAAAAAAGATGGACAGACAAAGGCCAGTGTTGAAAAAACTAAACAAGACACAAGGAAAGTAAAATTTGCATTGGGGACAATACAAGAGGTAAATAAAAAAGAGGCGATAAAAAAAGATAAATCGGTTAATAAATCAAATTCTTCAATCCCTGCAATAAGTGCCAAGATCCCAGCTCTTCACACACTGTCCTCAAATCCATCTCCTCTAGTGCTGTACAACCTAGTCAATGTTATCTATGGATACACCTTCTCGCTGTGTCTCGTCAACGGGGACATCTCAGAACAAGAAATGTTGCTGGAGTTCTGTCAGGTAGTACTAGGCATCTCAGAAGTTCTTGGTGAAGGACGTGTCTTCAGTTCTGTCCCAGAGGCTGTTGAAGCCGGAATAACAGCTGTATCTACAAGTGGACACTTTGACTGTGAAGACCCCAGGGCTCCACTTCGAGCCGTGAAAGCCGTGGCTCACGTTCTGTCTGGAAAGAGCAGAGAGAACACTGTGGGCTACTCGCTGTCTGCTTTGTCCCAGCTGCGTTCAGCTTTGAATAAAGCAAAGAATTTTGTTCCCAAAGCTGATGATCAGGCGAGACGGATGTATTTCAAAGCAGGAAAAAAGTGTGAGTTTTTCCAGTCTTGGCTGATGGAGAATTCTGCTGCGGTGAGGAGTCTGGCAGGACAGGTGTGGATGGATTATGAGAGGAGGGACGTTGAGAGGATGAAATTAGAGGGAGAGAAGAAAGATTTAGAAGTGAGACTGAAAAAAAGCAGAGGTAAAGGTGTGTTGATAGAAGAGATTGAGTGAGTTTTAAAAATGAAACCTTTATAAATAAACAGTAATTTGTCATTTAAGTAATTGTGTCTGGAATAAATTGTTTACTTTTTGAGAGTCAACAACGTTTTTCAGAGATAATGTAAAATAAAATGTTTTTATTACTATGGGTTGTCATGTCTGGGCTTCTTGAAAAATTTGTTTTATGTAGCAAGTACATACTTAGAGGTTCACAAAGCACTGAAATATATATGCAATGCACTACAAATGATAAAACATAAGTAAGCATTAACAATCGTAATAAAACCACAACAAAAACAACCTAAAACACAATGGTTTCCAAAGGAGTTTGTGTTTTTTGCTCTTTAGTTTTGATGTCAAAACTGCATTATATATGATAAATTCAGCAGGCTCCAGTCATTCAGCACCAGTGCTGGCTAGCACTAACACACATCAGTGTTCGTATTTTATTGTAAGGTCTTCAAAGCTCATCAGTCTGCATTAGTAAATGTAAGGGATTATTCTATAAGGCACTCGTTTGCAGTATGTATCCCAAGCGAGTCCATACTTGGCTCTGCACTGTTTCTCATCCCTGGCCTCTCGGTGGATGAGCAGAATGGTAAAATATATGACATAGAAGTAAGGCAAAATATGTGACATTCCTAGAGTAAAAAAAAAAGTAAAATAAACTGATGGTATTAATGTATTTAGTGAGGATCAACACTACATTATGTTACTGAAATACTTACCACATGGTAGGGACCAAGCCAGTGCCATTAGAAGGTCCCCCAAGTAATTTGGATGTCTGACAAACCCCCACCATCCGGATACCAACAGGCGCTTTCCTGTTGCGGTGGCAATAGTTTCTAGATCTGAAATTAATAAAACAGACAAAGAGGATGTGAGAATGCATTATTTATTCTCCAAATGCTCTGGGTGACATGACTTGGTCACCACAAGGAATGTATTCAATCATGTTGATATTGTATAATTTAAGAACATTGTTTATCGAATACAAATGCTCAGCATGATGTAAAAACATCAACAAGATTAAACAATACTGACGTGTTACACTTTTGTGTGTAGGGTCTCGTCTGAACTGATTTTTCTGAGAGTTGGACCTTCGAAAAATATAATATCCAATTCCTGTGAAAAAAAGCGTTAGGAGATTGTTAAACAAAAATGTTGATTAAGAAAGATGCAAATTGTGATCTTCACACACATAACAAATATACCATTTAAAAGAATAATCCCTGCTGCTCCAAGGGTACTAAGTGGCTGTGGGTGCACAACCAAAAACATGGCCTGAAGGCCATATGTTAAAGGAACCCAAGCAAGATCACCAAATGCCAACATGAACCCAAATCCATCATGTACAATGTCCATAGTTGTAAGCACAGCCTCCTGCAAAGACACAAGAGTACGATGTGCAATATTTTAGAATGGAACAAAAATTTGTCTATATATCCTAAATATTTTTTTACGTCAAAAACATTATTTCTCATACTTCGTTCCATAAAGCATCTGTGACATAGAGGAGTTGGAAGCCATTCACAAGCAGCATGGCGAGAGATGGAGAGCCCCTTAGCTCTACTTCTTTCATCAGCATCCCCAGGTTTATTACTACCTGAGAAACAAGAGAAGAGATCGAATAGTATTATGGGGTAAACTGGTGATCGCTATGCATAAAACGTAATAACTGTATGTATAGAATATAGAATACAGAACTATGTGCATGCATATATTTGATGTTAAAATCTTCCTCATTTGTATATCGTTTGGATAAAAGCATAAATGTAAACATCTGGATTTACACTTGCTGTATAAGTGGATATAAAATAAATTATTAAAAAGGTTACCCAGCCTAGTAATCCAGGTCTGAGTTCACAGAAATATTTCAAGTCAAAGTCTCCAATGCGAGGGTTAAGCTCTCGACCCATGAAGAAGTCATACAGGGGATTTCCTTTAAATGAAAATAAAACAAATAGTGAGATATCTGAAATATACAAAAAGATTGCCTTTTAATAAATGTATACTCATGTATAACATACAGTCTAACATAAATATCAAAATGTATGTTTCACAGAAGTGCTCTTATTATCTCACCTGTGTTCCCTCCAAGGGATAAAGCATATTTAGGAGCCCAGAATGAGCGAATGTACAGGTACATAGACAACAGGTAGGACAAAGCAATGGCACACACAGCCAGAGGCAACACAAGTTCAAAGAGATACCCGAGGGGCATCCCCAGCCCAAGACATAGTAACAACAGGGCAACAGTAATGCAGAGGGAATGAAAACCTAAAAACAGAGAGAAAAATGCTAAGTTCACTACCTTCCCATTTATATTATCAACATAAAACACTATTTGTGTTAGAAATGAATAGTGAGATGAACACATGCAGTCTTGAATTCTGAGTGTGTGTGATAACTTGAATGAACTTAAACTTAAAAATACAGATTGGAAACTGGAAGTTAATGAATAATAGAGTTTGAACTCGGACTTGTATAATAGATAGTAAAAACAAGTGCAAGAGAACAAAGATTAGCATGTTTATATTATGTCAAGGACAAATACATATAATCAGAGTGAGACATATAAGAGCTTAAACTTCTTACACAATCTAGATAACAGCCATATTTAAACTAACATTTTAAAAGTTACACAGCTTATATTACCATTAATAGGATATTTCAGCCTGGATCCGTCTCTAAGGACTAATCCTTCAGAAACCTATCAGCGAGAGAACAAACAAAGAGTTTGGTTCATGTTTTTTATTGTGCATTCCAATTAACATCAATCGAACTGCAGTTGGTTGTTTTGATTTAAGCCACAATAACTAAAAAAAATAAGGCTAACTAACACAATAAAACATAATAAAAATCTGAAAAAACAGAGTTATCTCATTTTGGAAACACTCTTCAAACATTTAGTGAGAATAATTCCAAAATAATTCAATTTACACTAGATATAAATACGTAAACTGTTCTTGAAAATAGAATCCTAATGTATCTTTGGATGAACTATAGTAGATACATATTTTCACCTTCCCCACTGGCAGCAGGTATAGAAAGCTCTGCAGGGTGATCCAACCTGCAACCAGAACCACAGCTAAGGGGTCCCACAGCTGGGCAGCGGGGGTAAGAGGTGGAGGCCACTGCAGCACACTAGCTGCTGGAGACCGACACACACTCAGCAGGTACAGAACTGTCAAAGGCAGGAACACTGGGATGCAGGTGGCACCTGGACAGGTGAGAATTGAACTCAAACATGGCTCAGAAACCCCTCTGACTATTAAGCAGAGCCATTATAACACATGCATATAACTTATACACAAATATCCCCTCTCACCCAGTGCACCTCCAAATTCCCTCTCAGTTGAATGTGATTGTTTGTATTTGTTAGGTTTCATTTTGTCTGTTTAGGGCAGAGATATAGTCAAGACACTATCGCAACCGTGCACATTGAAGCTTTTAATAACAGTTATATTCAAAATTCGTACATTTTAATACATTTTGACGAGTTAAGGTAATAACCAGGTCGTAATATATAAGCATATTGTAAACAGTAAATGTTTCCCTTACCTTTCTTTTCCACAAAGTTACTGTTATTTTACAGACCGCTCATCACTGCACACCGCTAAGGAGGTGACGCCCGCAACACGCCGTTTGCCTTCACTATATCTGTCCAATCAGCGTTTACCGCTGTCATCATAAGAGTGTGGAGAGGCAGCCAGCGAACCAATCATACTTGTACAATTGTAGATGGGCCCGCCCCCAACATCTTCCTGACCAATAGACGAGGGCTTTTGGCCTGGCTTCATTTTACAAGCGTTCGACAACTGTGTGGAGGGAAGGTGTGGATTTCTCCTGACAGAAGACTTCAAAACGCATTTTACTTTTGCATATTTATGTTTATTAAATACATAACATTCCACACAGTGAATGAATACACACATTTCATGAATCAACCATGACGGAAAGATTTTAAACTTACTGATTTATTACCGTTTATAGACATATCATCTTACCTTTAAATGCATTATGATTGACAGTGATTTAACTTATTAAATAAATGGGTTATAATTTACTTGTAATGCTATGTTGTATTCATTTTGTGACCCTGACAAGAGACCACCATATTTCAGCTCTTAACACCCAAGCACAACTTCTACATTTTTAACTCTACCCATTGCATGAAAACTGCAAACATATGAAAACAGTTCTTTCACCAAATGACTTGAATTTGGGCCGTCTAACTGATAAACTGTTCCTGAAGATCTTTTTTCTCTACCCCCTCTCACAGATGACCTCAATAACACTCTGCTCCATTGGGGACGGGTCCAGGCAACGGTGGGCTGCGCTACCCACAATCTCATCCAACAGGAAGTGAACTAAGTTTTCGTCGGACACAAACCGCCACAGGTACATCTGCAGGTAATGGCAATCCACCTGAATCTGCTGCAGTCCGTAACGGCCAAACGTACGGAGACGGACACATTCAAGGAATGTTTTCAGACTTATTTTAATGATGCCAGTTAGCACAGAGACCTAAGATAATAGAAAGTGGTAACTTATAATCAGTTAACAAACTGATACCAGTGTTAAATTTTATTTAGTTCTGTTAATCTTACCTTGTTGAACTCCACTGGGCTAAAGATGTCAATCCGCTCAGAAAACAGTTTGTGAATGTTACTGAGCAAGTTTGTGTCCATTGGAGCACTGGAACAAATGAGTGTAAATATTATATACAATATGTAATATACATGTTAATATAAAAAACATTGATTAACAGCCAAATTTCAAACATTTAATATAAAATGTATAAAAATTTAACAAAATAGTCAGTACAGTTTATTTGGACTTCTGATTTTCTATAATACATTTGCAATACTGGACTTTTCAGTAAATCAAATTCCAAAGCAGCAGAACTAAACCTTGTAAACAATTTACAAAATGAAATGAAATTTAAGTATATCTAATAAGTAAAGCCATTCTGCACCTGGGAGTGTAGCTTGGTGCGTATCGAATCTGCTGTCTTGAGCTGCTGTAAACAGAAAAAGTACGTTTGCTGGAGTCACTGCTGTGGGCTTTTCTTACCCCCTCCTCATAAAGCAGTCCCACCTAGTGAAAATAAACAAAAGCAGAAACAACAAATTACAATTAGAGGATAATGAAAATCTAAATTTACACAGGTGCTGAAAGAGCACTTCAGGTAGACGTACAGGTAAGATACAATTCCTATGTGGAGAAAAACAGTGATATCTGAGCGTTCCTATGTAAAATCTGTGTTCTGATCTAAACAATTGGTTAACGTTTAAGATAAATGGAACCAATGTTTTGATTAATAAACTTGAAGACACATGCATACCTGTACATCAATAGAAGTGGTATCTTCCACCACTCTCTTCATTACAGCTCGGACGTTTCGAGGTTCAATGGTGTTTACCCAATCTCTCGTTTCCACACTCTTCCTCAGCATCTGAGAGATGATCAGTCCTTGAACCTGGACCACAACAAAATCAACTCAAGAAAACAAAACAACCTACCTATAATTTTAAAGGAAGCATAGAGCTGAAGTTCAATTCTCAGTTACCTTTACATAGTGATTCAGTAATTTTTGTGCAGCCTCTCTGGCCTCCGCGCATAGCGCTGTGACTGGAGTTACTGGAGTGTGATGCTGTTTAGAGAAGCAATTTAACAAAAAAATTACAAGACCGGTTTGCTAGCTTCTCTTTAAACTTGTTAGAGAAAATATAACAGATAGTATACCTGTACAAGAAACTGTTCGTCTGTAAGTGTGAGGATGTAAGAGATGGTGGAGGTCTCATAGTCCAGACAAAGACGAGAGAGTAACAGGAGGAGAGCAGGAGGGGTGGATCCGCCTCTGTCACCTGCACTTTCACAATACTGCCGAGACGACTGGCAGATGAACTTAATGAAGCTCACCACCAGACCCTCACGCACACCCTGACTGCAAAACTCACCCTGAAATGCCGTAGACCAGATGTAAGACAAAACATGAAAACATATTTATACAGCACCAGTGCAAATGTCATGTGATGCAATTAATTTTGTTATTAGCTAAAGTGTGTAATATCTTCCATGTAATATCACATATATTGAGTTTACCCTGAAATAAGGCTTGTTTGAGAAAGTGATGTCCTTGGCTGTGAAGAGATGCACTGACGCTAACACAGATTTTAACTGATTGAGAATAAAGTTCGACAAGGAAGTCAGCAGCTCTGACAGATTCGGCTGGGCATCTTTACTTGCAGCAAGAGCTCCACCTCCTGATGTACTAGCCCCGCCCACTGTTAAGCGTGGGGCAGCCAAAGCCTGTCTTACATCAGTAAGGCTATCATGGTAGAAAGTTTGTAAGGCCAACAGGTACTGTTTGATTCTCTCCCTTGCTGCCCGTACTACTATCTCAGTTCCTTGGCTGGGCACTGCTGACCCTGGAAGTAGTTTAGTTATGGCTTGTAGTCTGCGATGGAAGCGATCCAGGGCTCTCACTAATAAGGAGTTATCCCCCACCCCCTTCTCCTCCTGTATCCTTCGCTCCACTAAAGAGAAGTATCTAGCAGCCAGGGTGTCCACAAATACATGTAGCTTGCCATTAGCCATCTCAGGAATGTTCTTCGAAGATAACTCGCCTTCCTGTGGACGGTTGATGAATAATTCTTGATAGGAGGCAATGACCAAACAGAGGCTACTAACAAACTCATTGCATCCTCGATCAATGAACTCCAGAATGTCTGTTCCGGCAGTAGGGGAGAGGAAGGGATTGGATGTAGATGACTTAGAAGGAGAGACAGGATTCGGTCCAGGACTTGGTTTGTGTGTAGAAGCTGCACTGGTATCAGCAACTGGTGAGTCTTT
Source organism: Triplophysa rosa (assembly GCF_024868665.1). Classification (NCBI taxonomy): domain Eukaryota; kingdom Metazoa; phylum Chordata; class Actinopteri; order Cypriniformes; family Nemacheilidae; genus Triplophysa; species Triplophysa rosa. The sequence continues at coordinate 12,219,037 of NC_079911.1, read as the reverse complement.
AAGCTCCGCCTCCAACCCCTGGAGATCCGCCTCTAACCTGGACTGGGCGTGGCTGAGGAATTTGTCACAAAGCTCCTCTGCGGGCTCGTCCAGCTGCAAAAGCAGCTCAACGCATTCAGAGAGATCCTTAGCGCTTGAACCACCGTCCCTGTAGGCAAACATACGTTTTTAAGAAATTCTCAAGGGTATTTTCATATATTATTCTTAATGTAAAAAAAATCACATCCTCAAGACCACAGACCTGAATTTCTGCCGCAGTTGCTGAGCGAGCTGCTCCATAATGACATGGCAGTCATCCTGGATACCTCTGAAAGAGGGCATATGACTGTACTGCTGCAGCACACAGCGCGCCTTGCGGTGGGCATTTACGGCCTGGGCGTAGGCCTGCAGCTCCAAACACTTATTGAGTCTTGCTGGCAGCTCAAACAAAAACTGCAGTTTACGGAGAAGAGTGTGAACACCTATACAGGTGGACATGAGTTAGAAACTGAAAGAAATTCTTGTTATCCATTGGATGTTGCTAGAGGACTGAATACCTGACAGTTTGGTGATCTGGGTATGCTGGTCCTGCAGCGTCCCACTGATGCGGGCACTAAACTCTGTGATAGCGGTCATGTTAGCAGACAAGCAGTCCATCTCATCCTCCATCTTCTTGAAGTCATTCTTCATTTTCCTGATCGTGTCTGGGAAGTGTCATAACAAATCAGGCAATCAGAAAAGTGCATTAATTATGACCTATGATATTGTAAGAAGTGATATCACATAGTATGCAACCAATTTAGAATGTTACAATTTAAAACAATACAAAGACAATCAACAGAACCACAAGACCGGTCACAAATGCAAAACAATTGGAAATCTGGTCATCAGTGACAGTGTGTATCTTTGCAACTGTTCACTGACCTGTGGCCGAGATGAACTTATTGTAGTTTTCATAAACTAGGGTCTGCATATCGCTGTCTAGAGATCTGATCTGTTTCACCATGCAGCTCTCATGGTCCATCAGCTCACCCAGAGAACATTCCTGCCTCAACTGAAAGACATAAAATCTTTTGCAAACCACCGCATTTAAAGTAACATTACAGACCGTAACAACATCACTTAAACAAATCAACTGCATGTAACAAATACAGGATGAAGTGAAGAGCATTTTCACTCATGGTAAGACAAGAGTGGTTGGCACTTTTTTTGCATTATTTTTATTTTATGCCACATATATGAAAAAGATTATTATATAAATGAAGTGTATTTTATATGAATGAATGAATGTATAAATAAATCCATAAATACATGTAAAAATTGAAGCAAAATGTATTGTTGCATTTATTTCTACATTTCTTCATGTATTTATGCATGCATGCATTTTCTTTTTATATTTAAGTCATATTTAGTCCTCCATACCACACAGCCTATGACTTCTATCAATACCTACAAAGTGGGCTAAGACAGCTGTCATCACGAATTAGCGCTTCAACTTCACAATTAAACAATATAACTTTTTATAGCGCCATTATATTGCACGCTCAGACTACACGTGTACCTTATTTAAATAAATCTCCGGGTCGAAATGCGGGCCATTTATATCGCACGGATCCAGAGATTCGGCTTGTTCTGTACATTTTCCTTCCTCATTCAGGCCGTAGTACATTTTAAGCATACTGTGAACCTGTCGCCGCCGGCTCGGGTCCGAATCTGGCGGTGTTGTGGCTGAACTCATTTTCACTACACACTTCAGCTATAGCCTAATGTAATAAAATGCATAGAGTCTTTATGCAGGTGTCAGTAAAACATCTGTTGAAAGATCCCCGGTTGCTACCTGCCAACTCAGTTTGTTGATGAGGCCGCTTTACTGATCCAAAATGGCGTAATATTTCATAATAAAGGTCCAATAGTCGTAAAAAGTTATTTTTATAATATAATATCATAAAATTATATAATTTACCAAGACATGTAAATACATATATAAAATAAATATAAATTAGTATGTCCATAATTAAATGTAAATATTACTTCAAACGTTAACTATATTAATTTAACGCAGTAAATACTCGTTCCTGTTTACACTGACTTACAAAGGCTTACAAAATGCCAACCATTTAGCTTTTTACATGTATTTTTTATCTTCAAGATGAAATCAATAACACATAAAATACCTTGTTGCAGGAATAGTTTACTTAAATAAAACATCAATATAAAATCCATTATACAGACAATTATGTACTGATAAGTATGCCAAAAGTTAGTACAAAGCAGGAATAAAAAGATTCAATGCTGCATATAAATGGATTCAGTTAATCTTACAGTCACAAATATTTGGTAGTGCTCATTTGTGTAAAAACTTCATAAACAACAAAGGTGAAGATAAACTTTTAAACTAAAAGACAGGGTACATAAAAAACGACATTGACGGCTAAAACTACAGCAACAGAGAAAATGTGATTGTAAAAAAGGCACTTTAAATTAGTTTTTGACAGGTATAACTATCTTCAGTACAGTTAGGGGGTGCAAATGTATCTAACAGGTCAGACACTCCGTCTGTCTTGCTCAGATTAAAATAAAATGAGAAAATTCAGTCTAGAATGGAAAATAAAACATGGTACAGTGTTACATAAGACTATGCAATGTTGGATAAATGTATTTAGCATGATAACAGCACAAGCACTCTTTAAAAAACGCTGAGATTTAAACTGTTCCGCTGGTCTGTTTTGTAATTGTTGGTGTTTTCATTTCACAGTTCAGCTTTTGAATTTTTAGTGTATTCATTCTACACACTAATAAATGTGATTACATCCCATGTGCAAAGCGGGCAAAGAAAGGTTTACAGAAACATGCATAAATCACAAAATCAATTTAAGTAGATGTCATGCATATATATATATATTGTGTTTTGGTAAAAAAAAACTAATCAGGGCTTGACATTAGGCTTTTTCAGATTGTGTACTTTTTTCCGTGCACATACAGTACATTGAACAAACATTTCTTTATAATATTAATATCATTAGCCATAGGTTTGAATGCTCAACAGTTGTAGCGCCTGATACTGACATTCAATAATATGCACATAGGTGCTGGGGATTTAGAGACCACGAGGTAAAAAAAATTGTAACGAAAAGGTATTTAGCTGGTCCTTCAGGATCAGACAATAAGCTTTCTATCGTGAATTATGTTATGAACTAGAAGTCCAATTACACATCTTCCTTCCCTCTGTTGTCCTCGACAAGCTTAATGTCAAACCCTGTGTTTTTGAAACATGTCATAGACTACATTCAAGCTTTGAGAGCCTTGAAATACAGTTCAATACTTAGTGAAAAGTTTCAAACATTGATTGAAACACATCTTTAAATAGAACTAGTGAACTTACACCATCACTGACTGATATCACCAACCAGCAACTTGTTTTTACAAGTGAGGGTAGATATAAATGATTCACTCTGCCTTACAGATAAGATAACCTGGATAATGTTTTAAGCAGTGCATTACACCAGAAAACCAACAGAAATGAATAATTCTGAGCAACAAGGTAGTGACCACTGATGCACACTGGTATTCTCAGCAAATAGTAAAACACACAATACAAAGTTATATTGAATTTAGGACAACTGCACTCGACTTGATCTGTCAATTTAACTTTGGTCATTATTAAACAGATTAAGCAGTAGCATCTTGTTGCTCGGTCTGCATATGCCAACAAGCCTAGTGGTAAACTGACAGCAAAAACAACACCCATTCAGTAAATACAGCACAGAATGCTCTGCTGCCCCAAACTGCAGCACTGGTTTGCATATAACACGCACTGACTGCATTGGTGCAGGAGATCTTGGTTTTAGCAGTACTGATGACACATATTAAAGTATTGGACCGCTGTACTCTAGATTTACAGCCACTGGGATGTTGTTTGATGGTTGCATAGCTGAATTCAACACAGTGACCTTTAGTAGAGGTTAACAGTCAGTGTGTCACACCCTATTTTATACAGCTGTTGCACTTGAACCAAAATGTCTTAGTTTAGCATGTTAGTTAAACAAAACTGCAAATTTCACATTCTTTTTGTACAGGCAAAGAAAAAAGCATCAACTTAAACCTGTAAATGCACAAATCATCTATAAAAGTGGTTCAACTCTTCGGTTTGTGATTTTGGTCCGATCCGTCCATTCAGATGAGTTCTGTACTGCGTAAACAAACGTGTCTCTGAGAATCTCAATGGACAGAGTTTTGGTCGCCGGGCAGTGTGAAGCTGGGGTTCATCCTTGCTCCAAACTTTCAGTCACCTGAACAGCCGAGTAAGTGGGAGGCTGCGCCTGTCGCGTAAAAAAGGAAGCAGCTCTCTTCGGTTTTAGACGCTTGACCTCTTTACCTGAAACAATTGATGACTATTAAAAACTAATCGTGATAAAGTTTGTTAGCAAAATGTTTCCATTGACAGACATTTAAAAATACCTCATCTGGGTGTACTGGTTTTAAAGTATCTGTTAATAATCATTTTGATGTGATTGATGTCTCTTACCGTCATCAACAACATAGCTAATGGTGTTGAGAGAATGGACTCGGCTGCAGACCACGCTGTTCTGTCTGCGCAGTTTCCCCCGTCTTCGCTCTGGGGTTTTCTCACTGGTTTCCACCTGTCCTGAAGGTGCTTGGGAGGGTGTGACCTCACCGTCAGTCCCCGTGGCTCCTGACTCACCAGAAGAGCATAACTCCACACAAAACTCAATCAAACCATTCATTAGCTCAGCCTGGAAGACAGGACACTGGCTGTTAAGTGCCTTACTATAATAGTTTTAAGAAAAAAAAAATATGGAAGGACAGTTTTTAACTTAAAGACATCCTTGTCTTTAAGTACATACCATATGAAAGGCTTAGTCATAAACTGCCTGCTCACCTGTTTTGAATAAATCTTTAATAATTTATTGACATGTAGGCCGGCCTCCTCCCCATCAAACTCTAGCCAGAGTATATGCGAATCTCCTTCTGCTTCTGGGTAACTGTGATCCCAGGACAGCTCGTTGAATTTAAGACCCAGTAGGACATGCTGTAAGAATCAAAAGATCAAGAGAAATGAGACCTCTCACACATGAAGACGACACTGAGCATGTCAAGCTCTTATAAGACACAGACCTTTTCTTTTATATCCATAACATACACTCCTTCCAAACTGATGCCCACTTGCACCACCTTACGACCACCTCTGTGAAGTAGACCCTGTGCTGGCTTGTCTATCTCACCCATGAAGAAAGCACAACTGTTGGATGACAAACGCATACATGGTTTCAGTCGATTTACAAAGATAAACTCCACTAGATCGAAGCGAAGTCTTAGAAAACATTTCCAATGTTTTTTCTCCATAAATAATCCTAACTGGGTCAACTCTAGTTCAGAAAAAGAGATCGCTGTGATCATACCCATAATAAGGCAGGGTGTGGCAGGTTCTGAGGTACTGGTGCAGCAGAGCGGTGGGCTCCAGACTAGAGCCGTCAGAAGAGGAACAGACTGAACGATACTCCTTAATAAGATTTTGCTCCATCTCAGCATGTCGTCCTCCCCTCCCCCTCAACGTGGACAGAAAACCTCCTCCTAATGTGACGTGGGCTGGCAAGAAGGAGGACAGCTTCTTTTCTCTAGAATAACATTTTAGGGGAGAAACAAAAATGAGTCAAAACAATTCAAGTATTCTTTGCAAAGACCAATGTTTTGCTTCAAATTGTTTTGAGAGGCCTTCTACACAGAGATTAAGAGGCTGATTGTAATACGCTAAACATAAAAGCCATCCCATTTAAAGGGACAGTTTGCCCAAAAATAAAAATTCTGTCATTTACTCACTCACCCGTATGTCATTTCAAACCTGTACGACTTTCTTTCTTCTGAAGAACACAAAAGAAGATATTTTGAAGAATGTTGGTAACCAAACAACATTGGCCCCCATTGTATGGACACAAAACCACTGTATCATTTCTCAAAATATCTTCGTTTGAGTTCCACGGAAGAAAGAGTCATATACAGGTTTTTGGATGAACTAGCCCTTTAAGAGACATAATTGGTACCTGATTGCTGCTTTTACGGCCTGGTCATCATGCCCTGTCCCTAGCTCAATAGCACAGGACAATGCTCCCAAAGTCAGCCAATGTTCAGGGTCACACGGGTAACGGCCCTCTAATATATTCATCTTGGCCTCATCGTAAAGTAACTTCAATACTCCTTCATCGTCAATCTGAGAAAAACAAATGTTAAGAAAGAAAATTGTACTATGAGCTTGCTGGGTAATACCAGTTTTCAGATAAAACAAAATCCAAAAATAGGTTTGGTACCTGAAGTTCTTTAAACTTGGGATAAAAAACACTTCTTTTGTACAGAAGACTTGGCTCATCTGAAAAATAAAGAAATGGGTTGTTGTTAGCCACCTAACCGTTCAGGTGTAATGATGTGTGCAAACCAAACCAAACAAAACAAAACACACAAGAACCTTGAGAAATGTCTTCTGTAGGGGCGTCAGTGAAGCGGTATAGCAGGTCCTGCCACTGACGACACAGTTTGTAGGGCTGATGTTTCGGCTTTAACTGCAGTTCTGTGGGAAAAGGAGGAAAAGATGGGAAATGATGACATTCAATGGCAAAGAAAATGGATTTTCTCCTTCAATTATAATCCATTTCTACAAGCCATTTTAAAACTAATAGTTGAATAGTTGTCTAGTTTAAAGGAATAGTTCACCCAAAAACAAAAATTCTCTCATCATTTAGGCCCTTTCACCCTCATGTCATTCAAAATGCAAAGTTTTCTTCTGTGGCACACGAAAGAAGATATTTTGTGAAATCTAAGTGGTTTGTGTCCCAAAATGGAAGTCAATGGGGGCAATGTTGTTTGAAAGACAGTCACCCAAGTTTGGAATGACATGAGGGTGAGTTTTCATTTTTGGGTGAACTATCCCTTTAAGAGACATTACATAAAAAGCTGTCCTTGTTGAAACAGGGATTGAACACATTCCAGCTGGTGGCATTTAACGCCCTGAGGACTTCCTGATATCACTTTATAAGCAGCCAAAGGGACTGCAAATGTCATCATTGTGTCTTTCCTCTTTCACAAGTCAAACATGAATAGACCGTAAGTTCTGCATTAGTCTAACAATAGAATCAAGCACAAACCGTCATTACCAAGCAATGGAGAGCAGAACCAGAAAGCAAACACATCTACAGCAGAGTTGGGAATGTTGAGAGGCTCTCTGACACTGCGGCCAAGCTCCTTAGCACTCATACAACCAAGACCCTCCAGAGTCAAGTGCACTGCACTGTCGCTCGCCAAGTAAACCATCAAATCTTGGGCTGGATAAACAAAGGGGGTTAAAACTATTAGATTAGGATTCCAGGACAGTAACAGATCATCAAGAGAGGACCAATGATAAGCAAAGGACCGACCTCTGGTGACCGAGGAAGCCACACTTCCGCGCTGCGAATGTGAATGTTCTGATGGCTCAGTGGGGAAGTCGCCATCATCTGCCTCCATCTAATCCACAAGTTTAGAAACCAAACTACTACTACATAGGGAACATATATATTAAATTATATATACATATATATATGAGACTTCCCGTACTTGTTCGTATACGGACTTCAAAATCAAAACTACGTCAAAAACTAAACAAACACCATTAGCAAAGCAAAGCACAATCTCTCAAATGTTTTGGCAGTAAGTTACAGTAAAAAGTGATGGCTAAGCAGCAACTTTAGAGTTATTAAAGCATACAGTATGTCGCACGATTTAGCACTTGATTCATTTGTACCATACATTTGGGTATGTTAAACACACTGCTTAAGCAACAAATACTTCTATTAAAAACGAATAAGAAGAAATAAGGAAGAAACACTGTCGACCCTCTAGTGACAGGCTAACGTTAGCTAGTCAATACATGAACTGCCTGGTAACCAAACAACACAAAGAAACATACCGACACACTGTCCGTCGTTTCAGACACTTCTCTCTCGATCGGAAATGACGACGAACATAAATATTTTGAGAAAATAAATTACATAAGAGCTTAGAGTATAACGGCGGCAACAGCACAGCTAGATAATGCTCTCTTAAAACAGCGCCCACCAGTGAAATATTAAACGACCGAGATGTCACTTCACTTCTGGCAACCGTTGTACCATATATCACCTGAAGGTGGCGCTGCACGGTCAAAAAAATGTCACGCCTTTATATTGATTTAAATGCATTGAAGCATTAAATTGCATTTAATGCAGTAAAGCATTAAATAGAAAATAAACCCAGACATTTTATTGTAGAAACGTTTTACTCATGCATCATTTGCATATTAATTATTTTAAATGCTTAATGATGCATAAGCAAACATAGCATATAATTGAATCGCTTCTGGGCATTCGTTTATGTTGTGGTGTTGATATTTATATGAAAATATTAAAGCTAATTTGATTATATCATATCAGTTTGACACGTCTTCACAGTTATTGGACACGAGAGGGGCTGCTTTCTAGAAGAATCTCATTCTTCCTTTCTAGGTTTTCTGTCATTTTTGTGCGGCGCCAACGCCAAGTCTGTGGGTTATGTACATGTGATTCAAACTCATCATTTGCATGTTTTGTTGCCAACTGCTGCTGATTAGGATTGCACTCTAGTAATGACCAAAACGTTTTAAGTAAGGGATAATCCACAGCTAGCCGTGCGTTAAAGGGTTTTAATGCACGACGTGGAGGCCAAGAACCACAAGTGGAGGGTGGTTGCCTCTGCGAAGTGCATTAAAATCCTTTACGGCTAGCTGTGGATTATCCCGCTTATACCATGGTCATTTGCCAAGTTAAATCTTTTATTGATGTTGAAAAGTGTTATTGTCTTTTATAGAAGTTTACCAACCTAGACATATTTGAATAAAAGCATTAAATTACACATTTAAATGCATTACTCTAAGGAAGCGAAATACTGAATACTAAGTTATAAGCAGTGTTGGGTGTAACTAGTTACTAAATAATTAGTTACTGTAATTTAATTACTTTTCCCTTAAAAAAGTAAAGTAAGGGATTACTCAACTGCTGAAAGTTGAGTTTGGCGAAAGACATGAGGAGGTTACAGACCTGCAGAGTGCTGTACTTAACACAGTTACTTCTGATGTAATTAAACTAAATACTTTGTGTAATATGTGTGTGTGCAGAAGAGGAATTGACATCAAAATTCAAAGTCTAACTTTAAAATCCGTGCTTTAATGTATAATTCTCACATTTGTAATGAATAATAATACTTTATGTAGTTTTATATTATTTATTTGAATGAAGTAAAAGAGTCGTTTCATGTCTATCCTTGAATCACTTAACTCATCAAGGCTGATGTAGGATATAGAAAGTAATTAGTAATAAGTAATTAAATACTTTTTGAAGAGTAACTTGTACAGTAATCTAATTACATTATCGAATATGTAATTAGTAACTAGTAATTAATTACTTTTTCAGAGTACCTTACCCAACACTGGTTATAAGCTTCATTCACGCGTTCTCCGTTTAGGCTGACGCACACGCACTAGAGCACCATGTTGCTCCTGTAAAAATGAGTTTCACCGTGTTAATGCAAAGGACAGCGGCACTGGAAGAGCCCTCGGATAGGCACTGAGCAGCAGAGCATCTGAGAGGTATGAAGGAAACGAAATACTGAGTTATATCGCTTCATTCACGTGTGCTCGATCCGTTAAAGCACACAGACACACACGGACAAAGTGAACTGCCAGCTCATTGCTCCGCTACTGTTCAGGCTCATCAGTAAAAGCAAGATCGCTTAAATACCAACATTAACCGTTTCATATACTTACCCGCTTCACTTCATAACATTTGCGCCACGTTTTTTTGTTAAAGCGGACGTGTATTGTGTATGTGTGATCATCAGCGCTGGATAAGCGCACATCCACACACTCATACTTATCTTACACGTGTTTATTCATGTGTCTCCTCCACCGCAACAGCTTCAAGTGATAGCGCGTCGGTTTTATTCCATTACACGAAGGTCTGAACCGTAAATAACGCAGTCTACTAATAAACACATTAACACTACACCAAACTGTTTCTTGCACGTTGTATTGTACCAGTGGTCTCCAACGTGGTGCCCGCATAAACTCTGTAAGGTGCCCGCCAAACACAGGGCTCAACAATAATGCTCAGGACAGTTGATGAATCTGTGACTATACGTATCAGCCAAGTGCTACATCATCATGAAATGTTATTAGCACGTGTTGTAAGCTTTAATATATTCAAGTGGAAAAATATGTGAAAGAAAACAGAATTTGGTCCTATGAGCCTAAAAATAATGCATCACGTGTTTCAAGTTTGAAAGTATTTTATCAACAAGTAGCCCTCTAGATGATTTTATATCTTCAGGTAGCCCTCGCTTACAAAAAGGTTGGAGATGTATACAGTATACAGTATAGCGTTAATCAGCGCTCAGATGCTGCATCAGACCGCTATTCTGGCGAAATACACGACAGGGTCTTAATCAAAACTCCTGGATGATAGGGTTAAATGTATCTAAAGTATAGCTGTTATACATCAAGTAGAGTAATGCATTTAAATGTGTAATTTAATGCATTTATTCATGTCTATGTTGGTAAACTTCTATAAAAGACACACCCCTTTTCAATTTTTAATAATTTCTCGTTTTCTAACTGTAAATATTTCCTCTGCTAAACCCGTGGCTTTACAGTTTCCATGTTTCACGGTCTCAACTGTTATCTTTCCCTATGTCCTCCACTGTCCTGTATTTAACAGTGTCTCTCCCATTGTGTCTAATGAACTCTGGGAAGCCAAGCCACCAACCCGGTGACGTCACCGTCAATCGGTACTGCAAGATGGCGGCGCCCTTGCTACAAAATCGAAACAAAAAGGCATCCTCTTTTCTTTTAAAGGGTCACACTAATCTGGTTTACTATATCATTTTTGATTGAAGTGGAAACCTATTTAATAAATAATGTTAACTTGCCTGGATGGTTAATTTCCCAACCATGCTAGTTGTGTGTTTAAAATCAAAATGGTGTGACCTACAATGAGAAATCAACTAAGAAAAAAACTGAATATTGTAAAGATTTTTTTACCCGCCCAGGATCTACTACCAGAGAAATACATGTAATTTATTTGAATGTTATTACAATGAACATAAACTAATGAAGACAACATTATTTATTTTTGAGAACTATAGTACAACTTCACATGAAATTGCTGGAAAGTCATGCTGAAGTGCAATGTCTTAAATGATCACTCTTCACGGATCTTATTTTAAAGTGTGAACAAGGCACCAGTGCCACAATTCTGCACGTTGCAACTTTATGGATACTTAGTGGAGAATGAATGGTCAAATGAATGAAATGTTACAGTGATCTGGACATTTTTCATCTACAGGCCCTGAATTGGTTTTATTGACAGAGACGGTTTTATTTTTAAACACATCAGCCTACAGTAAATATGAAACAAGCCTTGTCAATATTACATTGTGTGCACACTTAAACAACAGATGATTTTGTACTTTATTGAGCACCATGTAGTAGCCAGTCATGTATATCCAGATTTTCCACCTCTACACAATACTCAATAATGTCCAGTCTTCAAAACCCATCATGGTCTTCACTGTCCCTGAGAAAATATATCAGTATTTTAACAGCACCCTCCACCTGACTGCTGTACTGGGGTGCTTTCAATCTTAAGATCAGGTTTCTCTGAACCACCCGAAGCTCCTGGTCTCATTCGCTTCTTTATTTCTTCTGCCATGGTCATGAAGGCCTGCTCCACATTTGTGGCGTTTTTGGCACTTGTTTCAAGGAAGGGAATGCCAAGAGAGTCAGCAAACTCCTGCAAGCCGAAAATATAGTGTTTACAATGAAGTTAATGTATAATACGCATGTATACGCTAAATCAACAGAACCACATAGAAAATGTTACTATCAATGTATATGGCTGTATGTATGTATGACACTCCCTTAACTAAACTACAGAGGAAGTTCTTTAGTTACCTTCGCTGTTGTGTAGTCCACCACTTTTTTTGTAGTGAGATCACACTTATTCCCTACAAGTAGTTTGTTGACATTCTCACTTGCATAGCGATCGATTTCCTTCAGCCACTGTTTCACGTTGTTGTATGATTCCTTAAACACAGACATCAAATATTTAAAAAATGTGTCCAGTTTGAATTTTCACCAGGTTTTCACATATGGGCCTTTTTATGAATTATTCAAATGATGATGGATATATTATGCAGGTCCTACAAACCTGGTCCGTAACATCATAGACAACAATGATCCCATGAGCTCCTCTGTAGTAACTGGACGTAATAGTGCGGAATCTCTCCTGTCCAGCAGTGTCCCACTGTGGATGTGTACAATATTATTGCAGTTTAATAACAAATGCTATATTAAGAGTACGAAAAACGTACGATTTGAGAACTATTTTTAAAACGTACGATTTGGAGTTTGATAGTTTTTCCATCCAACTCAATAGTTCGGATTTTGAAATCCACCCCGATTGTGCTGATGAAACTCTCAGTGTAAGTGTCGTCCTGAAATAGAAGAATGAATCAATTATTAATAATCAATAATATCATATTTTGTATATTATACATGCATAAGGTCATTCAAATTCATGTCACCAAAAGCACTTACTGCAAATCGTAGGAGGATGCAGGATTTTCCAACTCCAGAATCTCCAATCAAAAGAAGCTTAAATAAGTAGTCACTGTAAAAATATGTAGAAACAAACATCACATTTGTATTTTCAACTCACACAGCTATTCAGAGACTCCATCTGGTTTAAGGCCCAGAAACATACTTGAGCTGTCAAGACGTAATTTACAAACTTGTCCTGCTTGAGACAGTCCTATGAGACTTTTATTTCCACAGGCATCTCCAACACAACAATGAAAGAAAGCAGTCACCATGACCGCATCTGTAATCCCACTCATATTATTTACACACGGATCAAGGCATAGGAATTTGGCTCAGGAAGGTTAATAGAAATTAAATGTTCATAGATCACAGTAACACGACTTACTATTCAGGGTTCATGATGTGACACCAGAGAGATTGTTATTGTTTGTCCAGCTGGTTAAAGCGCCCTGGGTTGCCTAGTGCTCACCGGCTGACCGCAAATTCTCAGCGAGTATTTTTAGTCTCGAAGAGGCAATTAAAAGAGGACTTGTGAGTGTTTACTCTGTTTATAGGTCAGCCTTGATGAATTTAGAGATCTATTGTGCAATGAAGTCCGTCTGGCTTTCCGACTCCTCTCCTCTTTCTGGTTTTACAGCCGCGCAGGTGCGGCAGTGACGGATAATGGTGTGCCGCTACAGATCTAATTCTTATCAGCAGTCGCCACCTAGTGTTGGGATCCAGGCATATGTTATGTTGTGCATTGTAAAACTGTAAACTCAGCGGCCTTCAACTTAATCTTAACCCTTGTCAGAATATTTTAATCAAAGTTTGATTTGTACATCCTCGCTCCACATTTTTACCTCATTAATATCGTACCCAATGCCCCCTGTTTCCACCTCCAAAACGCTTTGATACATGTCTATGGAGTTTTAGTACACATTTCAGTAGTTATGTAGGTAAAATGTAAATGTTTTTCATAATGCATAAAAAGAATAGGTATACAAACAATGCGTAAACACTTCAAACTTTATTGAATAAACATTCCATATCATAAAATAGGAATGAATAACACTTTAAATATCAAAAGGATTACACAGAGACAAAATACTTTTTGTGTATCTATAAAACAACCCATAAATAATTTAATTCTTGTTAGTTTTAGGATTTAAAACAAAAAATAAAGAACGGCTTTGCTGTATAAAAAGCCCATTGTCAAAAGGTATTAAACCCTTTCTAAAGGCACTGCAATGCAAAAGAATATGAATACATTCATTTGGAGAAACTGGATATTACATCTCAGCAGATACTGTCTGATAAACCACATCAGAAAATACAATTTGCAGGTAATAGAATACAATGGCCAACATAAACATTTTACTGGGAAACAATGAGAAATAAATAATGTACTGTAGAAACAATAAACAGCCTCTTTGTCTTTCCAATAACTCTTAGAAAGTGTCAAATTATTTTAACTGTCCCACCTTTGGCAAAATAAAGGAAACTGAGTAGAGAAACATATTTTTCAATATATTATAAGGAGAAAAGATTTATCAAGCAACATTTTGGAAATTCCAGCAAAACAATGCCTGACAAAGGTCGCATGACCAAAAATGATAAATACAGAGTTTCTTGCCAGTTTTAGCAATGTGCAGGACTTTTTCTCCTTTCTTTATCGATTCCTATGTGCAATGAACCTGCCTGCAACCATTCATGTGTGCGAGGGGCATTTGTATATTGGCGGGTAAAACATAAGGCAAGACATCGCTTCAGATTTCAAGTAATATTGCTTATATAACCAAACTTTATATAACACAAAACTTTATATAAACTTTATAAAAATCACAAAAAAAAAACTTCACTGATGATCTTCAATGAACATTCCATCCTCAAGACAAATGTTCACGAACGTGAAAGCCTTTCCCACAACATCTTCAAGAAAAAAGTCTTTAAAAGTTAAAACAAGGCACACTCATGTCCTGGTGTTTTTAAAGATTTAAAAGTCAAAAAGTAGTCCTCGGTGTGCAGTGTGTGAAGCAGTGAGCCACAGTTTTGTTATAAATTCTAGTTTGTGCATTTATTGAAGAACACACTTTTCCTTATTGCTGAATTTTCTTCTTCTTGCTTCTAGACCTCGTTCCAGTCTCTCGTCCTCCTCCACAGCCCTGCGCACAAACGAAGTAAGTGTTCAAAAGTCTAAGGTCATTTGACAAATTTTTCATGATCTTAAAAACCTTTTGATCTGAAGGCATTTGTCTGAATGTTTGAATTAGTTATGTGGAGAAAAATGACAATACTGTCATCATTTCTCTTTTCATTTCAAACTTCTGACTTTCATTTTTACTGCAGAACACAAACGAAGATATTTTGAAGAATGTCGGTAACCCAGCAACTGTGGTATCCATTCTATTGTGTGGACACAAAACCAAAGCAAGTGAATGGGAACCGTCGTTGTTTGGTTAACAAAATTCTTTAAAATATCTTCTTTTGTGTTCTGCAGAAGAAAGAAAGTCATACAGGTCAGAATTTTCAGTTTTGGGTAAACTATCCAGCAAGCACATTTAAGTAAGGGATAATGTACAGGCAGCCTGTTGTTATCTCAGAAATAAGCCCCGACAGTGTGATCAGGACCCATTTCACGATAACAGCCGGCTGCTTGTACATTATCCCGCTTATTACACGGCTACTTGCCACATGAGAAAAAAAACTGGACATGAAATGTGAATTTGAAATATTTTATTAGCTCATTTTTATCGAATGCAGATACTCTGCGAGGAAAAGCCATTTACTTTTGGTTTTAAGGTCAGAAATGACATTCAAATGTAACGATTTGTAAACATTTGAATTAATTTGTAAACATTTGTAAATATAATATTAAAAAAAAACCCTGTCAAAATGATTTGCTGCATCCGGGTTACCGTGTGTTATTAGTTTTGAGAGGTTCATCTGGGAATAA
Source organism: Triplophysa rosa (assembly GCF_024868665.1). NCBI lineage: Eukaryota > Metazoa > Chordata > Actinopteri > Cypriniformes > Nemacheilidae > Triplophysa > Triplophysa rosa. The sequence goes on along the minus strand of NC_079911.1, from coordinate 12,203,468 downwards.
CGAACCTGCAAATGTTGCGACTGGCCAATCAGAATCAATCATTCCAACGAGCTGTGTAATAATTGTAGTTAACTCATTTATACAACGCACCACTACTTAAGGGCAGACTCACCCTCTCTCTTTGGCATCCATGTCTCTGACCAGCTCATCACGCTTATTGACAAGAGAAACCAGCTCTTGCAGCAATAACTGTTCTCTGTGCTGCTGGGCCTGTGTCTTCTGCCAGTCTGATGGATTAAAAATGTTATGTAATGTAAGTGATGGTCCCAAATAAAGTGAAGAAAACTGACCAGCTTTGATAGCTGCAGCTCACCTTCTATAGCCATCATAGCTCTGAGCTCTCGGTTAAGCAGTTCAAATCTTCTTTCTAAATCCTGCTCTTCTTGCCTGCACAGAAAACATTATACGTACTGAATATCTTTTAAAGACTTTCATTTGTGTTAAATGTGACCAATAGTATCAAGGGAACATACAGCAGCTCCAGATGGTCTTGTCTTCTGATCAAAGCGTTCTTCTTGTTGACCAGAGTGAACCACTCTTGAATCAGCTTCTCTTCTTCAACTTTATCACTTCCTGTTTAACAAATGACGTGATGCGTACAGGGTGAATTTATTTCATTTGCAAGACACAGGAGCAAAAATATACTGATTCGTGATTCTCTTCTGATGCTCGAAAACAAAACTATTATGGTTCTTGCAGACTCAAGAAGAGTTAACATTTAACAAAGATTTTTTTCTCTGTTCTCTCATCGTAATAGTCTTACCCGTCTCCATGAGTTTCCTGAGCCTCTTCTCTGCGATGGCAGCTCTGCTGTCTATGTGCTTCTGTTCTGTTTCCAGGGCTTGAAGTTCACTCAGTACATACTGATTGGTGTCCTGCAGGCGCTAGCCAGGAAGTACCACAGGAAGACGTACATAAAACCAGACAAGAGAGCAACAGAGAAACGGAAAGAAAGAAAGAAAGAATGAAAAGAAAGAAAGAAAGAGAAACAGACAAGACAGAAAAGATGTGATGTGGATGATAAGGAACAAGAGTTGAAAAAGAATAGTGAAAGTGTGACATTGATAAAGACAAATAGAGATGAAAAGAAAATCATTTATAAGACAAAGACAAACAAACAATGAAACACAAAGGTAAGAGAACAGAGAACAAAACAGGAAAAGGAAACACAGAGAAAAGGACAGGCTTGATTTAATGATGAGAACTAATCATGGGATGGTAAAAGCTCATGCATCAGGATTTGAGAGTAATGATGTGCCAACAGACATTTTCATTTCAATATTTCAAACACAACTATTTTCTTTAATTATAGACCTAATATATGAAACTTTAGTAATTTTTAAACTGTAAAGTATTGAAGTCATACTGACCATTGTCTCTTTCTCTGCTGGTTTACCATCCTTGGTTGTTGCTTGAGGTTCTGCATTTTAAATTGAGAAAAGATTAGAGGAGTATAAAATAAAAGTGATTTTATGCTAAAGACAGAGAGACTGTTTCAAAATACAAAAGTAATGTTTGTTGATACAGTAAGAACATACAACGGAAAAAGTTAAGAGACCATTTCAAAATTATTTTCTGTTTTTCTGAATTTACTGTTTATAGGTAGGTGTATTTTTGTTTCATTTTGTAAACTATTAACAATATTCCTCCCATGTTTCAAATAAAAATATTGTTTCTATTTGCATTTATTTGCTAAATGAAAAACAGGTCAAAATAACAGAAAAGATGCTCTGTATTTTTTCAGACCTCAAATACTGCAAAGAAAACAAGTTCATATTCACTTTTAAGCAATACAACAGTAATATTTGTACATGTATTTAGGAAGTAAAAAAAAGTGTTAATCTGTATTTTTATAACAGTTTTGTGTGTTTTGTCATTATGTCAGTCTTTCACATTGCTGTTGGGTGACTTTAGGTCACTCCTGGGGTTTGATTTTGTTGAAATTCAACAGACACTGGACTGGAATGACCACAATACATCAAGAAATGCTGATTAAATGAACATTTAGATGGTCTCTTAATTTTCCGCAGTTGTGTATGACATTACCAGCACTTTCTCTGGCAGCTGTCGAGCCATTTGTTCCTTCATCTGTCGGCTCAACTTTACCTGTCTACAAGTAACAAAAATTATTATGAATCATTATGAACATTAAGGTGATATAATGTCTAATGTTAAGAAAATATGAAAGTAAAGAAAATAAAAGGTAATAATCTGATCACTGTCCATATAAATAATACCTAAACATCCTTAAAGCAAGTTAAATGAACTTTAAACCATGTAAGATAATATAACTTGTTTTTAAAGAATATTTATTGCACTTGTGTTCTTTTAAAAAACATATACAAATTGTTTTTCTTGATAAACTCACAGCATTGTCAGTTTATTCGAATTTACACTTTTAACAGGACAAAAATACATTTAAGAAATAGGCCAGAAAATACGTTTACCTCTTTTGAATCAGACTCATCTATGGATTCGCTCCTAAACCGTGAACGGCGCTTCTTGACCAGATCTGCGTCTCGTAGGTGCGCCAAGCCTGATTTAGAACCCGCCGCGTTTGACCGAGGAGGGGCCACTGGAGTATGCACACCTCCATCCGTCTCTGTTTCCTTCACTGATGCCTCCTTACTACCCTTCTCATCCATCCTTCCTGAACGCTTAGTCCGGGGTGGAGGAACGAGACTTCCGTTAGGCTTTGCCACAGTATCTGTTTCATCCTCTCCCTGCCGATCCCTGTTGTTACTCTCTCCAGACAGAGCTCCAGCCTGCAGCCTCTCGGCACAGAATTTTGCTGCCACGTGCACATCCGGCCCATGATTGGGTTCAGCCACCGCGTAGCTGGATTGACTGTTGTTCTGTTCGATCTGCAGCACACTCAGTTCCTGCCCAGTGAAGTGTGTGCGGATTTGGCACAGGTACGTCATGACAATCAATCGATCTGGGACGGAGAGGAGCACCATGTCCGAAGGCTCCAGGAGACGGGAGATTCCCAATGATGCAAAACCATCGAATGCCTAAAGGAGGTGCAGGATGCAGGCATGATTTATGTTCCCACAACATCTAAAGAATAGCTTAAGTATCATGATCTGATGAAATCCAACTTACTTTTTTGTTGTTTTGCTTTATGTTGTGAGGCTCTAATGCATCAAAGTCACTGAAAAAACAACAAACAGGTCAGATAAAGTTAATGTATAATTGCAGTGTTTTATTCTTGTTTGTATAATTTTGTCATAAAATGTTTAAATATTTAAATGCTTAAATTATTTATTAACTATAATAAATAATAAAGAAAACACATGGGAACATCTGCATTTGAGAGCTATAGTAAATTTTTTAATTTTATATATTATTATCGTCATTTTATGTCAGTTGAATAATAAAATGCATCATACTGGTTTACAGAGAATCAGCATTAAATTATGGAAACTAAGACATGAATCAAATCTCACATTAGTTCAGGGTGGAAGTGATGCAGAAGAGCACAGAACCCCAGGCCGTTACGCCAGGAAGTGCTGAAGTTTGTAATTTTTATTCCTTTATAGTTCTTAGTGATCTCCTGACACCATTCCAACAAAGACAGACTGGAGGTCACCAGACCAGGACTAGGCAGTGGATTGGCAAACTGTGTAATAAAAAAAAAACAGATTAAAGCTCGCTAAGTTACCATCTCTAAATGACAAAAACAAGAGACACACTCACTTCCCAAGCAGGTCCTGCTGAACCATCTTGAATCGATTCATCAAGTGCCTTTACTCCTGTGAGGTCCACCGGTGCTGGAATTTTCTTTTTAATCCGCGTTGGAGCCACAAGTCCTTTGGATGTGTCTACAGCGGTCTGGCCGTTCACATGCCCATGGTCTGGGCTCTTAGATGGAGTCTCGCTTTTAGCCTCTGGGGTTATAATACAGGATTCCTTTTTCTGAGTTGAATCAGACCTGTCAAGAGATCGAAAATATTAAATATACTGAGTAACAATTTCAGCGTTTTTATTATAAATATTCAGTTCCTTATTGATTTGTTTGTTCCTCTTGGTTATAAAAAAATATTTAACTGACAGAAAGAATTAAATTGTTCTGCTCTATCACACCCTTATTAATGTAAAGACAAGCAATTATTAAATATACGTATATGACATGTGTAACTAAATTTGTGGACACAAATGTGTACACTTTCAGGCAAACCTTTAATTAATTCCCATCAGGACTTAAATTTAAACAACAAAATATGCAAAAATAAAGCTGAATTTGAAAAGTTCAATTGCAAAAACATGATTTCAGAAATCATATTTTATTGTGTATTCCAAGTAATATCAATCAAACTGCAATGGGGTTGTTTTGATTAAGTAATTATAACTCAAAAACACAACTAACACAATAAAAACATGATAACACAATAAAAAACGTATTTTTCTATGAGTTTGTTTTTGTAAATGAACTCTTAATTTATTTACATGCCACTCAAACTTACAATTTATTTTGCATTGGAGATGGGCTCTCCTGTTCAGTTTGAGTTTCTTCACTTTTATCAACACTTAATTCTGTCTCTTCCATTTTCTCAGGTTCAGCCATTGTTTCTGAGAATAAACTTTCAGTCTTCTGTTTCGTAGGCATAACATCTGCTGAATCTTGGCACTCCACTGTCATACATTCCAATGGTTCACTTTGTTCTTGCTCGTTTGATTGAGCATTTAAAACAACATCTGTATCATTTGGTTCTTTTTGGCCATCATCTGACCCAGCATCTGGAGTCCTACAGATCTCAAGTAACACTAAGGAAGTCTGAGACTGACCGGTATCTGTCGTCTCATTGCATGTAACTGTGATCTGCTCTAAAGAAATCTCTTCATCTCCAGAGATCTCTGTCTTGCTACAGATGTCCTGATCTACATCTGGCAGTATCTCATGCTCAGTTGACTTAATGCTGGTCTTCAGTTGCAAGGGGGGAGAGGGAGCAAGGTCAAAGTCCGACTTGCAGGGTATCAACCGTTTTTTAGTGCGTGGAGCAGGAGATGGAGGTTGACGGGTGTCCTCTTCTGCCATTTCCTGAAATTTTGCTAAAAGAACGCTCTCCTCGGAAGGATCGTCGTCCTTTAGACAAGAACTTTCTGTATCTTTTAAGAGCTCCGTGGCTTTTGCAGTATCATGATGTCTTTCAAATTTAGGAGAAGGGAGGGGCCAAGGAACCACTGAGCTCCTTGGGGAAACGTCCTTTCCGGAAACAACATTCTCATCGATGTTTATATCTTCAGGTGTCTCCGTGGCTGTTACAAGAATGCTCTCTGAAGGAGCCATTGCCATGGCGATGACAGGGGAACTCTCTTTTTCCGTCTCAATTGTTGAAGTGACGTTCATATTATGCGTGCTGTCTGCAACAGCGCCCTCTAACAGTGACATGTTACTTTCCCTCGTCTCTTCTGCAACATCCTTGTATATCTCATCCGTTTTCACAGCTGCTGTCACTTTGGGTAAATGTAAAGGAGCTGTTCCCTTTTCAGTGCTTTGTGGAGCAACCGCATACCTGTTAGCAGCTGTGGAAACAGTATCTTGATTTATATCATCAGGGCCGACTTCCTGCAAAGGCACCGGGGGTGCTGACTGCATACTCTCGTCTTTACAGAGTGGTACAACTTCGCTTGGGCTTTTTATAGTTTGCATGGATATGATGTCTTGCTGTGGTTCTGTTGGCAAGGCAGTCTGAGGTGGTTGCGGCATTTGTATGCCTGTAAATTCTCTTGTTTGTGATATTGGAGATATTATGGGTTCCTGCAGTCTGTGAGAAATGAAACACCAGAAAATGATATCAAAATGTTGCACCGCCTGCCACTTCAGCGTGCAAAATATTTCAGTACAAATGCAATTAAGTGAAAAAGAAATGACGAATCAAAAAGCACAATTGCGTAGCAGTTAGACCATAGACACCATGTAACATTTTTTAATAATGCTTTTTTTGCAAGCCCGCAGCAGAAATTCCACAATACACAAACGGCAAAAATGCTGTTTAGTGCATTTTAAAAACCACAGAGAGTCCAAAATCAAACAATCCAAAAGCGCAAGCATAGCGACTATACACGAAAACCACCACAAAATCCCACTTTATATGCTTGCACAATATTCTCAATCTCCTACTGACCACACAACATAAAATGAATGCCGTTATGCTTTCACACAAACCCCATTATAGTGCATCGATTAAACACAAATGCATTTGCATCGAACACAAAGACACCACAGCCCCGATCACAAAAAATCCAAAAAAACAACAATGTAATGCAACCAGAACATCCGACAGTCCACAAGGCAGTGCAATGCCAAAATCAAGCTGTGCATTTATTAACAATCATCAAATCAAAAGGAAGTTCAGACAGAGGTGATGTCCCATGCTCTTACCCTCCATCCATATACAGCTCGGCAAGCCACACCGTCCCCAAGTCTTCCTGACCTACTTCGAATTCCAGCTCCTCCTGTATAGCCTCCTCCAGTGCCAAAGGCATTAAATCTGCTGCTTTTGTCTTGCCAGAGTTCGTTTGGTCTCTGACAGTTTTACTGGGCGGACGCTCGTCACGCTTGTTTTTGTCTGGACTTTCATCTATTGCTATTTCCTTAAAGTCCACTTCTTTCAGCACAGGATCTATTTCCACATAAATAATGCTTTGGATATCTTCTTTAGAAGTTAAATTACCCTGTGTGGTTATGAGTTGATCTTCATCTTTCTCCACCTGTGATACCACATGTTCGTTTGCTTCAAATTCAAATTCCATCTTCACTTCCTCCTTCCAATTTTTGCCGTCTCCTAACGGTGTCAAGATATGGGATTGATTATTGGTGCTTCTTTTGCCCTCGGCCTGAAAATCTACGGATTCTCCGCTTTGAGTTTCTCTGGCAGCCAGCTTCAGGCACTCCACTAGGCTCATACCCAAAGGCTCTATTTCACTAATGTCCTGTATCGGTACTGTCTCTTGAATAAGATCTTCTTTCGAATCGTTGTCAGACGGACACTCTTTTGTGTCACAAAAGGGCTCAGGCGGAAGAATTTCAACCACATTTTCATCTAGATTGTCCACAAGTGCATCATCTTGTACATCTGTTTCTGCTAAACTTGGTTGCTGAAGTATAGAAGCCACGGTCTCATAACTAAGGGATGAGGACATTTGAATGACACAATTACATAACACCATGGGTAACAAATTATTTAAACCTGAAAATCACCAGCCAAAAAGCAAGCTTTCCTAATTCATGCATCTTGTTTCAAAAACAAGATGACAGTATACACAACAATGGCATATTATAACAAAAGAACATCTATACAACATTGATGCACAGGCTTCCTTGCAAATGCACAATATCACAATATCACCACAACACCTAAGAACAACCTGTCAGTGTTTTAAAAAACAGAAATTATAGCCATGCAAGAGCCGAGGCAAAAGTCTCCGATCCATCCCACACTTACCCTTTGTACAGAACACCCAAAATCCCCCTAATGATGCCTCCAGAAACATCTCCCTGTTCAGAGACATGTTCCTCTAAGTTACTGTCGGTTCCTACGTCAAGCTCAAATCCAAGTTCAGTCTCTTCTCCTAAAGCGGCACCTTCAGTCTCCAGACCAACATCTTCTGCTTTTTGTTCACCTTCAGTGGTCCAAATAGTCTCCCTGTCAGTTTGCAGCATCAACTTATCATTTGACTTTTCAATCTCGGTGATCTTCTCTTCTTCAGTTGAAGGTTCTATTTCTCTGGTAACATTGTTATCTTGTTTGTGTTGTGAAATAGATGAGGCAAAAGAATCTTCTTGTTCCTCTTGCTTGGTTTCTGATGTTTCCTGTTCAAGTTGGCTGCCATAGACCAAAAAGTATAAGTCACAACAATACTTTTTTCAGGCTTAACAAATAAATGGTCTCTCAGTTCTTATCCAACAATCATATAGTGTGATCGTAGTATAAAAGTGGCAATATAGGTATGGACAAACCCATGCAAGTCCAGATAGTCCGCACTTCACACAATACATCATGCAACGAGGTCAAAAAACCTCACCCACTTACCCCCCATCCAAGATCCTTTTGTCTGGCATTGTCTTTGCAGTGCTAACATCTTCATCCTCTTCATGTTTTGCCTTCTCCTCTAAAGTGGCCCATAAGAGATTCTCTGTTTCAAATGTGCCTTGTGTCTTTAAATCCTTTGCGTCCAACTCAACATCCAGAGGCGGGTTTGAGGTCAATGGAGTAAGAGCCTCCAGATGCAGTGACGTGTTGTTGTCCTTTGGAGCAGGTGAGATCTCAGGCAGTGGAGGTCTCAAGCGGACTGCTACGCTGACTTTCACATTAACCTCTTGTTTCTTCTCCTCAACGGTTTCAGTTGGTTGTGGTTTAAGATCAATGGAAGGCTTTGGCTGGGAAATGGGTTCTTCTAAAATGAGATCCGGTTGTCTAAACTCATCGTCGATTTGATTAACTGCTTTGTTTTCACTGTGAGGCAATGAAGGGGGTTATTAAAATATTTCGGCAGGTTTATCCTACCTTGTTTTATAGTATTGATCAAACATGCAGTCATGAACCCTTATTCACTGTAATTTACCTGCCATTACTGTTAAAAATATGAAGCCAGAATCAGCACAATTTTACATATACATATAAAATATATCAGCCCTTACAAAATAAGTATACTTCAAGTTAATTTTATTAAGTATACTTATATCAATGTACTAGTAGTATACTTTTAAGTGTACTGTTTCAATACTTCTTGAGGCTAAATTAGCCCATTTTGTAATTTGTAAAAGTAGGCCTATACTCTTAAGTATGCTTTAAATGTAAAAGCAGTAAAGGAGAAGTACTCAACTTGTTTATGTTGTGTTCACACCAAACGCGAACAATCGAGTTCCTCGCTCTTTATTATTCGCGGGAAAAATTCGTTATTTTCGCGTGAGTGACGCGAGCTGACAAATATTTTCAACTTGCGCAGAAGACGTTCGCAGGAATTGCGCCACTTGATTCGCGCCATTCGCTTCGCCTGCCGCGAGATTGCGTCTATTCACGTCTTTGCATTGACTTTGTATGTAATTTACTCGCGCAAATCGCTTAATTTGCATTTGGTGTGAACCCTCGATTACAACTTATTTTTTATTGTTTGTACTGCAACTATTTTACTAGTTCAATATTTGTATCACATTGTTTAGTTAATTAAAGCCTACCTTAAAGTATAGTAAACAACTTTCTTAGTAACCTACAATCTTAGTAAATACTACTAAATCAGAAGTTTTTATTCTGAAAGTATACTTGTAAATTGTATTTTATTTGTAATGAACTTAACATGATACTTATAGTTTATACTACTTATAGTTTTTGTACTTTCAGTTTATAGTATGTAAAACTAATACAATTACAATACTTCATTTTACTTTCAGGTATTGCTATGAAAAGATCAAGTATAGGCCAAATATACTTTTAATGTTTTATCATTATAAGTTGATTATACTTAAGTGTAATTTTAAATATATGAGAAGTATATAAAAAGTAGATGTAAAGTATACTTTCTTATTTGTTCTATTAAAAATAAGTATACTAATAGCACACTTGAATATACTTCTTTTCTGTAAGGGATATCGTATCATAAATGGTTTGCCTTTACCTTGACCTTCCCTAACACAAACTCGCTCTCTTATTTAGATATTATTTAGATATACTATTTCTTAATTTTTTAATACCCTTTAATACCCATAGGCCCTTATTTAAATCATTGTGTACTGTATTCTATTGTGTTATGGTCTCTGTGTACTGTTGTTGCGGTTTCTGTGTACTGGATGCTCCTGTCACCAAAACAAATTCCTTGTATGTGCAAACATACTTGGCAATAAAGCTCTTTCTTCTTCTGATAGAGGAGTATTCAAAGAGACACAAGTATGAACATTTTCAAGGGCTTGGCTATGGGTGGACATTAGAGATTGTTCAGAACTGGTCAGTTACATTTATACTTATGTATTCATCTGCCAAACTTCTCTTTCCCACACCACACTTACCCTGCATCTAAATTCTTTGTTGAGGTCACTTCGGTTACATTTTCTTCTGTTGGTCTCTCGTGTGGTGTTTTGTGCTTGTATATTTCCTCATCTCTGGCTTGATTCTCCAGATCGTTCACTTTGTCTTCCAGAACACTCCAGATGGGAACCTCTGCTTGGGCAAGCGAGATGGACTCAGCACTCTTCTGAGTTGACGCTGTACTGTCAGACTCATCTACCATCGGCTCTTCTTTTTCAGGTTCACTAGCTGCTGTAGTTTGTTCTGAGGTACAGTTATTGAACTCCAGGTTTTGGAGATGAATTGAAGGATGTTGTTTAGAGAGATCTAAAATCAGAGGGGCAGTGTCCTTGATCTTGTTGATGCTGGGTCCTTCAGATGCTGGAGGGACATCCTGAGTAAAATCCATTTCAGTTTCACTGAGTGAAAAACAGGGAAGAGAAAAGTAGGAAAGAAAGCAATTGGTTACAGATTGAAAAAAAAAATAAAAGTCAGAAATTAGGATTAGACGAATATCCATTTAATGCTTTCATATATTCATTTTCTTGTATTTTTTGTTACTGTTAAAGGGATAGTTTACATTAATATTTTTCCTTATTTATTCATCCACATTTCATTCCAAACCTGTATGACTTTCTTTCCTCTGCAGAACACAAAAGAAGATATTTTGAAGAATGCTGGTACCCAGACAACACTGAACCTCATTGACTTCTATTGTATAGACCCAAAATATCTTCTTTTGTGTTCATGTAAAGGTTCTGAATGACACGAAGAATGAATAAATAATGACAGAATTTTTATTTTTGGGTGAACTATCCTTTTAAGGGTTATATATCATGCCTGTGTCTACTGGTCATATGTGGTTTTTACGTGCCTTGGGAAGACAGCGTCCACTCAATATTTCCACATTCGATGACATTCATTCATACATTTCTGAAGAATGATGTGGGTGATGTAATTATAATTTATATGTGTGGTTGCTGCTTTTATCGAACAGTTATAATATGTTATCTATAAAAGAGTTTCTGTTAATGTTCCTTAACTATAAAACTAAAAGTTGATGTGTGCAACTATTCAAATTAGCTTCTCTGGGGAATAGATATGAGTTTATTGAGACAGGAAAATGAAAGAGGGTGACAGAAACAGCCACGGACAGTTAAACATTGGCTGTGTGATAGTCTGAAGGCTGCTGCATACTCACTTTTCCTCTATCGCTAGAATTTTTTCCAGATTATCATTTTGGGATAAAGGGATTTCTTCCACCCACATGGATGCAGGGATTTCTTCCACCCGCTTCTTTTCCCTTGGAGAACGTTTCTCGACTTCAGGTTCTTGCTGTTGAGGTGTTGTGCTTGGTAAAATGTTGGGGATATTTTGCTCTGTTGGAATAACCATAGTCGATGCAAAGTGTTTCATAATTTTATCCTCATCTGACTTGTTGAGGTATGCGCAAAGCAGATCATCCTCCACATTCTGTCCGGTTGGTTCCTCTTTCAATTTGACTTTCCCTGCTGATTCTGCTTGTGCTTTTTCTTGGTGCTTTACTAAGTTATTATCAGTCATCGATGAGGTTTGAACCAGGCAGGTCTGCATTGGCAGTTCACTATCAAGACCAAGTTCTGCTTTAATGAGCTGGATTTCTTTTAAAACTAGTGTTTCTTTCCCAAGATGCCTGTCAACTGTATCTTTAATGGGCTGAGAGGTTGTGAACACAGTATCAAAATCCTCCGCTTGGAAATCTGGCTCTTCCTCAGCCAGTGGTGGTTTCTCTGCAATAAACAGATTTTCCTCCCGATCGTCTTTTGTATAAGTGGATTTCAAAGGCATCGACATGTGTGGTATTGATGGAGTAAAGAATGGGTGTGGAGGTGGGACAGTCCCAATGTCAAGTTCCTCAGATGCTTCCAAAGTCTGTGCTTCAACTGATTGTTTGCCAACAGGCCCAAGACTGGGGGACAAAGATATTTGGTGTCAAAGGGGGAAAAATACGGGGCGAGGCCCACTAATGTGGCATTTGGTAGGGATAAATGCGGTCTTTCTTTAGAGAACGATTTTAGTGGCACAACAAACGGCATAGATGCAGGGTTGCGGTGGTGAGGGAAAGCAATGGCGAGATTAAACATCTGCACTGTGCAAACTGATAGCTGCTGTTGTCTTTAATAACCATTGAAAGGTCATGCATCTTCCCCTATTGTCATCTTTCAGGAACACACTAACTCTATGTTTATCATGTACTGTAGATATCAGCTGTCTAATAAAAATTTGCAAAAGCAAAAACAATGCAAATGCACTCAAGCAGGGAAGGGTATAATTTGATTATATATTATTATATATTAACAATGTCACACAGCCAACATTATAAAGCACATTCACTTAATCAATTAGAAAAGATCCATGCAACCACTATTACAGAAAACTGGTTTTTAAAGGGATAGTTCACCCAAAAATGAAAATTCTGTCATCATTTACTCACCCTAAAGAATGTTAGTAACCAAACATCGGCGGTACCCTTTGACTTGCATTAGTTTTGTGTCTGTACAATAGGACTGAATGGGTACCACTGTTATTCGGTTACCAACATTCTTCAAAACATATTCTTTCGTGTTCTGCAGAAGAAAGTCATATAGATTTGAAATGACAAGAGGGTGAGTAAATGATGACAGAATTTTCATTTCTGGGTAACAATCCCTTTAACTTGTGTCCACATGAAGCATCACAGAAACACCTTTTTAAAATCATTAAAGTTTTTCCACTCTAAATAAAAAAAAAACATGGTCTACAATGAGCTCACCTTCTGACAGCTCCGGTTGGCTCCGCCCCCACGCCTCTGGGCTCATTTCCTTTAGTGCTGATTTCAGTGTAAAGAGTGGAAGGAGGTTGTTGATTAGCAATGCTAATGCTGCAGACGGTTCGAGGTGACCGATGCTGCTCCATGCTGGGCTCAGAGTTCTTCAGTCCTTCAGTGACTAAATCTGTGGAACATTATAAATAATGTAAATCGGAAAAATAAATTATTCTCAAGTGATGAAACAATTTAATTAGGACATGTTTGGGTCATTTACATCATTAAGAACAAAAATGGAGAATACCAGACATACTTACCCTGAAGAAATGGATTTGTTTGATCCTCCTCTGTAAGTGTATTGAGCTCCCTGGGTATCTCTGTGTACAAAACATCCAAATCAAACACAAAACACAAATTAAGAAGCTATTTTAAATGGCACTTTCTGTCTTTTTTACGAGAAAAAGAAAAGTAAAAATTCGATCCATCCAACTGAATCAGCAGATCAACGATTATTTCTGGCCAATAGTGCCAACTTTTATTAATGCATCTTTTTCAGCAGGCAGTAAGCTGTTTGGTACCTGGCAGGGCAGCAGAAGGCGGAGGTGAACAGCAAGGGGAAGCTGTGAGGGAATCTGAAGCATGCAGGTCAACAGCAGAGGTGCATGATGACAGAATTACTGGGGTAGAAGAAGCAGGTAGAGGTTTGCTGATGGGGTAAGAGAGGAGGGCAGAAGAGGGAGGAGATGACTTGTAGAGCGATTTAGAGGGGCTGGAGGTTTCGCACAGAGCATCAAGATCTGGTGTGCTTAGCAAAGGAACAGTGGTCACAGGTTCATTAAGAGCGCCACAGAATGGAGCAGGTGAAGCACCCATCTTCTGTTCATTTAGCTGAGCAGATACTGAAAGAGAAAGGAAGAAAATACAAACCGACGTAAAAGAAGCAAAGTTTAGAATAGGAGTAAAGGAAACATTCCTTGCTGTCATACTGAAACCTCTTATCTCCAAAACTGCCACATACAGGAAACTGTGTCGTTTTATTAAACACGGTGTTGTCAAAGTTGGAAAGCACTTTTTAATACTTTTTTATTGGTATAAATATATCTGCACCCACAGACCAATGGACCTTTTTCACGTTTATAGTCGTCATAGTTGCGTAAACTTCTATAGCGGTGAATGGGAGACTCCCACATATATTTTTTGTATTCTAATTAGCTCAAATAGCAAAAGAAAAACTCAACGATAGTGTTTTCACTACTTTCAACAACAACAACAAAAAAAGTCTGATGATGGCAGTTTACATCACAGAGAATGATGTAAAAACGTATGGTGACTTCCATAGATGCTGTATAAGAAACACCCTTGCATTAGCGTTAACTATTTTTTTGTAATTTGATGCAAAAATGTAATATAATACAAAGTATAGTGTTATAAACGTACATGCATTTATTTAAAACTGAAAATATAAAAAACTTTGGAGGATTTACAATGCTGATGACCGTGAAAAAGGTCCATAGCCATAATTTATGAAATAAATAAAAATGAGATTTAAATATGTTATATTGCTGCTGTCCTTCTGAAACCTTGTATCTCCGTATTTCGTGTTTTTTATTTCTTAAAAAAAAAACATTATTATTAGTCTCCCTTTGTATTAGTCTCCCTCTGCTAAATGACTAAATGTGTTTGTCACTGGGTTTTCTAAATATCTAACCACTAAAAACTACAAAAAAATGCTTGTCGACTTTGACAACACAGTATTTAATCATTTAAAAAGCACAGTGTTTTTTTTCCATTTCCTGAAAAACAGTGAATTTGGACATCCGAGGTTTCAGAAGGACAACAACGATATGCTTTTCTACTACTTCTGCTGTTTACGAGCAAAGAATCTTTCCCAATACCTGGCACTGTTCCAGTAGAAGGACAGAGGGAAGAGGTTTGTTCGAGGAGGGCAACAGGAGTGGGGGACACGGGTCGGGCCATATGGACAATTTTAGGCTTAAATACATGGCTGCGAGAAGAATCTGAGGCAGAAGTACAATGAAAAGAGGATGCAGATCATGTGAAAGAAGAAGATTAGTCAGAAATGCATGAAAAGTGAGAGCAAGAGAGCGAGAGAGAGGCTAGGAGGAAATAGATCTATATTATATAACTTCTCCAAAAGCCATGTTAAAGTTGTCTTTAGAATAAAAGCAGGCTACACAAATTACTTGGATGATTTTCCATCCCTATAAGAATGAAAAAGTTAATCTTCAGATAATTAAACACATAGTTTGAAATACATATAGAATAATATTTTGTACAGGGCTTGTACCATTTAGGACCACAGTGGGGAGAGAGGAAGAGCGAGAGAGAAATTGATCAGAAGGAGAAGCCAGAGGGAGTTTGAGCAGAAGACAGTCAGAGGTCACGGGACCCTCCAAGGGGCCTTCGGAACCTGAGAGTCTTCTTGGAAAAGACACAGGAGCTGAATATAATACAGACATGAAAGACAGAGAAACATTACAGTGGCGCAATACATATGTTCACGCTTTGTTGAGAAATACATTGATACACAGACACACTTTTATGATAAAAGGAGTTGAGATTGTGATTATGTCAACAAAACACTAGTAGGAATGCCGACTAGCCACTAAAAGGACAGCAACTTGATGACCACCAGTGATTTAATAACGTCTATCTGTGGTACCTGAGCCAGGGGAGGGATGGAAGATTTTGGGCAGAGCTGGTGGAAGCAAAGCGGTAGCATTATGGTCTGTGTGGGTTTCAGGTGGGGCCTGTGGCTGGGCAGGGGGCGGTGGACGTGGCGGTCTGGAGCGAGCTGGTGATGGCGCAGTGCGGGGAATGGATGGGCTGGGCGGGGTGGGTAATGGTGGGCGTGATGGTAGGTCGGGGTTACAGACAGAGCCAGACACTGGTCTTGAGAGGATACCAGCAGAAGTCCTCTCCTTACCACTGACTGAAGATGGAGATGAGAGATGGAGAGAGAAGGAGAGCAAAAATGAAAGAGAAAGTGAAAGAATGATAGGCAGAATTCAGGGAAGAGAAATGTGTAATGAATGGTGCTGTGAAATAATATGGGTAAAATACAGCCAAAAAATATAGAATCAAAAAATAAAAATTCTGTTAATTGCTTCTCATGTTATATTAAACCTGTATGCACTTATTTTCTATACGAAAGAAAAATAGCATACAAATTTCAATTGAGAAGAGGGTGAGTAAATAATGGAGTTTTCATTTTTTGTAAATACAGAATTTCTTTTAAAATGAAGGCAAAATAATTCTGTAAAATTCAAGATGAAAATCAAAGCAATGAAGGACTAAGGATGAATGTGATCATATGCAAAACCACATCATATCAGATTCCAGATAAAATCCAGGAATGCCATTTACATTTAAAAATTGTATTTATTTTTAGGACGTCAAGATGATTGATGATTGACATGATGTAAGAAAGAAAAGAGAAAAAGAAGGCCAAAGAAATGCAAAAAGCATATGTAAATATAAGTACCTATCACTGAAGGGCTCTTTAAAGATGCAGGTCTCTTTTCTTGGGAACGTGTTGATCGAAGGAGAGGGTGAGATGCTAACAGTGAGAAACAGAGAAGGGGAAGTTCTAGCATGTGAGGAAGTATGTGGTTAAGGTTACTATGGTCAAAGAAAAATGTACATGCATTAGCAGTGATTCATGCAAGGTCTGAGTAAAAGAGTATACAACAGAAATGTAAGGTTATAGAAAACAGACTATGGAACATGAATATGTATGAATGTGCTTTAAGGTGTTTTTTATGGGGTTCAAAAGACTGAAACTGTTTCATCATTGCATACAATACGTGTAATTAGACTTTTAGAATCTTAAAAACGTAAATATTTCCAGACTTTTGGACCACCATATGTATGTATACGTATGTGTTTCCCTAGTAATACCTTGAACTGCAGTATTTAAATGTATCCCAGTACTAGATCTTTTATCCTCTTCTTCATCACTCTCATTAAAGTCATCTAAGTTTCCGATATCGGTTGGTTTTACGCTCATCAAGCTGGCGAGACTTTGCATGTCCTCGTCCCTGCCATAAAAAAATGATCAGGCAATGAAGAAGTGTGAAAAGTTATAGCTTAGTTGTGTCAATTTTAGTCTTATGTAATTTCACTTATTGCATAAAGTCTGGTTTACAAGTACACCAGATTTTGGACAGGAAGCAAGCACTATTGCATGCATGCATAAATATTTTATATTCTTATTTTGCTTCCATTTTCATCCCCTATTTAATCCTTTCCTGGTATTAATGTTTTTGTTACTCAGCCAATGTTTGCAGGTCTAGAGGACCCACAGCATTACTGTGGTTTTAAATTAACAGAGCCACAGTGCAACACAGACATATGTACAGATAATGTACATAACTATGTCTTCAGAGGTGTATAAAGACCTTACATAATGAAGTGTTGTTTTTATTTCCTTAGAATGAGCTATTTCTATCTACATACACCATGGGTCCCATTACATGGAATTCGCCAAGTTGTTTCTATAGTATCCCTAAACGGAGAAACTGCTCTACAGAGTGCTTTTCATAAGTACATTATTTCCTTCGGCAAAGAACTGAAAACATGAAACGCGTGCTGTGCGAAGGGAAGGGGTGGAGTGAGCCGTTGGTTGCAATTCGCAACCTCACCGCTAGATGTCGCTAAAAACTACACATTGCTCCTTTAAATCACTTTTATATATATATATATATATATATATATATGATGAAAAGATTATCTTAAATAAATGAGTTTGAAAAAACAATTAATCACATCATTACCACAAAAGGGTTAACTTTGATAAATTACCTAATAGGCGTTAAGCACGAAACACCTAATACTTCATATGAAGAAAGCTCAAAGGTTCATTGCGTTTACAAGCTTTTTCTGAGATAACAGCAAAACCTTACATCCTCTAACTTATTTGAGAGCTCACTGCATTGTTTTGGAAAATTCTGCTCCGCTTTTTGACATGAAGCCCTACCCAAATGTATAATGGGCAGGCAGCCACTTTACTTACTGGGATCAAACTTGCTCCAAATATTTGTGAAAGGAGTCAAGCAATGAGTATCCTTATATGAAAAATATTCTTAAGATATGCATAAGGTTTCTAAAACAAAATTGCTGTGGTATCATCTCACATTATTAAACCCCATTATGGAACATTGCATGCTGAAACAAAACAGCGCTCTCCTTTCTAAGCAACTGTTCATGAGGAAGATGTCATCAGCTTATAAAGGTCAGCTTCATGAGGATGAGGTCAGCAGCTGTGGAAAAACTCACGTAGCTTTGCCCTCCTTAAGAAATACGCAGGATAAGGAGAGCTTTAGCGTGGCCTCCACCACCTTGACTGACAGAGGCTTCATTTTGAGCGTGAGGTCTGTCTGAGAGTGTGTTAAACTGGCAAATTTCTTCATGTTCAAATCAACCGATGCCAGAACTTTCCGACTACCCTTTGCAGTCTCCTGTTGAACATCAGAGAAGAGTGTTATGCTATTACTTGCTATTAATTTCTCTTTTTATACACAAGTAGTAAGTTCTTTGATATAAATGAGAATATTTACATTTACATTATATTTATTCATTTGGCAGACGCTTTTATCCAAAGCGACTTACAAGTAGGAGAGCATATAAACATATATCTGTATACGTGTAATGGTTCAATACCCCTAATGAAAAATGCAACTTTCTAAATTAATATTTAAAGAGTTTCACTACATCTCAACTTAATCTCTAGATATGATAGTGGCACTCACATTTTCAATAACAAATGTCCAGTCTTTGTCTTCAAACTCATCTGCATGCGGGTCCTGTGAAAATTCTTTTTTAGCGATCTTGCAGTATCAACAAGTATTACTGTAATAATAAGCATTAAACCCATCATTCATTTGCAATAAGTGTCTTACCCTAAAGAGTGTGACAGTAATGTCTACATTCTCAGGTACAGGCCACACAACCATTCCTCTGTATGGATTCTTAATACCCGGTTGCCATGCATGAAGCTGTTAAAAAAATAAAGGACATACAGTCATAATAACCTCTTTTGCAAAACATTGTTATAAATCATTTAAAGGTAAATGTTATTGTTCTGACAAAAGCTTAAGAAGAAAATTCTGTAATAATTTACTCACCCTCTTGTCATTTCAAACCTGTATGACTTTCTTTCTTCCGCAGAACACAAAAGAAGATATTTTGAAGAATGTTGGTAACCAAATAGCACTGGCACTAATATTGTATAGACACAAAATGCAATGCAAGTGAATGGGTGCCAGTTACCAACATTCTTCAAAATATCTTCTTTTGTGGTCCACAGAAGAAAGAAAGTCATGCAGGTTTAAAATGACAGGAGAGTGAGTAAATGATGACAGCTTTTTAATGTTTGGGTGAACTATCCCTTTAATTACTGGATTACTGAATTCAGTCCAGTCTAGTCATGGACTAAATTACAAATGCTTTTGTTATTACTTTAAAATCTGGGTCTAGACTAATGTCTGTCTATAAACACAATATTTGAACGAAAGCATTTATTGATTAAAATAGTTTATCTTGGTACCTTGGAGCAAATGCGTCTGTTCCTTCTTGTCCATACCACTCTCAGCTTGTCTGGCTGCCTGGAAAATAACAATAATTGACAGACTGAGTTACAAAAGTTGTTTTTAATACTGGCTCAATGACAAAGACATTAAAGATATTTTGAATGTGTGCCTAAACTATTAGAATACCTCAATGTGAATATATGACTTGCACCTTACTATCTGAAAATGCCCCAAATTTGTTGGGAGTCTGTGTGCATGCCTAAAAGCTGCAGGCAGTGTAACAGATCTTGTGATCTTGACTTTCACTGTCTCCCTAAGGCTGAGAATCAATAAATACTGCCAACCGAAAGAAAAAAAATGAAGAGACCATTTCAAAATCACTTTTTCTGATTTTAAAATGTACTAGGTACTGTATGTGTTTAGGAAAATTGTCATTTATGTTTCATTATGTGAACTCCTAACAATATTTCTGCCAAATTTCAAATAAAAATCTTGTTTCTGGATGAAAACTGAGAAAACAGGTCAAAATAACTGAAAAGATGCTTTGTATTTTTTTTTAGACCTCAAATACTGCAAATACTCACTTTTGAGCAATACAACAGTAATATTTGCACATGTATTTAGGAAAAGTTCAAAATATTTTTTTTATGCAATAACCTTGATTATTATCACAGTTTTCATGTGTATCGTCGTGTTGTCAGTCTTTCACATTGCTGTTGGATGACTTTATGTCACTCCTGATGTTTGATTTTGTTGAAATTCAACAGACACTGGACTGGAATGACCACAATACATCTAAAAATGCTGATTAAATAAAAATTGAAAGGGTCTCTTAATTTTTCCACGGCTGTAAATTATTCGTTGTTGTTTATAGAACAAACATGTCTCTAAAACGAGGTCAGAACATTATAATGACAGCAAACAAACGCAAATCAACTTGTAGGGCTTTAAAAACAAATACACGGAAATCGTCTTTAACACTAAGTGTGCACTTTACATCTACACTTCTGCTTTTGGCTAAATAAACATGCCCTTTGGTAATTCATTTTCATATATGAGCTCATTGTACGTATTTAAGCAGTTCTGCCATCAACGGCAACACTGCTTGTTTTAAGAATTGGAGGAAACTAAGAAAGGTCACATGATCGACCTGACTCACAACACAACAGAGGGGGTTGTTGGCCTCTGATCTGTAAACCACAAGGCCTTACTGGTGTTTACAAACATCTGTTCCTCTTTAATCACCGGAGCTTATATTTTAGGAAATGACGGTTCTATTAAGTATACAGACCATACCTCAATGATTTTCATTGAATGCTAGAGAAAGTGAAAACACTTTAAATCCCAAAGACCAAGATGTCAGTTTCCCGTTTCACAGAACAGCTGGATCTGATCTGATACACAAAGAGAAGCGAGACCCAGCTTTTACTCAGGTTACAGCTACTAATAGCAACAGGGCAGAATAGTCCCACCGGATAAATTAGGAGGGGGCATTTGGGTAGATCAGGCATGGTGTAAAAATAGATATGGTTTAGTTGGGAAAATTGAGAAAGCATTCTGTCTTCAATTTTAGTTTTTCGTGTGACTTTGAAGGAATGCAAATGACATAGAAACACATGCACACAGATACGGTACATAAACAGTGCTTAAGCAGACATTTTCAAATATTACCCCATCAGAAAACACTCTGCAGTGTCATACTTCAGCTGTTCAATATCTCTTGCTCACACCCTCTGCAGCTGATGCGTAATATCAATAGACTTTGACCCACTAGCAGTCTAAGAACATTATAATGAATCACAGCTGTAGCAAAATTCGTCCCGTGAGTTGCAAATACGGGATCAGACTTGTTTACAACAAAACATACAAGGACGTCTGTAGTTGTCTTCTCTACTTTGAACTGTATTCCTTCTCTTTATAAGGGTTTCTAAAGAACATTTCTCAATACTTAATGTTCAGGCCAGCAAAAATGAAGGATACTTCCCTTTTAATGTTGCAACAAAGCAGAATGTAGGACATTGCCCATCAGCTGAGAGTTTAAGTACTGTAGATAACAACAATTATAATGATATGCTAGTGGTTTACTATTAACCAAATGTAAACTTTAAATAACAATAAACTATATTCAAGCGTACATATTTATGAATATTAAACAATTCCATTGTATAATAAAGAAAAATCTACTCAGGATCATTTTCTGAATTGCAGCGACAGAGATCATTTGGAAAAACACACCTGTGATTCATTCATGCCTCATATCACAGAGATAAATCTGAGATATGGCTTAACAGTAAAAGGCAGAAATTACTCTGTGATTCACTTTGTCCAAGATGCAGATGACAAGCTATTGCATAACTGAAGATTGCCTTGTTTTCCAAGCTATGACTTGCTCAGACAATTTTGCCAATAGTCAATATCGCCCAAACTCCCAAGAACACCAAGTCGAACCAGTTCTTTGTGATTACGTGATTGGCTTAAACTCTAAGTGTGAACTGAGAATCTTTTCCCACCATTAAAACACTTTTTTTAATCCAATCAGACTGCATCCCGTTCATCTTCATCTCATTCGCAGATAAGAACAGACATTAAACATGTGTCACTAATGAATGTGAAGACACCTCTTGAAACACTTCTTATCTGTCAACACCAGTGTTTTGTTAAAGACACAAGATATCACAGAGAGAACAGAAATAATCTAATCATTTATGTAACTGGAATTCACCTTATGAAGCAAGCTCTCATAATACAGTTTATAAACAGGCTAAACGTGGATAATAAACAAATGCAGAAAAACACAGACGCACGGAACATAACTAATATCGTATAAGTCATGCTGTCAGGCGAATAAACAATGAAACAGTAGCGTTGGCATGGGGTGTTGCATTCACTTTTTCTGCTTAGGTGGGCATGATGTTCATCATATCTTTAGTGTTGACAGCACGCGTGATAGACGCGGAAGTGGAGGCGTGTGCGTGAGAACGTTCTTCAATGTATTTCAAACACATTCAGAACGTTACATTTATGTGTTTAGTTCTCAAACACAAACTCGAACCGCACTTAAATGAAATAATATACACTGTATCCGCATAGTCATGTTTCAGACAGAAGAACCGCCCTTCAGTGGCACTGCGTATTTAGGAAACAAGCGCTATAACGAAAGGAAATCCTAACTTACCATTTCTTCGTACATTCCAGAACAAGTTCTTGATACGACGCCACGAACTGAAATTTGGTGGCTTTTTTGCCAACTCTTTGCAATCTTTTCCACACTGAAGTCATTCTTCTGTAGAAAACGCAGTATCCGCGAATGAACTCGAGCGCATGGAAATGATGATATTGTCGTACAGTCCCGCCACTTGACAAAAAGTAAAAACGTCTCAGAAAGATGTCTTTCAGATTGCTCGTGAAGTGGAAGGTTTGTGGTGAGGAGCACGAGCAGCCCTCATGCGGCTTCAGCACCACCGAACTGTCGCCATCTAGTAAAGACCTTTTACGGAAACTACTGCATCACGTTACACACTAGATGAGAACACAGTCTCTTTATGTATTGCAATAAGTTGCCTTGGTGTAAAAGAATATATAAATAAATAGCTAAATGTATGTCAACGACGTCTTGTATCCGTATCACAAAGCAGCTGTTGGAAAACTGAATTATAGTCCTGATGCCAGTGAATAAAGTAGTCTCTCTCTCGCTTGCTGTTGCAGTTTCATCATTCAGTTTGTCGTGCAGGATGAGTGTGGGCACGTAAGTGGGAAGGGTTATGCAAACACGTGTGATGCAGCAATATGCAAAACCCTCCCGATTGCCTTCAGGTACTGATGGTGACATAGGGTCAAGAGAACAGTAGCACTGTAAAAAAAGAAATCCCGTAAAAACGGTAAAGTACTGGCAGAAAATTACCAGTACACTGTTAATGCTAAAATGCAATTTAATGCAGTGCAAAATGTAAAATACAGGTTAAACAACTGTAAAAATGAATACGGAAAATTCCTTCATATTAATACAGTAGGCCTATATTGTGCCGGATTTTTTAGAGTGAGGGGTTTGCGCGCTGTCAAATCGGCATTTTGTATGATTACTTATGATTATGCATGTATAAATTACAAGTGTAATAAATGCATTTTTATCAGTCATGCTGAACTAAAGCAGCAATGTGGGGCTATCCAGTCCTTGATCACATGGATATTTTTAGTGGAGACTGGCAGGGTGATTTTTCAGGTTACACAGGATCTATTTTGGATGGCTAGGAGTGAGGGATAAATAGACAGAAGCAGCTGAAGGGATGGACAGAGAGGTGCTGTTTGTGTGGGTTATGGGGGGAGGGCAAATTATCGCTCAGCATATGACCTAGAATCCAAATCGGTGACCACCCTAGTCATATCCATGTGACACCAACTCTCTTCCTGTCTGGTGAGTCTAGATCATTACGGTTTACTCGAATACTCTCTGCATATTGTTAAAGGTGTTTCTAGACAATTCACGTATTGTATTTTGTAGTGCATTTCAAAACAGGCGACAAACTAACCATCAGTGGTTAGTTTTGAATATGGGTTTCGTGTAATGTGAGGTACTTGGCAAGTAGACCTATGTCAGAGGAGGAAGATTTGTGGTCATGAGTCTGAGTTTCCAAATCTGACCCCTCCTTCTTCCCTAAACATCACAGGCTGAGTTTGTATCCGGGTAAGACATGAGCTCATATAATACGTGCTTACTCACCGTGTGGAACAAGTAAGGCCTCGTTCTTATAATGATGTGCCACACCAACATGGAGCACATGAAAGACAAACAAACAAACAAGGGTCTCCTTTACAAAGATAAAGATGGCATTCTCTCACACACTTCATAATTCAGATCCAAAACAGGCTATAGAGGGCTGTCTTCCAAACTCTGATAAATCCAATTTGTAATGATGGTAATGGCTTTTAAACACATTTGGTGATGTTAAAAGACTGCAGAGAAGACTGAATCTGTATTCAAGAAAACGTTAGAAACATAATACAAACGTATCTGTCTGTCAACTGTTTAGCTGGCATACACTGTCATAATATTTGCACCTAAAATATTTAGAGAAGGTAGAAAAGTGCATATCTTTCATGTTAATGTGACAGAAAAGGTAACAATTTTTGACCTTCAGATTAACTTTAACAGACATGTTGGGAGCTACGTCATATCTAACAATATCTCGTACATCTGTGTTTTTATTTATAGAGGCATGGGAGAGCTTTCTAGAGGAATGCCACATCCCTCACCCTGCTATCAGACCACTCAGTCATACCAAATATGCACAGTTTATCACTGTGTGAGAAATGCTTGCCCTGAAGAGATAAGTTGGAAAATACATGGGTGTGTTTCAGTAAGTCAACAAAAAGATTTTGATCTGAGAGTCTGAAGCATTTGATGACAAATGCTAAATGTTCTTATGGACTTAATAATCTTCTCATAACTTGACCTTTTGTCTACCTGCTTAAACTCAGAGACCGGTTAGCCTGAATAGAAATGTTTAATAATTGTTTGCTCTTTCTTTGACAAAGAGCAGCTGCGGACATTGGGAATTCATCTCCCTGAATAGCTGAGATCTGAGTTTAGATGTTGTGGTTCACTCACCTGCTCAGCGTCAACCAAAATAAATGTCTGAGAACACATTTATAACAGACTTTTGGTATTTTCTGAAACAAACAGCGATATGGCCCCCAAAATGTTTACTTTTTTAAAGGCATTATAATCATCTGAAACAGATTAATCTATTTCCGCTAGATTTGTAAAATATATTTGACATTAAAAAATATAAACAAATGGGTCCATTTATTTTGGAATTGAAATCATACGGCATCACTTTTCAAAAACACGCACTAACTGTGTTACTTTAATTCTATTATAATGCTATGGTAATTCTTGGGTAATGTCTGTCCTTTGTCTCAGTTGGTTCCTCCTCTGTTCTCCCTCCTCTGTGCGAAATAAGTATTGCCTAATAAGCACATGAGTAGCTGGAATGATTTGTTTATACTTGTGGCATAATGGGAGAGCTGTTCTCTTCCACTGTAAGATCAGAGTGAGTCTCGATCCAAACAGTCAACCTTAAAGGTTTTTTACAAATGGGGTGGCATGTGTCTAGTATGACTCATTAAAAGAGAATCTGACAACCTCCGGCTGTCCAAAATAGTTTTAAGTGGATGAAAATAGTCAGTCAGTGATCAGATCAACACCATAAAGTAAAAGTTTGGTATTTGAACTCAGGGCTCAAATCAACATCCATTTACAGACTTTACGGAGGGGAATGAGTGCCATCTAATGGTTGATCTGCCCTGACCCAGTTGTTTAAAAATGTTGGTGTATATTAGACAAAACATTTAGCTAAATTCTGTTTGTTACTTTGGACTATAGACCAATTTGCAAGATGTAAACACTGGTCCAAAGGCACTTCCGGTTTCTTTTTTATCTCATTTTAAAATCTTAAATACATAATTACATCTTAAATGTATTCATTTAACATTTGATTCGGTTATAAATGTTCTGTTGGTTGTATTTTGTTACACATTTGTGTAGTGTTAAAAAACTGAAACAGGAAGCTCTTCTTGACCAGCGTTGGATCGGCGTTTTTACGTCACCTGAAGTGGTCTATATAGAAACTTTCTTTATTTTAAATTTTGTATTCAAACACAAAACACAGAGACTTTTATAAAAATGTACAAGTTGTTTTTTTGTTTTCTACTACATTCTATGTTTAACTTACTAATAAAAGACAGAGGTGGTGGTAAAAATAACAAATAAAATAATCTTAAATACAGATGGTGATAAAGAAAACGTCGTGATGGTAAATATTTGATACATTTATACAAAATAGTGAATTTGTGACTACCAAAATATATACCCCAGTTAAGTGATAGTCCATTAATACTTCTTATTCCATATGTAGAAAAAACACCCAAGTGTGGAATGCTTCCGGCCATAACATCCTTTTCCTGCCAGTCCTTATCCTGTCTTTATGATTTAACACGCAATGAAAATACAATTTCCATGTTGCCATGGAGCAAACCTACAATCGCTATTGTGCAAATACCCTACAAAAATAAAATCCTTCTTATACGGTTATAGCACCCTCTTGCAAACGGGCAACGTTGGCCCCAGTTTATACAGATGAGGATAATGGGAGATCCGTAACTAAGGACAGCACAAAGTGAATAGTTCATTTAAATAGGGATGTGGAAAGAGTCCTTGATCCACTGGTCCCGAGAGTTCCGAGTGGGCTGAGGAAGTGATAGCAGTGTTTCCCCACTCACCCCTTCATTTTCATCCTCCTCCTCCTCTTCATCTTCAGAATAGCCGTTTTCAGTGTTGAAGGAGCTCTCACACAAAGAGGAGGAGATGTCCTGGAAAGCTCCTTTGTATTCTTGTATGGACTCGTATAAAGACCACAATTGGCACAGTAAGGACATGTCTAACTGCCTCAGTCCCACCTACAAAAGACAAAATTAAACATGACATATTTTATATACAGTATGTCACAAGTTAAAACAGTTATGAGTGTAAGTCATGATGAGTACAAACACTTGTCAATTTAGTCGTTACTAAATAAATAAAATAATGAAGGTCATATTTAGGACAATAACTGATACAGTGAACATTAACTGAACTATTATGGCATTGTCCCATACTGGAGGTCCTTACACTCACCATCTCTTTGCGCAACACGGCCAGCGCTGCGTCAAGGCTTGCGGGTTTACTGCGGCCGAGAGCGTCACTCACTCTGGACTTACTGATGTCCGCCTGGATGCGCGTCCTCTTGCTGTAGACCTTCTCGATGTCTCTCCAGGACCCCCCGCTTGAGTTCAAAATGCCACTCAATCCTTTGGGTAACGGTGGCAAACCATCGACGGCACAAACGCTTCCAGCAGGACAGTCCGGTGAACTTGACAGAAACCCGTTCATCTCCGATTTCAGCATTTTCCTTGTAAACTAGATTTCTTTTACTCCCTTTAACACCCTTCTTGGCTCAATGTTATTTCATAAGTTCAAACTAAATTGAAGATGGTAAAACGGTGACCAATTCCGCTGCAGCTGTCAGGTCCGAAAACTTATTTCCGGGAAATACACAGAAATGCGCAGACGGAGGTCTAATTCCATGCGTTATTAACTACGATATAACTACTGTCTTAAACTTAATTACTAGTACTACCTCGTTTACGCTATAGCAACGGATATTTCACTTGGCTAATAAGTCTCTCTGCCATTTCAAGATTTGAATTTACCGTCCTCCTGTTTTCATTTCTTCGTAAAGGCATGAATCTGTATTACCATATTAAAAACAACCCCTGCACTTAAATATAAGAGATACATGCCGGACAGGAGATGAAGGCGTCCCGCTTTGTTTTCGTTTAACTCTCTCTTTTGTCTTGTACAGCTAAACCTCGCCCACTTTATTTCTCCGCCCAGTGCGCCGTTGGGCCACAGCGAGGCGCTGTTTCCTACGTGCACTCCATCGTCAGCACACTTATAAATACTTTCCTTACCGTAATGAGTTTTGATTAGGCAAAATCCATATACATATCTATAAAGTCTTCCCCAGAGTCTCAACTACAGTTTGTGTTTAAAAAGACCCCAGAAAATACCAAATTCACCCTGCGTTTACGTCTTGCGCTCTCGAAAAGGACGTGTTAAATAATAACACCTGTACTTGGTGCATAATGGGAGAGCTGGTTTGTTGCCATGTTATTTCAAGACATTATGTGTCATTTAAAATAAATAAATGGGACAACAAAAGTTGATGCGTTATGCTCAAGTAGACAGAGCTGTGTAAAGAAATCATAACACAAATTGTTAAAAGTTTCTGCTTCCAACTGTTCTTAAAAGCATTTGTGACCCAGTCTGTGAAAACACAACAATCTTTTTGCGATTTACGGTTTTCTACATTAAATCTTTTATCTCAAAATTAGATTTTGGTACTTTACCCTGTATTTCACATACTGTGTCACATTTGTTTCTATGCATGATCATTCTAACAATGGATCCGTGTGGGTACGTTAGAACCAAAATATCTTTATAAATACTTAAATTCACTTCTAAGAAACACATACTAATTCCACACAACATGGCCTATCAAACAGAATGTGTTTAAAGTTTGCCTACAACTGTTAAAACTGCTACCGTTTTGGAGGTTTTGCATGACAACGTCATTTGGGAGATGTTTTCACAAAATTTAAAGTTTTTACCAGTTGGAAACTCAGAAATCACCTGAGGTGAATGCTGTGTAACACAGCACCAAACAAGACAAGAAAATAGAAACCAGCCTTCGCAGCTCAAGCAATGTATTTAAACACATCACACAGACACATACTCGGCTGCTTTGGAACAAAGACAGACACAAACAAACAACCCTCCTCTGAGTATGTAACTCTATATATTAGTGCTGTTTGTGTTTCGTTACTAGTTTGTGTGTGTGTGTGTGTGTGTGTGCTGTTCCAGCCCTGTCTGTAATTCAGTCTTATTAGAGCTGCAGTTCTTTCAGGCTGCGCAGAGATTCAGCACAACCTCTGATCAGATTGCAGAGCTGAATACTGGCCTCCACTGACACCGAGTGCTGAAGCTCCTGTGTGGCCCATCTGAGTTTGTGTAGCACTGCCTCTTCTGCGCTTGATAGCGCTGGATGGTGCAGCAGGGTGTTGCTGGGACCTGGAGGAAGCACAGGCTGAAGAGGTGGGTTGGATGGTGGCAGAAAAGTTGGGTTGACGGTGGGGACAGGAAGAGGAGCGGGCTGTGCATTTAGTGCTGGACCTCTCAGTCCAGACGCTGCACCCTCGCAGTGCTCTGGCCTGGGCTGACCCGTGATGGAGAGAGGGGGGTCGCTGGATGAGGTTCCGTTTGATTCAGGGGTAGGCTGAGTGGCAAGCTGCCGTTCTCGTACTTGTGTCAGTGCTGCTTGGGCATTTAAAGCTGCAAGAGAAATCGATCAAGTCAACACAGATACACAAGACAGTTGGATTAATTAAGCATTTACAATTGAATTAGAAGTCTGATATCAAAAAAAAAGTGTTAACATACCTGGATTGTCTTTGTCAATATCCGAGTCCAGCTCTTGACAAGCAACACAGTAATTCTTCTTCTGCTTGTCCTGCAACAGAATTGTCTGCATATACAAGAAGGAAAAAGTACATGCATCCAGATTATCTTCATAGACCAAAAATGTATTAAAATGATTAAAAAAATTATAAGGAAAGTTAAGGAAATCTGCACACCGTTCATTTATTTTCTTTATTTATAAAATAAATCAGGATGACAAAGATCTTTACAGATCAAAACATTAATGTTTAATTTAGTAAAAGGAATGACTATAAACACTTAAATACAACAAATAATTTACATACCTAAATTCATATAATATTAATATAAACTTGATTCATATATTCAACAAAATACATATAAATCCTAAGGCTGTTGCAAGTATTTCCATTGATAAAATCCCCGTTTTATGATGCGAGTAAATAAAAACCTCCTTCTGGCACTCACCCCACACAGCTCACAGCATTCTCCCAGCATCTTGTATCCTTTCAGCAGATAGTCTCCCATCAGCTTGCTGATCTTGTCCTGACGTTCCCGCCGGGCCTGAATCACCTTCATCTCCGCCTCGGACGGAGGCTCCCATTCAAAGTCCTCATCATCTGCATTCAGCAAAGTACAGACACAATGCCTCACATGCCTGGATCTTATATTGTATTATAAATCATAGATTACTATTAAAGCTGCGGTTATGTATATCGACCTTGAAGACACGTGTTTAATGTCACTAACAGTAATGCTTACCAACCCCTAAAAATATCATGACAGAAAAGCACGCACACACACTGAAGCGCTAACCTGCTAGCTTTAATGTTACACTTGCGGCACTGCTGTGTCACTGTATGAGCACGACCGAGGTAACTATCGTTATGACGATAACAGAATGTCATTTAACGGAAAAGCAACAGTAAACTAAGCAAAAATGTAAGTTTATTCGCATTTTACCTGCGTTTAGGGCCATGCTTTCCTCCTCAGCCGCCTCACAACACAGATAACGTTTCCTCCTCGAAACTTCGTGTGACTGTGAACTACTGCGAAAACTGACTGGCGCCCTCTAGCGAGCTGAATGTAGTAAATGCATGTTTTCCCCAAACATTTCTGTTGTGTATTTACAGAGGGGTTCACATTTAAAACATAAATAAAGGTTATGATAGTAGTCGAAACCCAGAATTTATAAAGTCACCAAATGTATATGTCACGATTAGAATTAAAGAGTAGGCCTACTTCTCCCATTTAAAGCACAAGATGCTCTTTCTATTTTTACATTTTTAATCATCCTGTGATAAAATGGATAACCTGGTTTGGGCAAACGTTTGGGGTTATATTTATTTATATTCTGAAGCATTTCATTACTGTTATGTATGACATGTCAGTATGTTGAATGCAAACAACTATAGAGAAGTATAGTGACCACAGATTTTTTGGTTTTATTGTGGTAAACCCTAGTATACTGTAACAGTTTAACACTGATATTTTTAGTTAAACTGTTGTAATAAAATAGGCCAAAAGAAAACAAAAACATGGTTACTGTACTTTATTATAATGAACCAATAGTTGATTTTTCTAAAGGCAGCTTTAACTTAAAAAACGAGCTATTCATACATTAATGCCATGATAAATATACAGTAGGCCCTTTATAACTTACTTTTATGCTAAAACATTTTATTTTATTTTATTGCATTTCACATAATTTGCATGAACATTCAGAAATAGGTTATTTTATGACACACCATTCAGTTTTTTGTCCTCGCTAATTAGATAAAACACACCAAAATGTAATAAATTCTGTCCACATCTACATACTGTAGACACACAACCCATAATACTCAATCTAGACTATCTATCATCCGCTGTAGACTGTGAGCGGGAAATGTAAAACCCGGAGCGGAGTACACAGATCTCTAGTGGATTGATAACAGAATGCTTTCAGCAGGGATGTGAGTCCATTCCACTTCACTCATACAGCCTATCGTGCAGTTCGCTGTTGCATGCGTGCTGTGCTCGTGTGAGGCATTTACACAGACGTCTGCTGTGCCGAAACTTCTCAAAATTAGCGGAGAACAGAGAAGTTGCACAGACGTGCAGTATACGCGCACAATTGTAAAATAATAATAATACAAATTTCAGGAACTTCAAGGCCCCTCACATGCCAGGGCCCTATGTAACTCAGTCACCATTTTCCCCTCACTTGAGATGCCCCCGTATATATATATTATATTGGAGGCTGAGCCCCCCTAATGTTGGAAACCTAGAATCGACCCTGCTCATTTATAATACTGTTACTCAGCTAGCTGACTGTCACAACAGCCGGTTTTGCTCGTGCAGTCCCAACAAGGTCTACCGCAGTTTCTTCTTCAACTATACTGTCCTCGTGCCAGTTTCCATGCCACAGTGTGCTGAGCCAGCGCAGTGTGCTGTCGTCCCAGTTCTCTGGAAGCTGCAGCATGAGAAAGCCTGCTGAGATGATAACTGCTGCACCCACACGTACAGGGCTGATCTTCAGTGCTGCGGTCACTAATGTATCTACAGCTAATGAGAGAGAGAAATAAACATAATCATAATCATTAATAGATCTAACAAAGAAATATGTGTGAAGCTTCAGAAGGTCTATTGGAGAGCACCTGCACTTGCTGGAATGGTCAAGAGAATTCCGAGTGAAATTAAACTGGGGTACGTAAATATTCCTCCCAAATTCACTAGCATATTGCAAACTTAAGAGAGGACAAAAACAGTTGAAAAACTTAAAAGGTTAAAACATACAATCATGTATAATGGTGAACAACAACAAGCAAGTACATTACCAAGCAGTAGAGATGCCATAACACACAGTTTATCCCAAGGAATATACTGAGAGGGAGGCCAATATTCCACATGTGTAAGATAAAGCAACACGCACACCCAGGAATGAAGGACAAAGCTGCAAAGACCCACGCAGGAGAACAGCACGCTGGCAGGACCTGGCTGGACATCTCCTACACGATTTCTGAAAAGCACCTGAGATGAAGCCAACAGCTTTGACAACGGGAGAGAAATCACATTTGTCCCAATTGTTCAACCATATTGAAACACATACAAGTTCCATTAACCACGGTTCATGCATATGAAACTCACACTGGAAATGTTCTGACCTTGAAGACAGCAGAGGTCGATGCTGAGCCAACACCTAGTGCGACTCCTGTGATTGAGTCACTATGGAAACCATCTGCATAAGCCATCATAACAATGCCTGTGATGGACAAAATGACAGCTACTATCTGAAAAGACAAGGATGAAATAGATTGTTTTGAGATTCGAGTTGGTAAACAAAAAGCTTGTTAATAAGAAACATGAAAAAAACACTTCAGGTTTTTCTTTTCTTTTTTAAATGCTTACCCTGACACCCATGAAGCGATCCTTGAGTCCAATCCATGAAAGGAGGAAAACGAAAGCCTGACCGCAACAGAGAACAGCACTTACGTCCACTTTTGATATGTGGCAAAGTGCCAGCAAGGACAGATAACCAGATAAACTCCATAGCATGGAGAATGGAGCTGCCCCTTTAAGAACAGTCCTTACAGTCAACTCTTCACCCAGGAACCTGCTACACTTTCTGAATATACATACATATACACAAAGAAATACAAGGCTGTGTTATTGTAATTTGCACTGATAATGGGCTGTCAGCCATTTGTATAGTTTCATTAATGAAAAGTGGTCTCACTTTATTTTTAATAGAAGTTAGGAGGATAAGGGTTTGAAAGCAGCTTGCACTAAACAGCTTTCAGAATATTAAGATAAAACAGAAAGATGTACATGTTTATTTAGATCAGCGTCACTAATGCTTACTTCTGCATTTAAAGCTAATTAATACTGCATAAAAGAAATACACATATCAGAATGTTGTAAATGTAATATAAATTCTATCTATTCTTATATTCTTGACTGGATGTGCTAACCTGAACTCTGTGGTAGGCCATTCTTTCTGTCTCTTCACGAGAAGTTGACACAGATAGTAGAATGGAAAAAACACAATATTCCAGATACTACAGAACCAGATGATAAAGAATGGGGCGGGATGTCTTATAAGAGTTTCTTTAGCATTATGAGTTCCCCAGGCCCAGGAAACTGCAACGCAAGCTCCTAAAACAATTCCACATGCAATCCTCCATGCAGCTCGAAATGAACATCGAGCACAGATGCATTTAGATCTTTGTTCTGTATCAGAATCATCAGAAACTACATTTTGCACAAGGATATTTTCACCCCGAGGCTCCTTTTCAGTTACTGAAAGTAAAAAATACAAAAGATAAGTTAAAGAAATAGTCGCCATTACAATTTTCTTTGTTGATATAATTAAAAACACAAATGAACAGAATAAATAAATCGTAGAAAACAATGAAAATACCTGATGTAGTGGGTAGTTGAAGTGTGATGGGGACTGGTCCGGGGGCAGGAGATATTCTGGCTGACAGTTTGTTCATTGTTTGCTTTGCTACAGCAAGCCCATATCCTTTTGGTCAGGGGTTTGTGCTCCTCTCTATTAGCTTGTGCTCTCATACTGGTAATATGCTTTAGGTAAACACATGCTCAGTCATCCTGCAGATTACTGGAGAAAGTGCAGATTCATTTGTGATTAAAAAGATGAGCTTCAATAAGCCTGACTTTCAAATGCTGTTGTGTTAGTGCTGTTGATGGCTGTTTGTTTGTTACTAATAAAAACTGGGTAACACTTTACAATAAGGTTGTATTGGTTTACATTAGTATATGCATAACTGCATTACTGAACTTACCGTACAATGAGCAATATAAATATTTTTTTTTTGCATTTATTTATCTTTGTTAATATAAATGTCTACAATTGTTCATTGTTAGTTCATGTTGAATAATGTTAACAAATACAATTTACAGTATATTGCAATATGCTTTTTTAAAAACTTTTGTTTCATTGTTTTTATTAAACCCTTCCATTTAGTTTGTATATCCATTTAGATTTGAGTGGGGTCTGTGGTTTTATTTTTGAAAAGCAGGTTTCTTCAAGTGTATCAAAGTGGGATGAGTTTGAGCCATAGATTACATGTGGGTGCAGTTTTTAGGAAGACAATAAAAATAGGATTATTAGGATTAACCTTCAACAGCTGGTTAATGATCAAGTTTTTTAAAGGCCATCATCTGTGGTCTATTCTGGACTAGTCTTTATTTCTAGGTACTAGAAAGCCCGTCATGTAATTATAGAAAGCTAAATTAATTGGGTTATATAATCAGTTTCTAGTTGAGAACACAGATCAACACAGTTGTCTTATTTTACTCATGTCAGAAACAATCATTAAAATAAATCTGGAGTATATTTGTATCACTGTGAATTTTAATGCTCTGACATAAAACTACCCACACACCTGTGTTTGTAAAAATCATCAAACACCAGACGTTTCTCTTTTGTTTTACTCTTCTGTTTTGATCAAATACAGTATTATGGTCAGGACCATGGACAGCTGCAAGGTCAGAATTCTCTAGAATGTAAACTATACTAATATTTCCTCATTTAGAGCAAGCAATGTCAACACAATTGTCAAATAATTTTTTAGAGGTATTTTATTTGGTTCATGACTCAAGAGTCAAACATTTTAAACATGACAAAACAAACATCACATGAATTTAAATGTGCTGGTTTCCAAGTAAACACAACCATACATAATACAGTGATCAACCTCCATTGTGAAAGGCATCACTCACAAATTTATTGACCTATAGGTTTATGGATAGGAGAGGCATGTTATTCCTGGACTGAGTACCTCAAGGCTACCATTCACACACACATGTCTTCATATTACTTTTAAAACTGTATTACGGTGTTACCATCAGTATCACCTAGATCGTTTGCTAGGTGTGTTTCTCCTCCACTGTAGTTGTGAAATTGTCCGATACACTTTCTTTGCTTCTCAAAGCCATGCAGCCTTTCCTTCTGGTGTCTCTTTGTGAAAGTGCTAAGAGGAAGATCAGTCCTGCGGAGTCTTACACATGTTCACTCTGTCATCGATGAGAGAGAAGAGGTGTGAGAGTGGCAGAAAGAAATCGAAAGAAAGCAACCGAATAAGAAAATTTGGATTATCATCATTGTTCTTAAAACTGATATCCAACAATGACTGTAATGATGGTTTATTTACCTGTGGGTTTGGGGTGCATCAGGGTCACAGGGAGCTCTACTGTGACATCACTGAAAGGGAAAAGGAACAGGTTAGATAAAAACCAGTTTATTATTATTATTTAGATTAGTTGTTATTTCTGATTTACCTTGCTGTCAGACCTCCCAGCAAACTATGAAAAAATTAAAATAAATAAGTTAGTACGTGTATCTGGGCTTAATGTTTAACAGTGTGTTATTGATATGTATAAATATAAAATTAAAGTGTTACATGCTTTATTTAAAAAAACAACAATAGAAAATAAATAATTACACATTACTAAATTGCTATTCAAACAACCAGTTAAGGGTCCTCACCCGCCACCTGACACCATGAGGTTAACTTTGATCTTGTAGGACACAAGGATTCCCAGCATCTCCTTGTCCATTCCTGCCCTTATACTGAGGAGGAGAAGTTAAACACAGCAGACAAAGTGATTTTTGCTTATATTTAAAAGCTAAAGCTGGTAAAAATAAAGATAATTTATTTATCCAAAAACAACATATTCTGGAAAGCAATGTTATTGTATTGTATGTTGCATAGAAATAAAGACTTACATGGTGGTGGAGGCCAAATTTGTGTCCTCATCTTTAAGCCTGCCGTCCAGCGCCAGGCCACGTTTCTCCTTATTGCTTGCCAGCAGAGGAGTTATTGAGAGGTTATTTTCAAAATTTGCATTGCCTTCGATGGTTTCCCTATAAGAAAGTGTTTAAATAGCATAGTTTAGAGACACAAATGCCAATATGCTAACAGTTTAGCATGCATGCTAATGACCAGATAAAAAGAACACTTACAAAAACTCTTCACACAACACATTCTTGGTGTATTTGTCGGCTGAATAGAGAACGACGTCTGTGGTTTGGTCAACTTTAAGAATAATGAACACAGCGTCAGTTAAACAATGTATTTTATACTTGTAACATATTCCAAATAGTAGAACAATTTGAGAGACAACTAGAATAAAACATTTTTTTTTTTTGTGGAGGTTGTTTGCAGTTGCATTTGTTTAATCTCACCTGTAATCTTGATTTTCTTTACAACTTTGTTGGTCTCATTCTTGACCTTAATTATGATAGGGATGGGATCACTGTGGTAGTAGATCTGTTATCAAAGAGAAAAAGAAATGTGACTTTGATTACTTAGAGTTGGTAAATACAGAAAATCAGGCTGAAAAAACCCATTTGGTTTAAGGTTATACGTACATCCTTTTCTAGGGCGGCCTCCAGGAGGACAGGTTTATCAGACATCATAAAGCTCTTGCAGAGTTCAGCCTTCTGTCCAGATCCTGTGTTATCAGGAGCAAACTGGATCTTACGAATGACAAGGCGGCAAGTGTCTCTGTAAAGCGAGAAGAAAAAAGCATTTGTCAAAACGGTTGTAAAATAGAGACTAAATAGGAAGAGTAAAGAACACACAAAAGTAAAGATCACAATCTATCATGCACCTACTTCTTGTCAACTTTCTCATCAGGGTCATCAGCTGAATTGGCCAGGTAAGCCTTGACCTCAAAGTCAACACCGCAAGCCTGCAAGAACAGAGGACCTTGAGCTACATTCAGTGCATTTCAAATTAAAGACAATATGTCATTGTCTCATTTATTCGGACCTTTCCTTTGTCATCTGGACCGGGTTGAAGGGTAACAGAGCAGGGAAGGTTGGTTGGAATCTGAAACAAATAAAAGACACCTGTGTATTAAATAAAATATTAATCGTTTTATACAATGCAACAGCATTAGGTTAACGTGGGTCAATGCATTAAGAAACCTAGAATAAAAAAGTGTTTGGTCTATCATTATCTCGAACATGAATTGTTTACCCACTCTCTAGTGACTTACATTAAATGTAAAGGCGTGACCCTGTTCTCCAGCTTTCTTTAGAAGAGTATTGTGCATCTCTGTCAAGGTGGGCTTGTGGCCTGCATCAGGATACAACTGTATGTGCTGAATCCAGATGTCTTTTCTAAAGGAAAGTCCAATCACGTCCAGATCATCACGACCGTAACGGAAGGCGCAGGCCAGCTGAACCCAGACTACGAAAAAGAAAATAGTTGTCAATGACAAACTCGATTACACGTTTTTAAGAGCATGAAATTACAAGAGATGTTGAACCATTGTTTGAAATTAGCTTGTGACTAAATACTGATATGTACACTCTGACTATACTTATTATATTACATGTTACACTATGTATAGATGCAAACAGGGCATGTTAGCATTTACACTGGTGTACGAATAGTATCTAACACTATTTATACTCTAGCTTCATAATATCTTCAACAGACTTACAGTGTGTAGATTATTTACACTAAAAGTGACAATACCTTTTCTATCCCCAAGGTCTGCAGGGTCAATTTTCAGTACACCGTCTGTTTTAAATATAGACATATAATTATATATCAAAGATGTATTTAAGTTATATATTAAGGATAATAGAGATATTTTTTGTCTGTCATAAATGCTGACAGTTGCTCACCAACAGCGTCCACAGATTCAACATGATCAACATAGTCTCTCTTCCCCAGGTAGAGAGTGAGCTGTGGGGAAAGAAGAAGCATAAAGGGTGCTTTAGACACATGGATTTCCATACAATGTTAAATGTGAATTAAAGCAAGCATAAATATAGGATTTTAAGTTCCAGAGTTCGGTCATACCTGGCCATTTCCACTGGTCTTTTTGAAAACCCTATAAAAGACATCAAGAGACAGTAAGAGATATTGTAGAGGGCAAAGGATAAACACCAAAGTTATATTCTTTTGGTTCAAAAATGTTTAGTTTAAAGTACATACTTGCTATAAGAGTGAGTCAGAGTCATTTGTTTTATTTGGTCTATCTTTAGTAACCTCTTTGGGCACCTCTACCTCAGACAATGTGACTTCGCAGCTTTCGGCACATTGACAAAGCTTAGTATTTAAAGACGTTTTAAAGCCAAGCCCTGGACTACCGTGTTGTTTTAATACAGGCTCTATGAATGGAGACAGCTTGTGTTTACTCCAATAGGGATGCCTGGTAATTGATTGTGACTGCCGGCTTATGACACGTTCAAGCTGGTGTGCCATGAATGTTCTCTCTTCTAAACTTCTGAAGGTATCCTCTCTGTATGGTATTTTAAGACACACATGGGCTTGTAAGGTAATCATTTTTGATGTTTTAAATTCTGTTCTGCCTATACAATGTGTATCCAAAACTTTGCACACATTGACAAAAGGTATGATGCAACAACCTAGAATAACCAGGTTACTTTATTTGTAAAAAGCACAAGAGAAATAATAAAAGACAAAAAACACTTACTTGTCTGACATGGTAGGATGTTTCTCTAAAAAATAAATGAAGCAGAAAGGTGAATTTTGTATAAATCGAAAACAGACCTATTTGATGGTCAGTGGTGATTTATCACTGTGAGAGTGTGTGTGCGGTGTTCATGTAGGTGTATATCTACCGTGTCTGTCCACTATTTAGTTCCCCTCACTATATCTGCACGTGATGTGCGTTTGTGTGTGAATGTAATGATAATCTCACCCAAGAAGATTACAGCATCATTCGTATTTGGCAGAGAGATAAGCCCTGATACGGCGTTGCTCAATCCAGTGGATTTAAATGCTTTGCAATGAACCTCTCTGAATATGCAAACCTAGGTTTTTAAGATTATTCTTATATACAACTCTGTTTGGGAGAAATATGTTTTGGATGATACTGAAAAACAAGGTGAAGTTGCCGTATGTTTATATTTCACAAAGAAATAACTAAGATAAAAACTGCTAAAATATTTGTACACATAGGAAAAACAGGTCACATTTAATACATTTCTTTGCAACTTTTCACATTTACAGTTTTAATCTAGATTAGTGCTTGTGTCAAATGAAAACCCTATTAACTGAATGTGCAGCACAAGGTTCTTAAACCCACTGCTGCTTATCTCTGTCCAATATCAATTTAGTTGATTGAATGGATCTTCACTGCAACGAAAATCTAAATGCAATAAATATCCATTGCTCACATAGGATAAATAAAAAATTAATTAGTTCTTGTTGCCTGTTGATAATCCAAAGATAAGTAAATGTAATCAATAAAGACCACAGGTAGGTGATGTTGATCTGTGGCTTGTAATACATTACAATAGTGTCCTGTGGTCCTTATGAAAATATTAAAAACCTTTTATTATTTTTCTAACTGTGTTACTTAATCTGTGCTCTACTGAAAGCCTTACCTGTTCAATTAAGATGCTTCAATCTCCTGATCCTCTCCTGTAGCCCGTCTGCTGTTTTCAGGGATGCGAATGACACGCGGAGGCGCCGTGTTTAATACTCAGACCTTTGCCCCATCCCCTAGAATTTGCTCTGTTTTTGACGGCGTTGTCTTTCTGTCAATCCAATTAAACACTTTACCTGCTATTTAGGGCTACAACGTGGTTATAAATAAAAATGGGGAGTTATACCAGAGACTGGATATTCTGTATAGGGCGATTTCAATGGTTTAGTCTAAAATGTTTCCCTTTTCATGTCTGAAAATGAAAATAGTTTAATGAGATATGAAGGGGGCTTATATTTATATTCCTGTTAGAGTGTGATCAGATTTGCATTTCTCACATTGAAACTCATGTAAATTCAGGATGTCTTGATTGACTACAGTACATATCTGAAAATGTATTTTGTTTGGTCTCAAATGTATCATTACCTGTATTATAGACTATATTATTGTATAATTTATTTTTTTGCATAAATGAAAAGTACATTTCATAGTAATGTGTGTGAAAGGACAACAACGAGACACAACTTTTGGCATTTCACAAATCAATGCCATATCCATTATTTGTTATTCAAATTCAAAAAGCACACACAATGCATGTGAGGTGAGGAACACCTGTAAACACTGCCTGAATTACACAAGGGTTGATGTGTCAAATGTCAGGACTTCTGCTAAGTATTTAAACAACCAGTAACAAGATTTGGCAGGTAAAATATAGTGGAATTCCTAAACTTAGGTAATCACCCTGCATCTTAAAATAGAAGTGCCAGTTTATTTTAAAAGATTGTGGAAGATCAGTTATATTTGCTCTATTTCTGATGAATGAGATTAGAAAATAAAATGTGGTTAAAAGTTTGACTAATTTATCATTTTCTTTGAACTAATTCTGATGGGTAACAACAAGGGTTAATC
The DNA here is from genome assembly GCF_024868665.1 of Triplophysa rosa. Lineage (NCBI taxonomy): Eukaryota > Metazoa > Chordata > Actinopteri > Cypriniformes > Nemacheilidae > Triplophysa > Triplophysa rosa. Next base: position 12,162,767 of record NC_079911.1, on the reverse strand, counting down.
AACTATGATGCCGATGCAGTGACACATCTTTCATGACTGAAGTGAGACAAATAGAAATATTAGGTGATAACTCTCTGCACCAGATGGCCAACAGACTTGAAAACGCAGTGACCCCTGGACACATCTTAAGCCTCTCCTTATTTAAAGGGTCCTTGTGTTAAATCTTGGTCATTTCATTGCTTTTAAATTCAGTATAATTTTAAGTATAACCTTTGAAGTATTTTCTAAACATTTTTGGCATTTATGGCAACAAATCAACAAGTAAACAAACAAACAAACAAAAGCAGTTTATTTATGAAGATGGCCCTTCTGTTTGGTCCTATCAGGCAAGTCTGGTCTGATGAAATGTTGCTTCAGTAAAAGCTTTCCACCAATCCTATAGGAATCAAGCACTCAGGTGGCGCATGTCTCTATACGGCCTAAGAACATCTGTTGGGTGTAATCGACTTATTGCTAAGCATTCTCTTAAATAGCTACAGTAAAGTCAAAACATGAACAAGTTAAGTATGTATGTTTATCTTTACATAATCATAAAAGATGAACAAATTATCAAAAATTGTGATTAAATAACTTAATGAAAACAACAAACATTTAACTTTAACGTTGTTACACACAATCTTTTGAGACCATTTATTTGTCACTAAAAATGAATACGAAACAAAACAATGCCTTTTACTAATACAATGGGTTTTATATTAAGCCACTAAAAAGTATCTTAATTTTACAGGATAAAAAATTAAGGTCCTTATAGTTAAAGGTTTAAGATTTAGGATTTAATCCAAAGACTATTACAGACGAGCTCAGGGGTATCTGTGATTATTATAGAGAAGGAGTGGGACTTCCAACAAAGTTTCAAATGTGCAGATTTATGACAGAATTAAATATTATATGTAAACAATTTATGCTACCAAGAAAATACAAACAAAAATCCAAATGTTTGCAAATTTCTTTAGGAAAAGAAAATTATGAATATTTCCCTTATTGCACAGCATAAAGACCTTTCATGAACTCTCAAATTCCTGAAATGGACACCTGGTACCTGGAATTATGCTTGAACTAAACAGAACATTTTTGAAAGATTATTTGCTACACCATGCATTTGGCGGACACTTTTATCCAAAGCGCCTTACCATGCAGTCGGGTCATACATTATATTCAGTCCTTACATCCCCTCAGAACTGAGTTTATGACCTCCCAGTGCTACCCAAAAACACATTTGCAAAGAATTAATTCACAATGTTACCCCATATCTCCCAAAAACATACAACACCCAGGTGGATCAGCATTGCCATCCAGTTCTCAAAATCACAAGTTCCATATAATAACAATTTCTGTCTGGTGATGGATGTTCAGTTTTTGGTCCTGTTTACCCAACAGACTGGCACAGATTGTTACAGAGTTTAATCTCCCTTAATCTGTCTACTCTCCCACTTTGTCTATAATGGGATTGCATCTACTGTGCACAGGCTATGGATTCCCTCTTCATTAGAAAGTGCTTGCAGTACTCTGGGACAAAACCAATGTCACTCAAATGAAGTAAAGTTCTCTGAACTCTGACCTGACCTTTAGTAAATGCTTAGAAAAAAGGATCTTCCTGGCATGTTTCGGGTCTCTCATGGCCAGCCTGAGTGATTAAGGTTTTTAATCTTTGTTCTAGACATTTAAGATGAGAGAAGCTAAACACTGAAATGACAGATGGGGCTGTTTCAAATATTTACAAATTTCACGGACTGAAAAAAAGACTGAAAATCCACAAAATGGTTTTACTTGTTATCATTTCTCAATTCAAGTATTTTTAATGGTACCGTTTCATTTTGAACATTTAAATGCTTATCATTTTTTCAACTAAAAATGTACTTTTTTACAAACCTAAAGAATGTATTGAGCATGCATTAGTGCCCCATATTGGCTTCTAACTGCAAAGTGTCTCAGGCATAAACAATTTTAGGCAACACATTTTTTCTTGCATGTTTTTAAAACATATAAACAATGGCACATTTTTGTGTCACACCCAAAAATAAGACCTAACAATGTTGATGATCAGCTATAAGCTTTTAAAACAGCTTTCCTGTGGCTCAGTGGTTAGAGCATGGCACTAGCAATGCCAAGATCATGGGTTCGATCCCAGGGGATTGCACATAGCCAAATGCATAATACAATGCAATGTAAGTCGCTTAAAGCATCTGCCAAATGCGTAAATGTAAATGGAAAACATTGTGATTGTAAGTAGTTCTACCAAAAGTAAAAGTTCTGACATCACCATTTTTTCAACCTCATGTGGTTCAAAACCTGTATAAGACTCTTTTTTTCTGTGGAACACAAAAGAAGATATTTTGAGAAATGTCTCAGTGGTTTTGTATCCATACATGGAAGTCAATGTGGTCCAATGTTGTTTGGTCACCAACGATCCTCAAAATATCTTATCCTGTGTTCTACAGAAGAATGTTTTGTAATCTTTTTTATTTTAGATAAAATAACTTTATAAACTTTTAAAAAGAAATGAAACGGAAAACGTTTGGAAAATAATGTCTTTAAGACTACTGACGTAAAAAACGATATGACTTTTGCTTCCTCTTTAGGCAGTCTATACAAAAATCACAGTGGGTATGCTTACTAAAGTAATAATTGCCAGTTATCATTATTAATAAATATTACTATTTCAGGGATTTTATTCTATGATGATTATGTGTTATGAGAGAAGTGAAGTGTGTCCGTTTCATTTTCGCGTGCGCATCGACCTCTGTCCGTGGTGCTGGAATTTATAACTCACGTCTCCTCACCGCTGAACGTCAGACATGCGGCATATGACGATTCCGTAAATTTACGTCAATTGTACAAAAGAGCATGTTTAACAGATATGAATCCGCGTTAGAGAGCTATGCGTGACAGTAATGAGTGTTTAAGTGCGGTCAAGGTGTTGTCGGCACTGCAGCATCTTCTCTGCGGCTGCTCCATGCTGCTGCTGCAGAGTCCCGCAGACAAAGTCATGGAGGGAGGGAAGTTGTGAGGCCAAGAAGTGGGTTTACATCCACGCGAAACTGGCAAATTAGAAACAATGGCGGAAGCAAATCCACTCAGAGGACTACCTCGACTCCAGAGGGCTGCGGTAAAACGGATTTAATTAAATTCATGTTAGAACAATTTATTTCGGATCGGGTTTATGCTGCAGACTGGCAAACGTTACTGCAGGCACTGGGTGGGAGTCTAATACATTATTGCGAAACCGAGTAAAGATTACGTTTAGAATGATTGTTATTGCATTATTGTTTACCAGTGGTGTTTTATATTGGATTCCCCAGAGAAATGACCTCTCTCAGTGTGGCGCATTACAGCCATCTAAAATAATAGCAAGTAAATGTGAAGCACACCTTGATAACATTGCTGTAGTGTAGATATTTGCAAGAACACAACACTATAATAGGCTAGGTGAGCATGGGACATAGCTGACGCACTAAAAATAGATCGTAGACTTTTTTTACTGTGCTTAACTAACCATTAGGCGTAACGCATGTGAATGAACTAAGCTGTAAGATTTTACGGATTGTTGATAACTAGTACACCAGTCAGGTGAGAGGTCTGTCTCTGATGGGGTTTATTGATCATCTGTCAATCAGAAGACGCAAGACAGACAGTTAACAGGATTTATGGTTCTCTTGTCAGCATTAGCTGGAGTTAAACACTAAAATCCAGCCTTTGATTTTCATAGAGTGTATTATCAAGTTTTGCAAGTAGCTCATTGCCAACAATTAGAGTGTATTTTGTGCTTTATTCTGCAAGAAAAGTGTTACAAGACATCAAGGATATAAACACTTTGAATTCTAATGGCTAAAAAAGGTGTCAATTGTTTTTGTGGACTGCCTATTACTTTTACTGTAATGTCACGATTTAGATATCTGCATGTATACGGTGACAGGTGGGAGTCTAACTGACCTAGATTTCTACATCTATATAAACATTAAAAGTGGGTGGATGAGAGAACAGCCAGTTGTTTTATTCAAATGTTTTCAAAGTCAATAGTTTTATACAATTACTTTGTAAATCCTTCTGATTTCTTTGATTCAATAAGTTGAATGTGAATATGTATTACCTCTGAAATATCATATCTGTTCTTCAGATGTCCTTCCCTGGACATTTACACTTAGTTCTGGTGCTGAGACCCAAAACTCACCCCCAGACCACTGGAACAGACCTCGGTTTCCGCTTCAGTCAGGATGACTTTAGCCTCAAGATGCCGGTAAGAGACAAAACAAAAGATCAGATTTTCTTATTATATAAAGTTGTGATAAGACTGTATAGATTCAAAGCCTTAAAGAGCAAATTAAACATCAATAATAGTATTAACATCAGCCAATTTAAACTACAATGCCTTGTTGAGGAAACATTTGATATGTCTAGTTATTTTAAAACTCAATAGGGTGCCCTTTATAGGCCACGCCACCCTTACAAGGTTGGTCTTGTATAAATTAATGGACTATTCCTATTTATTTAATTCCTTTCATCCTGTCTGCCCTATTCAGATGGTGATGCTGAGCTCACTGACAGACCTGCTTCGCTTCATTGATGAAAATCAACTCAGCACTGAGTTTGGTGATACCCTGGAGCAGAGCCACAGTGACTGGATAGTTCTGCGAACAGTAAGCAATTTCTTGTGTGCTAGAGCAGCACATCGATGCAGGGAAAAAATGAAGCTTTTATACATATAAAATGCTATGATATGCTTTAGCATTCAATCATTAGATATTTTACTTTTAGGTTTTAATAAAAATCACATCATTTCTGTTTACATAAATAATATGGTAACTTGCTCTATATTGATTATGATTTGAAAATTAAAATCCTTGTTAATATGATTTTAGGTAAGAATTAATTGACCTATTATTAAAATAAATGCTGAGTAATGTGTATTTTTGTGTCTGTGCTGCCCCCTTTAGTCCATAGAGAGTTTTGCAGTGACAGTAAAAGACATTGCTCAGCTGCTACAGCTTTTTGGAACAGAGCTGTCTGAGATTGAGCTGCCGGATGAAGCCAGCGGCATTGAGTACTTACTCAGATCACACACTGAGAAGTACAGGAAGATGAAGGTATTGAAATTATTTCTTTTTTTATTTATTCACCATCAACAAAAAGGCATCCTAGTCAACAGTTTAAGGAATGGATGCAAACAAACATATATTCATACACTGATTGTATTACAACAGAATGTCAACCACGGATGTGCCCTCAATCCACAACAGAAAACTTGAATTACATTTTGGGTTAAACAAACTGGTATTGATCGTATGTTGCATTTGTGCTATATGATAAATAGAGAAAAAGCTTGCCAAAATACACTCTTTAACTAGGTGGCTTTATGACCTCTTTAACTAGGTGGTTTATGACCAACCAGATTACATTTCCCATGGTTCAATATGGCAGAATCAGAATGATAAAACACATAAATTAGTTCGCTTTTTATTAGCATAAAAACAACATTCACCCTTGTAAATGTCTGATGAACTCACAGAATGAATGACTGAATGAGAGCTCTGATTTCAAATTATGGCAGGATGACATCAGGTCAGTGATGAGGGAGGGCCGTCACCTGCTCTCAAACCTTGAGGCATCTAAGGCAGTGGAAGGGGCTGCAGCAGAAGACAGAGACATCAGCCAAGACAAAGAAAGAGTGCAGAGGCATGTTAATGGGGTTAAATGCAAAACTATCCTCTATCTTGCCAATTATTTATCATGCGAAATGGAGGAGGCGTAATATGTGCATAACATAAGCTTTTACTGAAAAATTGCTTTAAGTTATTTAAAATCAAATTCTTTTTGTTTCTCATGAAGTCTCTTGGTACATTTTATGTCTTTATCTTTATGAATAACACGTAGGTTTTTACATAAATTGTGTATATTTGGTTGATAGATTAGAATGCACCATACTTCTTTTATCACCTGCAGACTCTTGGCACAGTTGCGGGATATGGAAATGGCATTCGATGGCTTTTTTGAGAAGCACCACCTCAAACTTCGACAATACCTGCAACTGCTCCAGTACGAGCTGAGTTTTCATGAGGTACAGACACTCTCTCTAAAATCTGACTCTTATTTAGACCAGTTACAAAGAGATTTACATTAAGCTGATAAACATGAAGCATTTCAGAATACTCAATTGAATCATTTACCTCATTTTACTTCAGATGGAGACCATTCTGGAGAAACTCTGTACACAGGAGAAAGCCATTGCAGCCGTGGGGACAACAGTAGCTCAGACGGACCAGTTACTCACAGATCTTGAGATGCTGGAGACCACAGCAGAGGTCAAGATCAAATATCTCACTATTTTTAAATGTCTTTTCAGCAAGATAGTAGTTCGGCTCAAAAACTCAGTTGTGGCTAATTTACTAGTCACAAAGCAGAACAATATCATGATATGCCAAATAAATGTCCCTAGTGTATTCACAATCAATTTCACATCCACACAGTCTTTTATTTTTGTAGTGTATAGCCCTGTAGTTCATTACACACATGCACTACACACAGTATGCTTTCATTTATAGCTGACAGTTCTCTCTTATACTTGCAGGAAGAAATGAGTCGTGCTCAGATTATTATTCTGCATGGGCATCAACTGGCAGCCAGTCATCACTACGCTCTTGCCCTCATAGTTCAGCGCTGCAATGAACTGCGGCACCATTGTGACACGCTCACAATAGCCCTGCGTGCCAAACGGGCAGCTCTCATGCGCATACGAGACCTTCTGCTGCGACTGGAGGAGGTGTTAACTATGCAAATGGAAACACACACATTACTGTATATATGCAAAAATTACTGGTGTTTTAAATGTGGTGTTTAAACGATTCAGAGCAAGTACAGATTATGTATATGTTTATGTATGTACAGACTGGGCGCTGGTGTGATGAGGGGGTCTATCTGCTTGCAAACCAGCTGCTGGATAAATTTCAGTCCAAAGAGGGGGCACAGGCAGCCCTGAGTGACATTGAGAGGCTGATGGAGACCGCGCCCTCGGTCCTCCGGTCCAGTCCTGGCATTCTCAGCCTGGAGTTTGAAGCAATACTCACACCTCAGCTGCAGGTATAAACACACATGTAACACACAAACATTCATATACATGTGGACATACAGATATAATGTGCATATACATTATCTTATTTGTATATTAGGACATTCTGTCATCATTTTCTTACCCTCTTGTCATTTCAAATCTGTATGACGTTCTTTCTTTGGCAGAACACAAAAGAAGATATTTTGAAGAATGTTGGTAACAGAAAACTGATGGTCCCTATTGACTTGTAATGGTTTTGTGTCCATACAGTAGAAGTAAACGAGGACCAATGGTTTTTGGTTACCAACATTGTTAAAAATATCTTCTTATTTGTCCTGCAGAAGAAAGTCATACAGGTTTGAAATGACAAGAGGGTTTTGGGTGAATTAACCCTTTAAAAACACATCTCCTCCCATCAATTCTTCTGTTTGCTCTCTTTCTGTCAGTCTCAGATAGAAGCTGTCACAGAGAAGTTATCAACAGTGCAGGGAATGATCCAGAACAGACAGGCCTGTCTAAGGAAACTGGCTGATATTCAGGTCAGACCCATCCAGCTGGTCGCTCCAAGGCCCGAAACCTCACCACGCTGCAAATCTCCGCTTTTCTCTCCTAAACACAGTATGTCTACTGCGATGTCACTAGAACAGTTACATGACTGTATCTGCTCTTGGCCAACTTACTGTCTCTATTTGTCTGAACATCACTTGTCATTTCTGTCAGGCTTTGATGTGAACTCCAGTTTGAGGTTTTCTTTTGATCTCGCACTGCCTGGTAAACGGGCCTCAAGGAAAAATCCCAGCTCAAAAAAGGTTGGATGACTTTTCTTGTTGATTCTCAAAATTACTTGTAAAAGTAAACACGTAAGCTGCGTCCCAATTGGCATACTATCTGTCCTAAATAGTATTTGAAAATAGAATTAGTATGCTGAAATGAGTGTTCTCAAAATACCCGGAAGGTCTACTGTTTCCGGTGAAAATTCGAAGTGTAAATCCATGGACACTTAACAGCTAATATTACCCACAACTCACCACGAGAGGGTGGAGTTTAGTGACGCTACACTGCATTAATAAAATTTTAAAAAAGATGCTTCGCTAAATTAATAAATGTAAGTATACAGTAAACATCACATATGAAATAATGAACGAATGAATTCACGAGCTGATATATCTGCAGCCAAAACCAAGTACTTTCAAAACAAAATCCAAACTGCATCTAACCCGCATCAACTTTTCTCAATTCTTCTCTGTCCCCCTCCACTTCCTGCCAATACCTAGCTGACTGCTGATAACTTTGCCAACTTCTTCACTGATACAGTGGAGACCATCAGCAGGCAATTCTCTGTTCAACGCATCCCTGATCTCTCTTTTACCTCTTGCTATCTTCAACTCCCTTCTTTCTCTCCCCTTTCGGAAACTGATGTCTCCAAAATTCTTCTTTCCACCTGGCCTACTACATGTCCCCTCGACCCGATCCCTTCCCACCTCCTACAGGCTATCTCTCCGTCTCTACTTCCTCAACTCGCACACATTACAAACACCTCCATCACCACTGGTACTGTCCCCACCTCATTTAAACAAGCCCTGGTAACACCTTTACTAAAGAAACCAACACTCGACCCCTCAGTGGTCAGCAACTACAGACCAATCTCACTCCTGCCTTTCCTTTCCAAGGCCCTCGAAAGGGTAGTTTTTAACCAAATCTCTGCCTATCTCTCACAGCACGACCTTCTGGACAGTCAACAATCCGGCTTCAAGAAAGGACATTCTATGGAGACCGCTCTCCTGTCTGTCGTCGAAAACTTACAGCAGGCAAGGGCTAAATCCTTGTCATCTGTCCTTATTCTGCTTGATCTCTCTGCTGCATTTGACACTGTGGACCACCAGATCCTGCTGTCCACTCTCTTCAAACTAGGCATCTCTGGAACTGCACTCAACTGGTTTGACTCTAATCTCACAGGCAGGTATCCTGGAGAGGCGAGACATCCAGATCTCACCAGCTGACAAATGGAGTTCCTCAGGGATCAGTTCTTGCTCCTCTCCTCTTTTCTATATATTCCACCTCCCTGGTTCTAATTATTAAGGCACATGGGTTCTCATACCATTTTTTGCAGATGATACGCAGCTTTATTTCTCTTTTCAGCCAGATGACCCCACCATCTCTGCCCGTGTCTCTGCCTGCCTTCTGGACATCTCTTCTTGGATGAAAGAGTATCACCTACAACTCAACCTCTCCAAGACAGAACTGGATATACCGGCCAACCCTTCTATTGAACACCACCTTACCATTGAGCTCGGATCCTCAACTATAACACCCACCAAGTCTGCGAGGAACCTGGGGGTGATGTTCGACGACCAGCTGAAATTCACTTCTCACATCGCAGCAACCACTGGAACTTGCAGATATGTGCTCTCAGGAAAATCAAGCTATTCCTGTCGGAGCATGCCTCTCAGCTGCTAGTCCAAGCTCTGGTCATATCAAGACTGGACTACTGCAATTCTCTACTTACCGGCCTTCAAACCAATGCAGTCAAGCGCTTGCAAATGATCCAGAATGCAGCTGCATGTCTAGTTTTCAATCAGCCTAAAATAACCCATGTAACACCCCTCCTGATTTCACTTCATTGGCTGCCAGTTGCTGCCTGCATCATGTTTAAATCACTGACACTGGCCTTCAGAACGATAACGGCAAATCCGCCCCTTTACCTCAACTGACTGCTCCAGGTCTACATCCCCTCCTGCCATCTTCAGTCTGAAAATGAGCGACGTCATCACGTGTTCCATCACAGCTAGGCACCAAATCGCTTGCAAAAACCTTTACTCATTCGGTTCCCCTGTGGTGGAATGAACTGCCAGCCTCCCCCCGAACTGCAGCATCCTTCACAACTTTCAAAAAACAACTCAAAACACACCTGTTCTGCATTTATTTGACTAGCCAATAACTGTCTATGTCTTGTGTCAAAAAAAAACTAAAAAAAAAAATATATATTGTTGTTCATTCTCTCCCTTGCTTACTCTATCTTTAATCCTCCTAGTAGCATGGCCTTGTAAACTAATGGTACTGTTTAGCGTGTTGACAAAATGTTACAGTATATGCTCTCCTACTTATAAGTCACTTTGGATGAAAGAATGTCAAGTAAATAAATGTAAATGTAAATAAATACGTAAATGCAAGGAAGAGCTGTATTTTGATGTTCGTGACAGTTAAGGATCACAGTGTCGTCTAGGCAACAACGGCCACTTCCATTTTGCGTTAGTATGTCCCAGGGCGTGCATACAGTTTTGTTACGCACTAAAATGTATATACTTTTCCATAACAAAAACGGAACATAATTTAAGGGCTTAGTATAAGTAGGCGAATTGGGACGCAGCAAAAGTGTGTGTGCACAGATGTTCCAATTATATGAAAATAAACGGGGCAGCGATGAGTTAATAAAGAGCTTGGCTTTTATGGTTCCTGTAGATAGAAGTGATGCACGACTATGAGGAGAATCGCAGCTGCCTGTCTTACGGCCCAGAGGGGGTTGAGAACCCGGACCAGCACAAACGGTGAGTATCCAAACTGTACCACAGCTAAAAGGTCTGACGTTAATCATATATTTCGACTCAACTTCTCCTCTGTGTCTGTTTCTCACCAGTCTTTATCCTTTTCTATCCTCATCACTCTCCATCCCTCTTTCCTCTGTTATTTCCCATGCATCCCTTATTTCTGCAGGCATGTAATGAAGGAGTTAATCGAGACGGAGAGAATCTATGTGGAGGAGCTGCTGTCTGTTTTGCTGGTAATGGTTTAACTGAATTACACTGAAACAATCAGTCTGGTTTTATTGTTTCTGATCATACTTGCTTTAGAAAATTATAATGTATAGGCCTATAGATGACTTTTGTCTTTTTTTGTCTTTCAAACTATCTTTAAAGGTGCTATGTGTGATTTTTTTGGAGGATCTAGTGACAGAAATGCAATATAATATATACACTGTACTACTGAATGTCTTTAGAGTTGTATAAAGACCTTACATGGAGCTGTTTGGAAATCTGCATAATGAAGTGTTTTGTTTTTATTACCTTAGAATGAGCTATTTCTATCTACATACACCGCGGGTCCCCTTACATGGAATTCGTCATGTTGTTTCTATATGGCGTTATTATAATGACAAATGTCGCGAGCGCATTATTACAAGGCGAGAGCGCATTCTTGTCATACGAGCGCGCGAATCTCTCCGCTCGCACGCCGATTTCCTTTGCTCGTGCACAAAACTGGACGCGCGCTTTCAACTATACGCTGCTCTCTTATGAATTTTCTCTCCTCTCGCTCAGTGAGCGTGTGCGCACTCAAAATGCGTTCCGTGCGTCCACGAATCTTTTGGTACTCTTGCTCTCGAGAGGTCCTCCTGTGTGTTCCAGGCATTATAGGCTGTCAAAAGTAGTCAACCAATCAGGGATAGGCTTCCACGGCGGGCCAATGAAAACGCGACCTTTTACATGGCATCTTATTGGTTGAAAGTGACTCGACGTTTTCAACGAAGCGAGATGGATCCACAACGTTCTCAGGTAACAATATTAATATATTTGATGCAACATTATTAGTCAAATGTGTATTAGAAATGAACGGGGCATTAGGATGCTTTGTAGGCTACATATAAACATCAGTTTAACTACCATGTTATTCAGACAAAACAGGCCAACACCCTCAAGTTCATGTGGTCCTCATGCATGTCCTACACTAAACATAATATTGTCAAAATAGTACTAAATTGATTACCGAACAATTTAGATTGGTGTCTTAAGTTAGCTTTATTCTAAAATAATATTTACTACAAGTAACGGTACATATCAAAACAATAATAGCACTGGAGCATTTGGAAAATCATATAATATTCTATACCTATTTGGTTATGCATTTAATGCGTTTGCAGACACACACTGTAAGTGTTCTGCATTCAGTGTTCCAGAAGTTCAGGGCACACAACTGAACTTCTATGCAATATACCAAACGCTCCCTTACCGTTCATTTATAATATACATTTGATGAATAATGTTGCATCAAATATATTAAAATTGTTACCTGAGAACGTGGTGGATCCAGAGGCATATTAAGACCTCATGGTGCCCCCCATCCACCCACCTACCCACACGCAAGAATCCACTCATTAAAAGATTTATATATTAAAAGATTTTATAAGAATGAAACTCAGCAATTTACAATATACTATTTTACAAGAATTACACATTAACATGACACTTTTGTAGAAAAGAACACGAAAAACAACTCTTCATCAAGCATTTTTAACAATTAGGCCTACTGTAGTTAAGAGGTCGCATTTTCATTGGCCCGCCGTGGAAGCCTATCCCTGATTGGTTGACTACTTTTGACAGCCTATAATGCCTGGAACACACAGGAGGACCTCTCGAGAGCAAGAGTACCGAAGGATTCGTGGACGCACGGAACGCATTTTGAGTGCGCACACGCTCACTGAGCGAGAGGAGAGACAATTCATAAGAGAGCAGCGTATAGTTGAAAGCGCGCGTCCAGTTTTGTGCACGAGCAAAGGAAATCGGCGTGCGAGCGGAGAGATTCGCGCGCTCGTATGACAAGAATGCGCTCTCGCCTTGTAATAATGCGCTCGCGACATTTGTCATTATAATAACGCCATATTTCTACAGTAGCCCTAAACGACAAGCTGCTCTACAAAACGCATTTCGTAAATACGTTATCTCCTTCGGCAAAGAAGCGAAAAAGTGACCATAGTGCTTCTAATGGGAGGGGTGAGCGGTGGAGTGAGCCGTTGGTTGTAATTCGCAACTTCACCACTAGATGCCGCTAAATTCCATACACAGGACCTTAAAAGCAATTTGAGATTTGGCGCTTTTTAGAAGATCAAATGGTAGCCAATATCTTCTATCGTAGTTGTTAATGTTTTTAAACCAGGTCTGTTTATTATGGAATACCAAATAAATGTGGAATAATATAATGTAACATTCAATTATCTAAATCCTGGGTGTCAGGGATACAGGGCAGAGATGGATAATCCCTCTCTCTCCAACATACTGCCATCTGTACTGCGAAACAAGAAAGAGGAGCTGTTTGGAAATCTGCCGGAGATCTATAAATTTCACAGCAGGTGGGGAATATGGCTACACATGTGCACACACGCACTCATAATCACACATTCATATTCATTCTGTTTTGCAGGATATTCCTGCAGGACTTGGAGAACTGCTTAGAAACTCCAGAGAGAGTAGGAGCACACTTTTTGGCAAGGGTGAGCGATTCTGTTTGGCGCAAAATAAGACATTTCAGTACAGACCAAAAACAATACATTGCCTTAAAATTGCCATCTGGATATTTTATGGACTTTACAGCAGCGGATCTCAGCTTGATTTGTTTCAGGAACCAGATTTTACATATAAAACATGAAAAATTATTAATATTATATTAATAAATGTAACATATTTATTATATATTTAAAATATTTGTATTAATAAAATATTACATTATGAACTACAAATGGCTAAAAATATGCAAAACTATGAATGCAACATAGGCTAAATTAAAATAATTTGTGAATTAAAAAATCAACAGAAATGTAATTTACAAGCATAATACAAAAAACATTGCAATAGTTTTAGCAATATTAAGCGACAGATTGTTGCATAATACGTTGTTTGGTTGGTCACATAGCCTTTGGCATCAACAACAAAAGACACAGGAAATGTTTTCTCCTTTCTGTTTAAAGTTTGATAAGTCTATTTATTATTAAGAGGTTGCCTTTTAGTATTTGTATTTAATACACTTTTCCCCTGCTGCTGGCAGTCCTATCAGCACAGACCTGGAATCTATTTGTGGGTCACAGCCCATGAGAACCGCTGCTGTTAAGATTTTCTTTAACCATTTCACCTGTCATTGTTTGCAGAAGGAAAATTTTCAGGTGTATGAACGCTACTGCCGGAACAAACCACGTTCAGATGCTCTCTGGAGACAGTGTTCAGATTCTGCCTTCATTCAGGTATTTTTCATAACATGCCACCACTAAATAATCATTGATGTATCACAACATGAGAGATTTTTATACTGATAACCTTAAAATGAATTCAAATAAAATAATGTTTTGCTAAATCTTTCTTCTGTAGGAGTGTAAGAGAAAGCTGGACCATAAACTAGGGCTGGACTCATATTTGCTGAAACCTGTTCAGCGTTTAACCAAATATCAGCTTCTTTTGAAGGTGCTGATCCAAAAATTTCATATTAAATGTTTTCAATTGTTTTTTTAACTAAATGTGTATCTAAATGATATTTACACCTAATGCTTTCTATCTTTTGTATAAGGAACTTTTAAAACACAGTTTAAACTCGCAGTACGCACCGGAGCTGCAGGGGGCGCTAAATGCAATGCTGGACCTTCTCAAGTCTGTCAATGACTCCATGCATCAAATTGCCATCACCGGTTATGAGGTATGTCGTGTCAAACAAACAAGTCATAATGTTAATGTCTTCTTAACATGCTGCTATTCACCTGCCTTTGCTGATTGTGTATATAGGGTGAACTGAGCAACCTGGGCCGTGTCCTGATGCAGGGCTCTTTCAACGTGTGGATCAACCACAGGAAAGGGGCTACACGCATGAAGGACATGGCTCGCTTTAAACCTATGCAGAGGCATCTGTTCCTGCACGAGAGAGCTCTGCTTTTCTGCAAGAAGAGGGAGGAGAATGGAGATGGACCTGATCGAACATCATCTTACAGCTTCAAACACTGCCTGATGGTGAGAAAGAGAAAATGCAAAAAAGTATTTGATACCTCAAATAAGGTTACCTCATTCTTCGGAGTCACCTGGACTCCTTGTCTCATGTGCAGATGAGTGCGGTCACCATCACAGAAAATATCAAAGGAGATCTGAAGAAATTTGAAATCTGGTTCAATGGTAAAGAGGAGGTCTATGTTGTTCAGGTAAATCATTTCATTTCAAATGTTGTTCAAAACGCTTCTAATTTATGAAACAGGTAGTATATTAAATACATACTTTTTTGGCAGGCTCCAACAGTCGAAGTGAAAGTTGCCTGGCTTACTGAGATTAGAAAAATACTAAACAACCAGCAAAAGAGTGTCAAAGGTTTTTACATTTCAACTCCATGTTTGTTCACGTTGAAAAGGTGTTACTGTTTCTTACTGTGTATTTCTTACAGATGATGCTCACCAAGGTCACGATGATGAGCACCTGTCATTTGCACCCTTGGCAGACAGGTGAATCTCACTGTGGTCAAGTCTTCTCTATCGTTTACATAGTGTGAATATAATATATGTACATCAACAGTTATTTTTGTTTAGCATTGTTCCTAAAAAATTCAGAATTTATTGAAAATCAATAGTTGACTTATCATATTCATAACTACTGTATGATTTGATCCCATCTGCATGATGGATATAGTGTTAATACATAAATGTACAGTATGCATGAAGAACACAGTTCTGAAGGCGTCATTTGGTGTCAAATCGTCAGCTAAAATACATCTTTTAGCTGATGATTCTATTGAAGAGCCAGAAGTAAAATGCCATGTGCAATAAATGACCGTCTAATAACTATGAAATATAGTAATAATATTTTTGCTGTTAAAGCCTAGGGCTGTTTCAGTGAGATTTTCACATTTTCTGTGTTAGGTACATCACCCTAAATATATGAATTGTATTTTGAACTAAATCAGTCATTCGAAGCACATAGTACTTTTATATTCTATCCCATTTATCAGAAAGTTTCGAATAATATTTAATTTCTTTGAATGATGTGTAATGCAACAGGCTTGTGGTCAATTCCATTATATTATAAAATATTGAAAAAGTGAATGAACTACCTTAAAGTCACACTGTCTATTACTGAAGACTGCTTAAAATTGATTATATCGAGCACAGTCCTGTTGTTGAATAACCTGCTCGTGATTGTGTTTCATGTTTGTTTGTTGTGTTTTTGCCTTGCGTTCCTTTGATGCCCTCGTGCCGGTCGGTTCATCGGTTGGTGGGTCAGTGTGGGCCATATGTCCGTATGCATGCCCTGGAGTTCCACACAGATCACTGGCTGCTCAGGTTGTTTTGATGTCCTTCCTCACAGCAAGCTCCAGGGGGCGTCGGTCAGCTCGGAAGAAGCCGATTCGGGCCGCACCAGTCCGGTTCTGACGGACCCGGTCATCGTTTCTCCGCGTCCACGGCAACAAAATAACCGGCGCAGTGAGTCAGCCAGGAGCGGAGAGAATAGGCCATTTTCTTTGGCATTTACACTGGTTGATGAGAGCAGAGAAATGACATTAAAGATAATGGGATTTTGTGAATGAGTTCTGGAATCTGGAATTGTGGATTTATTTATTTGCTTAAAATTGAATCACATTATGGCTATGCATGAAAAAGTGATCATGATTTTGGCTGTTGGTTTGGTTGATTGTGGGTTATAGGCTGGCCAGGGACATCTCACTCAGTGGACATATGTGAGGGTTTGGAGGACTGGACCACGGACCTTTCAAACATCTCCGACTCAGATGAAGAAGATGATGTGTTGCTGGTGAGCTATATATTTAGTTATAAATATTCAGTTTAATCGCTTCCACATTATTTGGGATGGATTTGGGTTTTACCGTCAGAATGAACGGCTTTTTTGTCTTATAGGTTCCTGGGAGGTACAGAGCAATGGTGGACCACTTGAAATGTGGCAAGGATGACGTAATTATCAAAAGTGGTGATGTCATTCATGTGCTTCAGGAGAATGCCATGGGACTTTGGTGAGTAATCAGTGCAAATAATGCCTATGCAACTTTCTCTTGCCATCTTGGCAGTCTGCAAGACTATAATGCCATTTTGCCTCTAATCTTTAAAATAAAATTTAAATCTGAAAGAATGACAATACCCACAGGCAGGTTAAGAATTTGACACGTGGCGGTGAAGGCCAACTCCCCATTGATAAACTGCTGAGAATGCTGGGAGATGCAGGCAGAAGTCCATCCATTAGGTCGGGACGTGAGTTAATGGTGGGTACACCTGACAGACATAATCCTTTTGTCTTTTAAGACCTTTCTTGGTTTTGTGTTTTTGTTTTAACTTTAGTTTGTAAAATTCTGCTAACATAAATCATCAAATATATTATTAAAGAGATTCAAACAAAAAAATTTAACCAAAGTTTATCCATTTGATCCTGTCCAAAATTAACATCATTTGTAAGTCGCTTTGGAAGAATGCATCTGCCTGTATATGTAAATGAAAAAAAATCAAATAAATATTGGAAATAAAAAAATAGAAATAATAAGTTATTTATGAACAATGGTGCTCATAAACGAGCTCAATGCATCAGGAGTAACAGGTTGCACACGTGCTCTGAATCTTTTACCGCAGGGTTGCCAGATCTGCGTGACAATTGCCAATCAAGACTAGACCAATGACCGCATCCCTAATAGCAAAACTCAAAAAATGCCTCTACCAGATCCCGTTTTGAATTACAAACAATATCTTCTTTATCACTGTATAGAAGCTATAAACACAGCGTGTTGCCATAAATAAAATGACTGCAGTCGAACAAAATCTTTCCACTTTTAAAGGGATTCTCTACCAGAAAATTAAAATTCTGTCATCATTTAAGCCCCCCCCTCCCCAAAGTTGTTCCAAACCTGTATAAATAACTTTGTTCTATTGAACAAAAAGAAAGATATTTGGAAGAATGTTAGCAACTGACATCATTGACTTTAAAATAGTAGTTAAAGGTGCCCCAAAACGGTTTGCTACATTCTTTAAAATATCTTATTTTATACAGTTTTGGAACAACTTGGATGAGTGAATGATTGCAGAATTTTAATTTCTGGGTGGAGTATCCCTTTTACCCGCAGAATAAAAACAACCCACAGTTTAAAAAACAGCAGAACTGGCAACCCTGCTGAGGCTGTGGATTACCCATAACTGTGGTTAATTCTGTAAATGTTGCATAAATGTTCTTTGTCCTGGTTTTTATTTTATAGGTACGGGAAATATAAACAACGGGATGCCGAGCATCAAAATAGAACACACATTAACACAAAGCTCTCACCATGTGACAACCCTAAAGGCCATAACTGTCATCCAGGACTGAGCCCAGTCACACCACGTGATGCACATTAACAAACAAACTTAAAGTCAGGAAAACAGAACCGCCAAGTCAACTGAGAGTTCCCATCTGCCATTGTGAATCATGTCAGATTTAGAAACGAAAATTGCTTGTTTAGAAATAGAATGAACCAAATACATTGATACACACTGACACTTCTCCATCTGCAACCATGCAGTCTGAAAATAATAAGACATTTGTCAAAAACATTTGAGCACAAATTTTACAATAACACAGATCTACTTCATTCTTGGAAATCACCAAACTGTGCCATAAAATGTGATAAAAAACATGCATTTTGTGTAGTTATCAAAATATTTAAGTGTATGTTATATTTTAAAAAGCCAATATCTATGGAGAGGATAGGCGGTACTCCAATTTAACGCTCCACTATTTTTCTCTTCAGATGGGTACAATGGTTGTGCACTTGTTTAAAAAAGCCATTATAATGCTGGAATGGACACCAGCTATGCAGTGGATGAAAGATGAACATACACATCTGTTAATACTCTGTGCCAAAACCTAACATTCCAGGTTAATCTTTATCCCTCTTTTTCTTCTTTTAAATATTCAGATTTGTCTTTGGCAGCAGTTTTTCTCTGCAAGAAATATTTAGATATGCATTTAAATTAATAGTCAAAAGTGATTTTGTTACAGCTTTCGCTGTTCACAATAATGCTGCTTGCTCTTATGTGCACCACGTGAAGTGTATGCGCTTATATTCATCTTTACTTTGAGACAGACTGTGGAAGCAAGCTTAAAGGGACGGTTCATCCAAATTTTGTCTTCATTTACTTACCTTCAAGTTGTTCCAAATCTGACTACCATAGTAGTAAAAACTGCTTAATAAATGTGTTTGTTCTGCTGAACGCAAAAGAAGATATTTTGAAGAATTTAGGAAAGCAGTTCTGGGGCATGTTTGACGACTATTGTAATTTTTCTTACTATGGTAGTCAATGGTGGCCAAGAACTGTTTGGTTACAAGTATTCTTCCAAATATCTTTCTCTGTGTTCATCAGAATTTATACAGATTTAGTGAAAGAGTGAGGACAAGTTTTTTGTGCTCTGCTTTTAACACATCCAAGTGCACACACACAGCAGTGAGTAACACATTGAGGGAGAGTAAATGATAACAGAATTTTTATTTTTGGGTGAACTGTTCCTTTAAGTTATTAAAGTGTTTATTGTTGACCCAGGAAAGTAAAATCACAGCTGGGATGTCTTTAATATCTCCATTGTTTCACCCAGACAGTAATAACTCTTCCACAACTAAATTGTCTGAGCGATGACTTTATAGCAGTATAATCTTACTGTGTTTCAACAATTATTTTAATTTTTATTATAAAGAAATTTAAGATTAACATCTGGGACAAAGTTGATACGTAAATGCAAAAAAACAACAACAACAGAGAACTCACAAGCTATGAAAGACCAACAAAAAAGTCTCTCTAAAGAAGACCGAGCTAAAAGGTTAGTTTTGTGTTAATATTTTATTTAAAAATTCGACATAACTTGGGTCAGTTTAGGTTACTGAAATAAAACTTTGCTTGTTGCTGTATGACAATGTAAGGCCCACTGCTGTCCATTCCATTATTTTAGTTCCTGCACTCTTTTCTCTGTCATTTAAAGTGTGCCCTCCGATGTGCACTTAACTTTGTTAACTACTGAAAAAAACATTGTTTGATGCGAGATGTCAAAACATATTTCACCTGTTAGCATCACTAAAAACAAAACAATTTGCATGTCTTCCCATTTTGTTAACTGGTCATGTGACACAGAAGATAAAGTGGGGTGCAGTCTGAATGAGCGTCATGTGTACTTCAGTTTCAAGTACACTTCTTAAAGCCATGTACTTTTGGTGTATACTATGTACAGAATGAGTTGAGACGAAAGTGACCTCATGTTGATTTGTGATATGAAAATAATTTCACTAGATGTACAAGCACAACATCTAAGATACTATATTTTTTCTTGGTTGTTTCAATGCTGTTGTTGAATGATGACTAGTAAATATCTGTACAGAAATGCCTGTGAGTTTTAATTCATTGCAACAACTGTTCAGTCTATATACAGTATTTATGTTTACAGATATGTTTGCTGCTGATATGTTTGTCTAATATTAATTTCCTTATTGAATTCTGCTGTTTTAAATTCATTTTAACATATGGGGCAAGCTCTGTTTATCATTGGGCATATGTCCTGTTCTGATCCCAGTAATGTTGGTTATCCAGTACATGTATCTTGATATGCGAGTATAGATGCCGTATTTTCCTTTTTTGGCACACTCTTCACCCCAGCTAATGATGCCCGTAAGGAACCACGTGTTCTGATAGTGGGTGGCATGGGGCCCACCGCTGTCTCCTTGACAGGAATCCTTGCTTATCGTATTGTACCCGGCACAGAACATGAAGCGGGAGATGGTGTCGGCGCTGCTTCCTTTGCACTCTGTCCTGTCCACATAGGGAACCTCCACCTTCTGAAGGGTGTTGGATTCGATGCCTCCGTATTTCAGCCTCCCCCAGCCGCTCACCAAGGAATTTTGTGCGCTCATGAGGAGGTTCTCGGTGAAGTCTTTAGAGCCCAGACAGATGGGCAAGGCATAGTCTGAGAATCTAACGGGCATCTTGAGCTTCAGCAGAGCGATGTCGTGATTGTAAAGACTCCGTTGAGAGTTGTAACGTGGATGAATGTGACACTCCGCTATGTTATGATCGCTCTCTCTTCCCTCCTTTTTTGTGATATCATGTTCCCCTATGGATATATGAAAAAACCATTAAGAATGCAATAAGAAAAACATGTTGTAGTGAGGTGAAGTCCGTATCTTTTACCTGTTCTGATGAAGAACAATCCGATCTTTCCTTCGACACAGTGGGCAGCTGTAATGATCCACACTTCGCTCAGGAGAGATCCACCACAAAAAGGAGTTTTGCTCACCTTTTGCATAAAAACAACCTGCCAACATGACAGAGACATGAAACAGGCTGTTCCTGCATTGTGAAGATATTTTGAAGAATGTTGGTTACCAAACAGCGGTGTAACCAATTGACTTTTGGTCAATTGACTTTTGTGTCCATACAATAGAAGTGAATAGGTACCGCCATTGTTCGGTTACCAACATTCTTCAAAATATCTTCTTTTGTGTTCTGCAGAAGAAAGTAAGTCATACACGTTTGAAACACGAGGGTGAGTAAATGATGACAGAATTTTTGGATGAACTATCCATTTAAAGGTTTCAGATTATACAGCTTTATTGCCAACACCACAAAAGGTTAGATAATGTCATTTATCCTATGTCACTTTCGATAAAAGCATCTGCTAAATGACTAAATGTCTTACCTGCCAAGGAATCTCTCCTGGTTTTGAATCCAGGCCTCCAACAATGCGATGCTCCTCATTCGGTTTATTTGTGATAGTGGGTAAATTGGGAGAAAGGGCCCAGGAGGGGATGTTTTCTAGAGTAGCATGAGGAGACGTTGTATTGTAGATGGGAGTGGTTGTGTTGTAGACTGCGGGGGTATCTGTAGGACTGGTCTCTGTTTTGTTAAACGCGGTTGTATTGACATAATTGACTGAGTGAATTTGATTTCCATGCTCAGTGTCGATAATGGACCGTGTGTTGAGAGATTCAGCAATTCTCCTTCCAAGACATCCACATGGGTACGGAACTATAAAAACAGGGGGAACACATGTGTGTTAAAACTAATTTATTTATAACATAAATTTGTTAAGTGAATAGTAATTATATTCAACTGCATTTAAAAAAATTGAAATACCCATCAGTAGGACATAATACAAGAAAAAGACCCTCCTCCAAGTCACAACCACCAGTTCTTGGAAGTACATGCATATCAAGTGAGTGTGATAATTTAGTATAGACCCTAACCAACCCATTATGGACAGATGTCTAAATCTGCACCAGTACTGTATGTTTAAACGTACGGTTAAACATTTCTTGGTCATGATTGAAAATAAGCACGATACTAATTTTATCAAGAAAGGGATTGTGCTGCTTTAATGCTTATATCCCGATAAACATTAAGGTGACTTAATCTAGATAACATGCAATAAGTGGAAATGGATTTTAGTACCTGTAGGTTCACAGGTCCTGCTGTCCGGGGCCAGTCTGTAACCATCAGCACAGTCACACACTGCTCCATAGACTTTATCCACAATGCAGAAATGCATGCACCCTCCATTATTTACATTACACTGTTTCGCTATTTCTGTATCAGAGTGACCCATAAAACAAAAAATATGGTTTCAGCAGAGGGAACGTCACCAATGAAATGATGCTTAAGAAGTTTATAATAAAGAATAAATGCTGAGATGTTTGTACACAGATTTTACTGACCAAACTAGAACCAAAATATTTAAATACTATAAGGGTTGCATTCACATTCACTGGTTCAGATAGCTCAGACCATCATGGATCCTACCTAACTCACAGTTCTTCCCAATAAAGCGAGCTGGACACCAGCAGGTGTAAGTATTCATGCCATCCTCACATTTCCCACCATTCTGACAGGGTGATGACTGACACTGGTCTCCATCTAACAATGAGAGCGGTCATGGTCATTTTTTTTGTTATGCTTGTGTGGCCATTTAAAATAAAAATGCATTTTATAGAAAGCTATAGTCTGAGAGAGCTAGAGAGGAAAACATTTACTGTGGTTTTATTACAAAAAACATGGTTGCTATAGTTAAACCAGGGTAACCACAAGTTAACAATGCATTTGCTAAAGAAATTAAACTGTGGTTATACAAATTATAATCAATCCATCAAAAAACATAGTTAAAAATACACATTTACTATAATAAAAAAAATAGATCTGTCAAACGATTAATCGCGATTAATCGCATCCAGAACAAAAGTTTGTGCTTACATAATATTTATCTATGTATGGTGCATAATAATTTTGTATTTATAAATACAAACACATACACATGAATACATATTTAGGAAATATTTAAATATATTTATTTATATTTACCAATAATTAAAATTATAAATAAACGTTTAGAAATTTTTTGATTTTTCTTAAATATATGCATGCATGTGTATGTGTTAATAAATACAAAATTATTATGCACAGTACACAGATATATATTATGTAAACACAAACTTTTATTCTGGATGCGATTAATCGCGATTAATCGTTTGACAGCCCTAAAAAAAACAATGGTTAATCTTTTATAACGGAGTTAAAATCACATGCATTAAAACAAACATTTGTCTTACCCATATAGGTGATCCAGAATTTCCTCTGTAACAAGAAATACAGATTTTAAACTTAAAAGGAGACCTTAAAGTTTTTTAATTGTGTTACCTCATGTTACTCACAGTTTGCTCCTGGTCCTCAAAGACCTCTCTGGCTTCCTCTAGACTACAGCGTTCTTCATAACATTCCCTCTCCAGGTTATCCTTCATCATCTCTTCAAATCCACCTGTGTTATAGCGTTTCTGTCTCTTCAGCACAGAGCCCGCAAGCTGTCTCGGTAGAAACACAGAGGCTACACAGAGTAGCAACAAACACTAATGTCTCTTTCTTGGACACAAATCTCTTAATGACTTGAAAAATATTGTTTGACTTTGAAAGGCTTTAAATTGGAACAACTTTGCCATTACAGTCAGAAGCACAGATTTATAATAATGATTGATGATACACTTATTGTTTTCTTTACACACATTTCCCCTGTAGCAGCTGTAAGCAGCTATTGCACAAGGTTTTCACAACACGCTAAAAATTATATCCAAAAGTCGACCTTTAAAATCCATTAGATTTTTTCTTGGTTCTGGTGTGTGTTTGTACAATACACTTACATGTATTGAAACCAACAATATTTCCCTTAAACATGTAAACCCAGAAATATTATGAAATACTATACATACACACAACATATTATGACAAATCGTTGTTAGCATACCTTCAGACGAAAACCAGGTGTCAAACAGTAAAACACATATCAAAACAAGGAGATTTTTTTTCGCCATTTTCTCTAAGCTGAGTTCCCCTCAAACGTAAATCTTTCCCAACGGTCTAAAATACCTTCTTGATCTGCTCCAAAGTTCACCACAAATGTGTTTGCACTTCATGCAAGCAGATATGTCATTCTGCGGGGGGGTATTTTTGTCTGCACCTACTGGGTTGTTTGTTGATCTTTATGTTTTTCAGTAAATACTTATTTCTCTTATACAACATAAACGTTTTTGTTTTTTAAATTAATAGGGTTTTGTTTGTTGTACAGTGTTAGTTGAAAGACAAAATAATCTAATGTTTGAATAACGCCACGTCATATTATTACAGTTTGTGTATTAATATGTCCATAAACCTACGACTGCAACATCTGCAGTCATGAATTGCTTTTAATGAGTCAGAGAACTTCAAGTGACTTACAAATGTTCAGACTTGGAACACAGCAAATATTGACAAATCCAGGCTATCTGCGTTGGTGATTTGGGGTTTAAATGAGTTTCCCAACAGAAACTACATAATGGCTGTATGGTGGTATCTTGTACTAAACATATAAAGAACCAGTCTAGTATAAAACTATTTCAATTTTATAGAGCTCATACTCAACTATTCAACACACAACAGCTCTGACTTAAAATTGACCCTTTTATATAACAGGGCTCTTGAGTTCTCTGCCAGTCAGACAGAAAGTACAATCTACATAATTTATGTTGTTTTTAGATGGGAAAATGTAAAAATATTGTGGCAAGAGTATAACTTTCCTTCTATGCATATACAGATATCCTAAATACGTGCATAAGTACATATAAATAATCCAACCGACTGTTTTAATGATGAATAATACAGGCCTTGTTGCCCAGTCGTGATCATTTTTAATATTTATATAGCCTATATTTTTATAGCCATAATTATTCATTGATCATGAAGGTGGTGCGTAATTATATTGTAAAAATTGGGCTGATTCACTACATGATCTATTGAAATCTGTCAAAGGAAACTAATGAGTGATCTTGCGTAAACGTCCTGCCTAATGTTTGTCAACTCTAGAGGAATCTGCCTGAATCACTAACCATGGCCGACGTCATACATCACGTGTTGAAGTTTGGGGCATGGCTTAACAATGCTACTATGGAAGGCCGTTTTAGCAAATATTTAGACGTAACGTGTACAGACGATATAACGCGCGGACGCGTTATTGCGCCTAAAGACGTAATTTCGCGTACAGACGTTAGACACGTGGATGCGTAACTGCGTGTAGTCGTGTAATCCCAAGACTTCCGTTGTCAAAATAAAAGTCACATCAAGCAACGTAGCCCTTACCATTTTTATTTTAGCAAGACTTTCCTTGTTTACTCTTCATGGTTATTTATATTAAGGATTTGCTCTTAATGCCCGTTTTAATTATACTACGTTGCTTTATAACATGATGATAATTTTTAATACATTTTGATATTCAGAAAAATCCGTTAAAAATATAGCATATATGACACAATCTTATTATAATGAATTTGAAAATCAGGAAGACACAATAGGCACAACAGTAAAGAAATTAAAAAATAAAAGAAAACATTGTAAATTTGGTTTAAATAATTTTATTCTCTTTGTGAATTAGGACTTTGTGAATGCTGGTATGTTATATTTGTATGCACTGAAATTAGCTTTATGTATCAGATTCCATTAAAGAGAAGACTCAAGAGATAGAGACGAGCAAAGAACCAACACAAAATGTATTAGTTTGCTACAACAGAACAGGCACTGAATGAAAATATATATCAGAGTTTAGGCTCAACATGCTCAGAATGAGAGACAGGTAGAGACTCAAACACAGCAGAACAATCAACCTAGGAAGCTATGATTAGAGAAAGTCTGAAACACCCACAAATGCACAGAATAACCGCACAGACCATTTAAAGAAACTACTACAGTCACAAGAGCAAATCAGGAGAAGAGCACAATACCAATAATGACAGAATGATTGGGAACAGGTGTGATCTCCAATGCGCAGCACATGGAGCACCAATTATTTAACTCATCTGCAACCACATTATCTGCTTTACAAATTGGAAAGTGCTTCACAAAATTGTGAACACACTTCTTTTTAATTTATCTGCATTAGACAAAATTCATAGCACTTGGGTTTTGTTGGGAAATACTACCATATACAAGTCTACACTCATTTATCAACACTAAGGGCCAATGTGTGAAAACACTTTTAACTCATTTGTTTAGTACAATACCACAGCTTCAGCACTATAAATCTCCTTCAGGATGACATTCTTTGTTTGTACAACAAGCACATAAGGTAAATAAATTAATATAGCCTACATAAGCAGTTGCATTACAAACATCTACTGCTTAATGCTCAGGTGGCACGATCACCATATGAAATACAGAACTATGAAAACCAGAATGTCCTGTCCCATATAACATTCAAAAAACTACTTACAACCTATCTCTTCTGTGAATACTTGACAGGCAAATGAAGAAAAAAAACTAAGCCTCTCTCTCTCTTTCTATCAACATGTATTGTGCTGGCTTTTGTGGAAACTAACTTGGTATTAGCACCTATTGTATTATTTCCCCTGTATGACATTTCGCTTTATTGCTCCCTGAACTCTCTGTAAGTCGCTTTGGCTAAAAGCATCTGCTAAATGACCAAATGTACATATAACAACAACGGGACAACAGTGTGGTCAACTTCATGCGGCGCTGCACAGACTGATCAGTGGATGACATCAAAGTACCGCAAGAGCAATTAGAAAGCACTGCTTCCTCTTTAGGGCATGACAACCTCAAGTCTGTCCCAAAATACACTCCCATGTACCCTTGTGGACTCATGTTAGTGAGGTCTGCACTTCCTGACATCACCAAGTGTGGACTCAGAGGAGGTCCACAAGACCGGAGTGTGTCATTTGGGACAGGGCCTTAGAGTAGTGAGTGTTAAGGAAGAGGAAAAAGTGAGAGGAAGATGAAGAGGGGAGAGAGGAGTCAGAGTAAGGCCCTGTCCCAAATGGCACACTCTGGTCTTGTGGACCTCCTTTGAGTCCACACTTTGTGATGTCAGGAAGTGTAGACCTTATAGGGTACTAGGCACATGGGTGCACATTTTTGGACAGACTTGAGGTTGTTACGCTGGAAAGAGCAAGCAGTGCTTTCTTATCACTCCCACGGTACTTTGATGTCATATGCTGATGCACTGATGGTCTGTGCACGCCCCGTGAAGTCGACCACACTCTTGTCCCATTGTTGTTATTTAAGACAGTTTTTATAGTTCTGTATTTGATATGGTGATTATGCCAATCTTATGCCAAGCATTATGCAGTAGAAACGTATCATTGTAATTCAACTGCTTATGCATATTTATTTATTTGTATATACAATACCCAATGAGCATAATGTGTTATGTAACATTTCTATATAATACAGAAGCGGTGTTGTTCAGCTTTACAGAGCCCAGAGACATCTAGCCTAAATATAAATCTACAACAAAACATCTGACGCTTACTACCATAAGTAAGAAAATGCACACCATTAAAAGTTTTCATTCATGCACGGTGGACTTACTTAGAAATAAATATAGCCCAAATTGTTTTCTCTTTCATTACTACACACCTTAAAAAGCTAAATCTCTCATTTTGGGGGTGTTACAGTCTGCATGACTGCCAATGCCAACAATTCTCTTTCCCCACAACCCTGTTCCCTATTGAACAAAACAGCATAGGCTGGTTAGGTAGGTTTTAAAGCATGGTAGGTGTTTGCGCTGGTTAAAACTGGTCATGTGCTGGTTTAAGCTGGTCATTTTCTGGTCCTTAGCTGGTCATGGTCCTAAACCAGCACATGACCAGCTTAGGACCAGCTCATGACCAGCTTAAACCAGCACAAACCAGCTACCATGCTTCAAAACCTAACCAGCATATGCTTTTTTTTCAAAAGGGTTTGCTTGGTTATTGACGCATGCCTTTGCCTTTGTTTGATTAATAATGGATTTATTCCCTAACAGGTCTTGACACCAACCTTTTCTGTTTTAAGCTGCTTCAATAAATAATTTTTGTTCTGTTCTTTAGCATTTGAGTCTGTCCTAACAGAACCTGACAAGTGTCTTGAAACAGAAGTAATACTTAAAAATGAATAAATACAAAAACGATATTTATTTGTAAGTAGGGCACATAATTAAGCTTATTAAGCGATGTCATACAAAATTAGGCTTGATAACAATATAGCCCACTGTTTAAGAGTGAAATTATTCCATCTCATTTGTGGGTTAAATAACAGTACAATACATGACATAATAATTAAATGATCACAATGAAACATTTTAGCAGATATAATATTATTGTTCAATTATAAATTAGCTAAATGATAATAAAACTGGCCTCAACATCCTTCGATTCCATTCATAGACTTTGTTCTGCGGTGTTTGAGGACTTCTTGTGGACATCAGATACAACTACAGACATGTATATATATATACATATATATATATATAGTCTATCGCAAAATATAAAAAAATCATGTGAATCGGTGTCAATTGTAATCTTTTACACTTCCACATGAAAAAATAGTGTAGTATGCTAAGCATTTGCTAAAGTAAATTGTAGTAAAATTAGTGTTTTGGAACATTACCATAGTAAATGATACTATAGTATTTACCACAGTTTGTCAGTTTACAATATTTAATACAACAGAATACTCCAATGTACATAAATAATATCATTTCTATAATACAGCTTACTACTGCTTACTATCACTATATACATTACTATAGGCTACTATAGTAAACACTTGAGTGCATTACAGTATTTTTTATGTGTGCTAGTGAACGTTTTTAAGAATGTGTCTGTTTTAAAGCCATAATTGCTCTACCTCTTGTATTTTGAAATGCCATCTTCCTTGTCTATGTCACTATGATGTGTATTTAGATAGCGCTTACCTATACAGAAAAACGAATGACATAAGACCACGTCCAATGTCACGCATGAATGACACGTGGTTACTTAAATGATGACGTCACGAGTATATGTTTAATACATTTTTTTGCAAATTTTCCTGTTTTGGGACTTGCCATTGGCTAAAACAAAGACGTATGTACACGAAATTACGTCTTTTGGCGCAATAACGCGTCCACGCGTTATATCGTCTGTACACGTTACGTCTAAAGAAATATTTGCCAAAACGGCCTTCCATACGCGACCTCATAGTTGCTATACACCGCCATGTGGTTTCACTGATATCACACAGGAGCGCGCTCAAATTGTAACCTTGGTACTTATTAAACAACGACACTAAGAATTGTGAAAGGCGATAACGGGTTTTAAGACAGATTTCTATTTTATCCTCTGACTTTTTATTGTTAAAAACGTCTGGCTTTGCTTCCTTTTGTCATATGGAACACAGCGGAGCGTTTTGCATACCTGCCAGAGATTATAAGGAAAAGCAAACGGTAAGGATTCAGCTAACCTATTGAAAATCAATGGCATTGACATTAAATGCATGCAATACATTTCTTCTCCAGGTTATGTGTTTCATAAGTGTGTTTGGAAAACACTCATAACAGACTTACAAGGCCTTGTATTGTTTAAAAATGTACATACAGCCTACATAAAAACGTGATATCTAATATAAAACAACCAGAAATCCATTTCTCTGTTAAACAGCGCTCTTGAGTGGAAAGGTGGTTCCTTTAAGAAGGAGTTGGCCACTGTTGAATAGACGAGACAGTTTTGAATGATCGGACCTTATTTGGTTTGAGTTATCATCTGGAATTCTGCGTCAAAACTGGGATCTATGAGCGGGAAAGCTTTACTCAAGACTAAAGAAGACAAGGATGCAACCAAGGGTAAGACATCGCATAGCATTTCCTATCGCAGTGTCCATCTGCCTTTTCCTCTTTGTGTATTCTCATAAACTTGGTCTATTGTCAAAAAAGAAAAAAAAGGAATACGCACGATGAAAGCTATTTATGGTTCAGGTGGTTGCAGGCGATTACAACAACAGACCGATTTCAAGCATTGCACGGATCATAAAAAATGTATTCACTGGCTGACTAATAGTTAGTTGCCTATCAGCAAATGCCTTACACAGAGTAACTTCAATTGCATAGTAGACAAGCACAAAACCTGCAAGTGCGCGAGATGTATATTTGAGATCACAAAGGAGATTGTGCGGTCACTTTAAATCTACTGTAAAAGCTGAGTGCGCCTTGCGCGTGGCTAAATTGCTTTGTGCTCTTCGCGCGCTTCAAACTCAAAACGGCAAACGCGTTTCTTTTAAGATGAACAGCAAGTAAGCTGAATGCACATTGTCAGGGTTTTGTGTGTGTTTGTTTATTTTTCTTGACGAAACGGGCATAGATAGACGAAGCACTATGCGCGCTTCAATTCACGGATGTAGGCTGGGTATTGCCATGGTGACAAAGAGGCGGGGAGAGGCTGCCTCATTAAAAATGCATAGCATGCTGTATAAAGTGGAGATGTGTGCTATTTTTTGTGTCTACAGTGGTTCCCTTGCTGAAATTTTAAAGCATATTTTATACGGTATCATTTATATATAAATATACAGTATAACAAACACTCAAGTGGATGTCTGAGTATTAATGTGTGTGGCTGGTTGGTTGGGTCTTAAGTATTTCATCCCCAAACCCTCCAGAGTAAGATAAATGGTTGTGCAAAGGATTACATCTGATTAAGTTGTTACAGGAAAATCTCATTAAAACTTATTACGTCATTGAAAGTAAAAAGCATCTACACATCTACTCTGAGGCAATGTAAAATGAGGGGTCATTAAAAAGACACAACTTTTAATTGTTTAAAAGACCTGTGAGGATTCGGCTTGAACAAGAGAGCATTACGCTTATTTTGACTTTAAATGAAACAATATATACCTACACCCTCAAAACAATGGTGCTATATAGCACTAAAAGTGGTTCTTTGCTCGTAATCATAGGGGAACCACTTTAAGTATATAGAACCATATCTTGGTGCTTCAGTGGTTATTTAGAGGTTAGAGCCAAGAACCACTTTTTTTAGAATGCTCCCATACACAAGTATAGACCCCTTCAAAAAATGTAAGAAACACTGATC
Source organism: Triplophysa rosa (assembly GCF_024868665.1). NCBI lineage: Eukaryota > Metazoa > Chordata > Actinopteri > Cypriniformes > Nemacheilidae > Triplophysa > Triplophysa rosa. The sequence goes on along the minus strand of NC_079911.1, from coordinate 12,131,569 downwards.
CAACTTCCTGTTTAGTTTTTTAACACAAATATTTTAAGAAAATACAACCAACAGAACATGTATAACCGAACCAAAATGTTAAACCTATATCTATATATAATTGAAAATGTAAGATTTAAAAATGAAATACATAAAAATGAAACCAGAAGTGCTTCTGGACCATTGTTTACATCTTGTGAAGTGGTCTATAAACAAGACTCTTCCAGAACGAACGGAAATCTTTCAGTATTTGCCAGTATGTACAGTATCTACCCATATCGTCGCTCTCCTTCCAAAACCCCGGTGTCCAAATTTGTTTTTCAGGAAATGGAAAAAACTCTCTATGTACTTTTAAAAATAAATAGTGTGTTGTTGTCAAAGTTTTGTTGGTTAGAAATTTGCCAAACCCAGTGACAAACGTAAAGGGTGACAAATAATGATGATTTATGGCAAACAATAAAAAATACGAAATGAGGAGATACAAGGTTTTAGAAAGACAGCAGTGATATGGTAAATACCTGTTGTCTTGTTGTTTGCCATTTGTTTACCGTTTGTTTGGCATTTAGTAGGCCTATCATTAGCTCAGATACTGTAAGCTAACATGTTGTAGTAGTGTGTTTCTGTTCTTAAAAAATGGTATTTATCTTTTTTAAAACATGACACCCTTAAAGCACTGTTGCAAAAAATATTGTTATTTCTTAAACAGTAAGATTAAAGTGTAAAGCAATACCTGTAGTTCTCCCCAAAAATTCTCTCATTGTTTCCTCACCCTCATGCTGTTGCTAACTAATATTCTGTTTCTGTATTTGGAAGGGATTGTTTCACAGCTTATGGCATACAACATTCAGTCCGTCGTGTCAAGACAATAAACAACAAAAACACTACAAACTGATAAAAGTAGCTCATATGATTAATGCACTACATTTCTATAATCTTTAGCCATACATTGTGAAGTTGTTATATTTTTTTCACAGAAAAAAATAAAAGCATTCACATTTGAAACATAACTGTGAATTTTTATTAAAGTTATTCTTGGTGAACATTTCCTTAAAAACCACCATGCACTATTATATCTGTGGCTTTACCACCAGATGTCAGTATCATCTTTGTTAACTTGCGTGGGGTTTGTGACTCTCTCTTCCCTACTGTGTACATGTGTACGTGCACGCTCGCATGCGTCTCTTTGTTACATGATGTTTAGAGATGTTTTCATACCATAACTTTCCTAATACTTGCTGTTCTATCATTATGTTCAAGTATTCACAGTTCAAGATGGCAAGGAGTACATTCTCTTGCGGGAGGAGTCAAGTCAGTCTCTTGCAGTAGATCAGAAAGAAAATTCACCATTCCATAATAAATGTCAGGAACTCTTTTGCTGTCCGTTTTGGAACTTCTTTATTCTAAAGAAAAAAGAGAATATTGAAGGTTTGTCAAGATGAAAGGTTTATCGGTTCTGCCTGCACAGCACCTGAATATAAATGGGCACTTTAGTTTCAATGCTGATGTCACACAAATGTTTACCAGCGTAAATGCTCACATTATTTACCCACAGACAAGAATGAGAAATGTATCATTTTACTGTAACACAATGGAAACACTTGTGTTGGAAATGCACAACCCTAAGGCTTTGTTCACACAAAGGGTTTTGTTTTAATAAAATCTTATGTAATAACACAATTTTTTGAACTGTAAGTTACAACTTGCTCATGTTTATAATGATTGGAACTTGAGCAATGGGTGTTTCTTCATTGAGGAAAATACATTAACCACAGACAACAAAATTAGAAAAGGTGGCACTTTCAAACCAAAGAGAAGTGTTAGATGCATGTTTCTCTGCCTGTGTGAACATGGCCTAAACCAGAGTTTCTCAACCAGGGGTCCCAACACACTTTCAAGGGCTCCTTGAGATGACTTAAAATTAATAAAAAATAAAACAAGCATTAAAATAGGCTAAAGCTATAATAAGTTAAAGTAAGATGTTTCCTACTATTTTGTTACTATATAATACTACGTAATAACATATCTTTTTAGTAATAAAAAAAACTTGAGAACCACTGGCATAAAATGTTTAGTATCTCCTCACCTCTTAACCAGCACATCCGGCATGCTTTGAATGTTCTTCCAAGTCTGTTGTATTGTAGATTTCAGGACCACATTGTCGAGGTGAGCCTAGTATTTCCTCATAGTCTCTTAGCACCATCTAGTGGTAGCTTGTCAGATCAGCTTTGTCAGGGTGGTGTTGTTTTTTCTTTCTCATCTGAAAAACACAGGTTTACGAAAGCCTATATATATATATATATATATATATATATAGTTTTTTTTGCCGATATTAAACTACGAAAGTAAACTAAGGAGGTTTTTTGAATTTTGTAACTGTGCACATGACCAAAGGATGTCTGTCATCAAGGATTAAAGTGAGTTTGTAATGCACAGACTCTGATAGGCCTAATCAATTTGATTCAAATGTTTATTATTACAGCTGTACATAGTTATTATTCCTGGCTCCTGATTGACTCTCCATTTTCTGTAGATGGAATTCTGTCTGCTGTGTGCTTGTTCAAAGCAAAATAATCAGCTTTTTATCTGTAAAGAAATACAAAATATTAAATGACCTAAAATAGGCTAAGCCACAATTGCCGCATATTTTATGTCCATAAGTGTGCATTAAACAGAATGAGAAAACACTTGTATGGCTGTGATATGATCTTAGATTTATCATGCTGAATGCATATACACTGTAAAAAAAATCCCGTGAAAAAACAGATAAAGTACTGGCAGAAAATTACCAGTACATTTTCCTTTATTTTACGGACATTTCCATTAATGCTAAAATGCAAATGAATGCAGTGCAAACTGTAAAATACAGGTAAAACAACTGTAAAAATGAACAACGGAAAATTCCTTCATATTAATACAGTATATTGTGCCCTATTTTTACGGCTTTTTTTTAGAGTGTAGGATAATATGCTGAGTTCACTCGCATGTTGGTACAACACATAACAGGAAGGAAAGCTAGACTAATTTAATTCCCCCGTTTGAGAAAAATCCTGTTTCCTCATTATGCCGATATCTCATTACTTTCTCTGAACAGTGTGCAGTGACGCAGGAGCTGTGGCTGCCTCTGCTGAACTGTCCGTAAACTGTTCTTGGTTTTGAGGAATTGTAAACCAGCCAGATCTCTGACATTTTTATTTACAAAAGTAATATTGAGTATAGAAGCCGGAGTCTGTGTTTGTCGGCCTGCTGTTTTTCCTGATGCCATTTTGTCAACGATACTGAAATTTATTAGATGGATTTATACAATTCAGACAGACAGCTGATATTTCTGAAGCTCTTTATGGCATTTAAATTTAATTTCCTCCTCAACGCGCCGCATCTCCATTCAGCTCACCCATTTGTGCCCTTAAGCACAACGTTTAAGTTAAACCTCGAGTGAGAGAACCCGACATAATTCGTGATTATAGGATTCAGAACAAAGAGTGTTCGCTTGAAAGACTTTCGCTACCCTCTTCTTGCTGTGAATGACCCTGAAGAGAATGGTAGTGTTGGCAGTATAGCAAATGCATCTGATGAATCATTGATGAGGCGACCCAAACTCATAATGGTCCGTCAATAATGACCGATAATGATCTGCTATGATTAGGCCTACGGGGCCGCTTAATGGACAGAGTACTCCTGAGAATTTGTTGAAAGTTTGGAACGCCCTTTTTTCTTTCTTTGCACACAGCGAAGAAGTGCGAAAGAGTAAAAGCCATCTTTGGATGCGTATGCAGGCGTTTCCTTTAAGAAGATCAGTATCAGGTACATTTTTAGATATCTGTGCCAGTTGGTGCAAAGAGTCTTTATTTATAAGAGTTATGTACACAAATGCATAACTTATTCATTTTAAAATAATTATATATTGCGCGTATGGCATGTTTAAATGGTTTTGTTAACAGAGATTATAGGCCTATATTGTCTTTGGCGCTGTCCGTGGTAGTGAAATACAGTCCAATTAAACTTGATCTCAAGTGGGTCGACAGTTTTCTAGTTGTTTCCATCAAAGTACGATTTCGTTAAGCATGCCTGAAACAGATTATGCTTTACATTAAATTAGCTTGACAAACTCAGATGTGTTTTGTAGAGATAATGTATTTTCCGCTGCGCCTTCTATTTTTAAAGTAGATGGCACCGCCCATCGTTTACTATATGTTCGAAAACTCAGATAAATGTATTATGTAACACATATTTTCGTTGTTCTGTTATTCTTTGAGAAGAAAATACTCTTTAATACTGTCTAAGAATGTTTAAAATGTACAGAGACAAAACCATTTAATATATATTGCCATTAGGATTATGTTGCTACGTAACGTGCTTAAAAAGTAAAACACACACATATTATGAACAGGCGTTACCCATTTAATATGTGCACACTGCAATTAGACAATCACAAAATGTGCAAGGCAATGTAAAATCAGGCTAGTCTTGATTTCCCTAGATGTTGTTAAAACACGACGCCTTGTTGAAGACCACAGTCACGTCTCTCGGCTGTCTGTCACCATGCAGCCCACTGAATCTGTGCTGCAGGAGCCACTGTGAGTGGAATGAGGTTCGTGCTGCAGTGAAACGACGAGAGGAGGAATCTCCGCACCAGCAGAAGTGGATCTTTTCTCCACAGATTCACGGATCGTATTGCTGACACCATTGGAGACTGCTAAAATCACATTTCTGCGCTTTGAATTATAGTCCAGTTATGCTTTTCGCACGCCTCTGAATTTCCATATTCTGGGCGGTCTTGGGTAATGGGGACGAGTCTATTTAGCACCTATGCTGAGCTTTACTGCTGAGCACATCTGCAGGAGAAGCAGCCAAGACCACTGGGGAAACATAAACAGCGACGCCGATTAATCCACTCAACTTCAATTAAAGGGTGCGTTATTGAAAGGCGGGGACCTCTTGCTGGCCATTTTTGGCATCATTCTCCTCCTCTTTCTCACACGAAGAAAATATTTAATTATTTCCCAAGACGCGATGTGGTAACAGGTGCTCTCATTTTTCTCAATCGGTGCATGGCTTAGTGCTCCAAACACTCTCGGAGTAGGGAGGTTTGGATCATGGCACGATGGCACTGGGTTCTCTCTCATGCAAACGCGCTGTTATAAAGATCCACACAAAAAGGCAAGATTTTCTGGAAAAGAGATTTCCCCCCGGAGAGAAGAGGGGCTGCCGTCCGGGAGCTGCTGCACCATGTCAGAGCACAACAACAAAAGCTGAAAGAACTGTTTAGCTGCTATGAATGTTTAAAACCCAAGTGATCTATTTTTCTGGACATGCTCGGTCCCTGTGGGGGAAACAGTGTACATCTGAAATGACCATTACGCAGACCCACACGGAGTATTGATTTTGTTTTATCAGTGACAATGTTTTGAACATACAGGAATCGAACACACACAACATTCTGTGTGTGAGAGGTACATTTTTTTTATCTTGGACGCGTCGTCACACCACAACGCCAAACTGGCTACAGCCGCAGCGATCGCCAGCAACCTCATTCGGCAGAAGAGGCAGGCGAGGGAGCGAGAGAAAGCGAATGCCGGCCGCTGCGCAAGCAGCCCCAACAGGAGCATAGGGAACTGCGAGAAACCTAGCAGGCTCAACTTGTTCTCACGCGTCAAACTCTTTGGCTCAAAGAAACGCAAGAGAAGGAGGCCAGGTCTGATGCAATGTATTCTCCTTATCAGGCTTTACGACAAAATCATGATCATCATCATCATCACATCATTGTCATAGTCGTCATTTTTTTTGTATTAAACATTTCCCTACACGAGTTTTAACACCATACTGTTAATTCATGGAATAGGGGTGTAGCATTTAAACTTGACTTAAATCCACTGTGCAGAGTAAGAAGAAGAGGGATTTCACAGTTCATTGCTTTTGATCACTGGCTTCTCTTTCAGCTAGAGCTGATGTTGCAATATCACCAGAGCACACAGCACTATCATTTGTTATATATCACGCAGTCTGAGTCAGAGATCTGGCTTAAAAGATATAGATGCCACTGTTTGGGATATTTGCTGACTTCAGTTTGTTTTTAATATTTTGCTCCAACTTGATTAGGTTGGTCTTTTATTATGTTCAGTATTTTAATCAGTACCTTCAAGTACCATTCAGTAACAAAGTCAATAATAGTGTTTTATAATAAATGCATTATGATGCAATAATTTATTAATAAATGCAATAATTAAACACAGTACATTTTGAGTTTTTTAAAGAATCCAGTGAGACTGGCTGCAGTTGGATGTATGTTCATAAACACTACTCAAAAACCTTTATATGGTTACATCTGAAATAACAAAATGTAGCGTTTTATTGAAGCCGAAAAATAATATTTAATTTGATTTAATCCAACCTACATTACATTACAGTACACCAACAGAAATCATTTTAAGGGTTAAATGACTAATTTACGTAAACAAATCAGAATGATTTCATTATAATTTGCTTTGCATTTTACATTTACTGCTGTTTACGATGAGGAAATACTCCAATGAGGAATTTACTGTGCAGGTTAAAACCTAATTTATACTGATGTCTGAATATGTCACATTAGTTGTTCATTCAAAGTTACGTAATGTTGGTACCGCTGCATGTTATCACCTAACAGACATAGTTATTTATCACCTGAACACTGAGGCATGCTTGGCAGATGCTTGGGTCCCTGTCGGCACCAGCTCACGCTGTGTTTTCTCAATGCACATTTTATGGTTTTTCAACAGTCATTTCTTGGCTTTCACAAGCTGTTTCCTTTGTGCTGAATGTTCTCTTCTTCTTCAGCTCATATATTCCCCTTCCCGTCTACTCTCTCTCTTCCTAAATTCTCTTCTCTCGATTCCACAGAGCCCCAGCTCAAGGGGATAGTCACCAAGCTCTACAGTCGCCAAGGTTTTCATCTTCAACTACAGGCTGATGGGACCATTGACGGTACAAAGGAGGAAGATAACAATTATGGTCCGTCCGCTACATGTGACCTGTTTAAACATGACTTAGCCTACACACGTCTTTCCCTTGGGTTCAAAGCTGTTTTGTTGTCCTCCACAGCTATTTTCAACCTCATCCCTGTTGGGCTACGGGTGGTGGCCATACAGGGTGTCCAGACAAAACTCTACCTGGCCATGAACAATGAAGGCTTCCTTTACACCTCTGTGAGTAAACCCTGATTCTGCTTTAGCGCTTTCATTGAACGTGGATTCGCAATAATATAAGCATAAAATCCGGGCCTTTCTAATATCCACAAAGTACTGAGTGTGGGGCTATAGAAAACCAGCAATTTCTGTCTGAAGAGCCGCCTGCTACTCTCATTTAGGTTAAATCAATGTTTTAGACAGCTTCATGGATACAAGTAGTCTCATGCCTGAGGAGCCGAGCTGCTAACTTAAAGGTTGCAGGTTGGCTCCTAGACAGCAGCGATCAATGGAGCGTTAATGAGATCCAACTCCTGCCCAAACACCATCTGCTTTTCGTAGTTATTAAAGCATTGGCCGACTGTATTAAAATAAGAGATTATAAACATATTTAGACATGCTTGTTAGCACCTCCGCATAAAATTCGGAGATAATTCACACTTGATGTAATTGCGTTTTATTCAGACTATCTATGGAATGCTCATGGGAGATGATGCATGGCCAAAAACCGCACAGAATTCGCTCCCTGCCCAGGACATACTCTGCAGATATTAAATATGAAGAGATCACAATAACACTCTAATGCATAGTTTGTTTTGCGAGTGCCTCTCTCCTCTGATTAAATGTGCTATGGCGAGATGAATAATTTAGTGCCGTGCCAAGTGCTTCTGTCATTTCAAAATGTAAATTTTAGTAACATTGCTGACATGAGGTGGAAACCTAAAAGATTTGCTGTGTGGTTTTCACACTCTTGGCCAGCCGTTTGCTGCAATACTGCATTATTTTATAATGCACAAATGCAAAGACTTTACTTTGTGTGTACCTGAGTGGGCTTGTGTCTGACTCTCCACCCACAGGGATACTCAAAATCGCACCCATATTATTTGGCCGTGCCGTGTATGCTCCTTGTAGGTTTTGAGAGGTTGTTTTCTCCAGAACGAATGTATTGATCCACAAGACTGAGTCAAAGTGTTTCAGGCCTCAGGAGTTTATTGGTAATCAATCTGCGTCACAAACAGGAGGGAGAGCACATGGGATGACATGCCACGCTGGTCAGAGTGTTTATTAGGGTTCCAATTAGAGGAATTTACCTCCAGATAGACAAAACATGAGGTGATGTGCAGGTATCAACAGAGAATAGAGTATCATCTTCAGCTCAATTCTGTCTCTGTCTCTTCACTGCTTTATCTTCTTTCACTACACAGTATAAAAGCAGTAGTTTTGTCTTCAGAGGTGTATAAAGGCCTTACATAATGAAGCGTTATGTTTTTATTACCTTAGAATGAGCTGTTTCTATCTACATACACTGCGGGTCTCCTTACATGGAATTCACCATGTTGTTTCTACAGTAGCCCTGAACGGACAAACTGCTCTACAGAGCGTGTTTCATAAATACGTTATCTTCTTTGGCAAAAAAGAGAAAACGTGACATCTGTGTCAGCCACCGTAGTGCTTCAAAGGGGAGGGGTGGAGTGAGCCGTTGGTTCCAATTCGCAACCTCACCGCTAGATGCTGCTAAATTTCATACACTGGACCTTCTAATATATTTATGATGGTCATTTACAGTATGTAAGATCAGTTGTTGTAGGAAAGTATACAAAATGTGACTTATAAGTACAGATTTGTATAGACTCAGTTTAACCATGTAGAAGCCAGGTTTTCATCTTAAATGGTAAAAAGCATCAACCTGAGGTACATTTACCTAATATATACTGTATATATTTACAAGATGAATGGAAACGTATAAATTTAACACATTCTGTAATTCAATCACAGTTAAAAAAAAATTACACCACAAATGAGTTTTTATCTGTTTAAAATCGTTCAACAGTAGTCTACATGTTATTAAGGATGTTTGTTGTTTAAACGGTCGTTGCGAGGCTGGTCATTGTCACCTTCAGGTAGAGTAATGGCTCATATGACCGGGGCATAATGAATTAGGGAAGCAAACACAATAATACAGACGACCCAGGGCAACCACGCTTGCGTATTCTAAAGTCTCAGTTTTCCTCCGTTTACACAGAAACGCAACCCCGAAGTTTTCAAACTAAAACGGGGTCTGCAGCGTTTCCAAAAGTCTCTGTTTTCGGGGTTCGAAAACTCCGGAGCAGTGTAAACGCCAGGCATAACTGTAGCAAGAGTTATGCGTTTTTAATGGAAACCGCACTAGTATATAAACGCCGCCTAAATAGTTTTTATGGAAAAGATACTGAGTAGGAAAAATGAATTTGTTCAGTCAGTCTCTCTCTCTCCCTCTCTTAAACACACACACTCTTTATCTCTTATGCAAATACTTGTCCACACACACGCACACACACACACACACACACACACGCACGCACGCACGCACGCACACACACACACAAATGTTTTTCTTTCCCCCTCTCTCGCTCTCTCCCCACTGATTATTTTTCTGTTGTGTTCTCCGACCCATTTAACTCTCACAGGAGCACTTCACGCCAGAGTGCAAATTTAAAGAGTCCGTGTTTGAGAACTATTACGTGACCTACTCGTCAATGATCTATCGGCAGCAGCAGTCAGGCCGAGCCTGGTACCTGGGTCTCAACAAAGAAGGTCAAATCATGAAGGGCAACCACGTAAAGAAGACCAAGCCGGCTGCCCACTTCATCCCCAAACCTCTCAAAGGTTCGTTCAAGTGTCTCCCATACCGTTCCTCAAGCTGATAGCTTTCTAAAAATATCTACTTTCTGCTGAGAAGATATTAGTCGATTCTAGCACATGAATTACAAGTAGCTTGTTGGATTTCCAGAACGTGTACAGCTCAGTAGTTGATTGGTGCTGAAACAGAAACATGCTCCCTGCACCATGGCCAACACGTTTCAAGTGTGCCATCTTGTTATATATAATTAATGTGTTTTTTATCTATCTACAACTGCAGACAAAATTGAGAGACCATTGCAAATTTTCATTTAATCAGCATTTCTAGATGTACTCTGGTCATTCCTGTCCAGTGTCAACAACATCAAACCTCAGAAGTGACATAAAGTCATCCAGCAGCAATGTGAAAGAATAATAGCATGACAAGAAATATGAAATCTGTGATAAAAATATTACTGTTGTATTGCTTAAACGTGAGTATTTGCAGTATTTGAGGTTTAAAAAATACAGAGCATCTTTTCTTATAGTTAGACCTGTTTCTCCAGTTTTCATAAATGCAAATAGAAACAATATTTTTATTTGGAATTTAGGAGAAATATTGTTGGTAGTTCACACCACAGAATGAAAAAATAATAATAATTTTAACTGAACATATAATTATAAATAGGAAATTCAGAAAAACTGAAAATAATTTGAAATGGTCTCTTAATTTTTTCCACAGCTGTGTATAAAATAATATAGTGCATGTTTCAAACAAATAGTGGGATTAGACATGTATATATACTGTACATTTACTTCATATATGCATTACTACATGGGCTTAAATCAGATTTATGTATGAAGTTACTATGACACATGAATTCAAGCTTGTGTTATCTCACATATACAGGTTTAAAGGTATAAAGATCTGTATAAGTAATAAGGGCTTCTCAAACATACATGCAATGAGAAAGTAAGGCATATAATGGAAACGTCTAACCACAAACTATTTCCTTGTCAATTTCTTGACCACATTAAGATAACATGCAGCAATGTGCATCATTCTCACTAACTCACTAAGACCTGTTACTTGTCTACCTTTTATAGTTGCTATGTACAGAGAGCCGTCACTCCACGATCTGACCGAGTTGTCACGCTCGGGAAGCGGCACCCCGACCAAGAGCCGGAGCGCCTCGGCCATGCTCAACGGCGGCAAGACTTTGAGCCAGCATGAGTCAACATAACCGCCGGGCACAACTGCGATCTGCTGCTGTATGGCTGCTGGACTCTACCACCAACTAAACAGCACAAATGTGTTTACAAGAGTGCGGCGAAACCCTTTGCTGGTCGCTAGCAAGTGTTTCCCGAAATCACTGTGATGAGAACTCAATTGTGAAATCTTTCCAAGAAAATCTACACTGTACAATCTTCTGCAGGTCAAAATTGTGACAAACAAATCAAGCCATCTTACTGACGTGGGGATCTGCGTTTGTGGGCAATCCCGTTTCCATGTGTAGCATACAGAGCTGTGGGTCTTTGCCTCTTCCACGAGAAACTTCTAGAACACTTACTTTTGTGTTTTGCTCCATTTTTTCCTAGGGATGCTAACTCAGTAGTGCAGAGTCAGCTACAACATGACACTAGCAGCTTGTGAGACCCATTTGAAACAGAATTCCAAAGGTTTTAGACGTATTATAAAAGTCTTTCAACATAGCCTTTTTGATGCAGCGGTTCATTGTTGTGTGCCACTTAGGGGAACCGTGATGGCTCTCGCATCTTTTTTTTTTTAGCTTTCCATCACACAGTTTTGCCAATTAAACAGATTAAGGGTTTGGTCTGTCTGCACACCAAAGATGTCATTAGTCTGTTGTGAGTTGTTCAGAGGTAAGATAACTTGTGTCACGTTGGCTTTCTCAGCCAAACGGTTGAGAAAACCGAAAGAATGAATGTCACATAGGAGTATTTGACGGCTATTATTTTATTGTCCTTGCTTTTCATGTGTGTGTGCGTTTTGTCTATTTTTTCTCTTTGTCTGACTTCTCTTCTCATTTTGGAATGCAGGAGAAAAACTTAAATCTAAATTATTGATCAGTATAAACCCTCTAAATATAAAGTATAAATATTTTTGTCCCCCCAGGCCTTTGCTGTTTTTTTGTAAAGAAAACTGTAATAAAACCAAGCAAGAAAAACCATCCATTGCTTCAACAGGGCTAAATGAGCATCAATAAATCACTCATGGATGAACATTTATTTCTGTTGAAATCTATTTTATAGTCCTCAGTGGTCAGGCAGCAACCCTCGGTTATAATTTTGTTTATTTTGTTTGTGCATATTTAATGCATGGAGGAAAGTGGACGCTGCATGTTGTGTGGCTATGTATATTACTATTAATATGGAACCATGTGATTGAATGGATACTGGAGTAAAATACAAATGTATATATATACTGTATATATATATATGCATTTTATCCTGCTACCTGCCCGTTTATTATTTGTTGTACATTTAAGAAGCTGCACTAAATAAAATGTTTTGTATGTTCAGAGCATTTATAATGTTTGATTATGTATTAATAGATTATGGACCTTTCCCACAGATATAATACCTGTTGCTGGAAAATAGCAAAAGTAAGGGTATATTGTTACAGGAATACACAACCCTGCTTTAAAATAACATAATTGCTTGTTATTTTCAAATGGAAAAGAAAAGATAACTAACTCTCAACACTTTTAAAGCTCCAATGTGTAATTTTTTGGAGGATCTATTGACAGAAATGGAATATCATATACATAACTATGTCGTCAGAGGTGTAAAATGGCCGGCAGCCATATCACCCTGTAGCCCAAGACTGGTTTCCCACATGGAGCTAAGCAGGGTTGAGCCTGGTCAGTACCTGGATGCGAAACCACCTGGGAAAACCTGGAAGAGGTGTTAGTGAGGCAAGCAGGGGGTGCTCACCCTCTGGTCTGTGTGGGTCCTAATGCCCCAGTATAGTGATGGGCACACTATACTGTAAAAAAAAACACCGTCCTTCGGATGAGACGTTAAACCGAGATCCTGACTCTCTGTGGTCATTAAAAATCCCAGGATGTCCTTCAAATAAGAGTAGAGATGTAACAACGGCATCCTGGCCAAATTCGCCCATTCGCCTCTATACATCATCATGGCCTCCTAATCATCCCCATATGTAGTAATTGGCTTCATAATTCCACCTCCTCTCCACCAATAAGCTGGTGTGTGGTGGGTGTTCTGGCGCAATATGGCTGCCGCCGCATCATCCAGGTGGATGCTGCACATTGGTGGTGGTTGAGGAGATTCCCCCCTTTCATGTAAAGCGCTTTGAGTACCCGGAAAAGCGCTATATAAATGTAGTAAATGTAATGATGTATATCTATAAAGACCTTGCATAATGAAGCTTTATGTTTTTATTACCTTAGAATGAGCTATTTCAATCTACATACACCGCAGGTCCCTTTGCATATTGTTTACTGTAGCCCTAAACGGACAAACTGGGAATTTCGTAAATGTTCTTCTCCCTTGGCAAAGAAGCGAAAACGTGACAACATCTTAGTTCTGTGTCAGCCACCGAAGGGAGGGGTGGATCAGCCGTTGGTTGCAATTCACAACCTTACAGCTAGATGCCGCTAAATTTAATTCACTGGACCTTTAATATAACTCAATTATAAAGAAAATGTATTACTTTCCATTTTTTAAAATGAGACTGGTTAGTCCCCATTCAAGAATATTACAAAAAATGCTGGATTTAGAAGTACAGTATATCACAATAAAAGTAATTAATACTGTGTTGAGTATACTGTCTGTCAACATTGACAGAACAAAAGTCAATTTAATTAATTTAATTATTTATTTTTGTTTCTATACAAAAGTCTTCTTGCCCTTTGAATATGCAGACTCTATGACATTCATAACCCCTTAGGAATGTAACCAATGTTAATTTTGGCACCGCAGTGCATAAACAGCAGTGAATTCATCTGAATTTAAACCATAACTCTTGAATAAACATCAGGTCAGCAAGCACTGCTCGATTTTTAAGTAGATAGTTCTACCTGTTTTCTATTCATGAATTCTTATTGATGAAGACCCTCTGAATGAAGAAATTGATTTTGTTGTGCTTTGCTTCACTGGTATCGTGTAATGAAACCTTGATCATGTCTAATGCATAACCTTTTGGGAGGCCACTGCAAAACTGTTGTTTAATGTACTGTAAATTTAAATTATATAGGCTTCAATTATATAGACCATCCAAGTCAATTCCATTTAACTCCAATATGTTCATCTAAAGTCATGCGAAAAAAAACATATTTTCATGGAAAAGCAACAAGCTGATAGAGCAATAGAGCAGAAAGACCTATATTGCAGAACAGAAGAGGAAAATAAAATGACAAAGCATACCTTTAACTTAAAATATTAAGTTATATATTGTAAAGAATCATCATATATATATAATATAACAAATATGAAAGACAGCCGAGTACACAATATGACCCAGTTAAAAAATGCATTAAGTGCCGTAACTTCAGAAAACGTAAAGTCTCAATATTTCACCCCAGCTAAGGCCATCACATCCCATGTTAATATTTGATAACCTGAAATGAATTTTGGATGAACTCCGCTTTCGTTCCCAAGAAACCCAGTGAAACAGGATTATTTTTTGCACCTTGCTAAAAACTTCACATTCATTAACATTCTAATTATAAAAAAAGCACCACATGATAAAGATGATGTGACATCACCTGGTTAGTAGCCAGATGGTGGTGAAGACTATGAAAGAGTGATGTGAGACGAGAGATGTGTAGATACAGAAGAACGGAAATGAGACGGATAAGTGAAGTTATGATGGACAGCTCGGTGCTGATGTTGTTGTTTTAAAATCTGATTTGAGACGCAGCGCTCAGGAAATTGTGCTCTGTGCTGCAATAAATGAAAATAAGGCAGCTGATGAAGAAAGACCAGACAATGGCGCGTATGGGGTGGAGCGCACGTACAACACAGACTCCTGCTTTGTCATGCACGGTCACAACACGGCAAATCGATGAGGCTAACCTGAAATGATATGGTAAATCTGGGCGATTGATGAGAGAGGCACAGTTCATTGAGCACTGATAGTGGATTTATTTCCTTGGCTACAGCGTGAAATGCAAAGTTCTCATATGAGTTCTAACATAATTTGCAAGCTCAGTCTACATAGTGTCTAATCTGTGTTTACATGTACAGTACAACAGTATGACGGAGAACAGATTACAGCGTGAAGTTCCCATCTGTTTTGCCGTGCTTGATCAACGAGTGCCGCTTTGAAGGCTCCGATGTTGATGAAGTGCAGAAGAAAGGCGGAGCTGACAGCCTGTACAATCACCGGTTTCCATGGCATCTGGGATGATGTGCTTTCAATGGTTATGGGGACTCTTTCAAACAAGAGACAGACCAATCATATATAGCTTGGTTGATGCAGGATGTGCATACATCTCTGTGACAATATTTACATTAGGTTAGTCATTACTGAGGCCGGAGAAATTGCAAGTCATTTTAGTCTGTGCCATCATGTGGCAAGTGAAATTTTGTATTGAGTCAGTCCATAGAGAGAATCTTGAAGCTTCTACCTCATAAGTGGACGGACCAGGTTAAAAATGTATGCCCTATACACCTTTGGCATCCGGGTTGTTTTTCAATGCATCTTAAAAGGTGTAATACAATGTATTGTGCACCTTAATTAAAATCCGCCCATACAACACAGAAATAATCCTAATCATACTGGTTAACCAAGGACACATCCATAAAACTGTCAGCGTTTTATAGATTTTTCAGACTCACGGTTTGAGCGCTGATGTGCGTATGCGATCACAGCTCTGGCACTCATTTCACCCTAATCGATCCGTAAACAGCCAGGGTTCAAGAATAAGACGGATGTCTAGAGCAAAAATGACAGTTTGATGAGGCCATTCTTTCGGAATGAGAGCAAAGCAAACATGAGACTAGAAATACAAAACGGAAAGGTGGATATAGAGGGCAGTTAAACTGAGCCCAAAGCCAGAGGATGTAATCCCCAGCTGTTTTCAAAGAATATAGACAGGCGCCTTCTAATCATTAAACCACAGGATTGCGGTCGGCGGTTCGCAATTATATGCGGCCCATGCATCACGGCTGAAGCTGTGTTTACCACTGTGATGTGAAAGAAATATGCAAGCATAGATTATCTACAGTGACAGACTAAATTAATGTCTATTGGTAATCAAGCAAATGAACCTTTGCCTCACCCTGTGTGATTAACAATAACGAGGCTCATGAGATTTGTGACAATCAACTTTAGGACATAGATGACAGGAAGCAGTATAATACACAAATCACTCACTATATTTTATGGATTTGGAAAATTCAATGACTGCACTGTGATGTATTGAAAGTGAGATGTTAGGGGGGAAACCAGTGACCATTGGGTCTGTATTCAGTTCTTGTCATTTGTTTATGTACAGATGCACAGCTGGACGATATGCAACATATAAGCTATAATGATGTTTTGGCTGGTTTAAATAAATACAAAGAAATGATGTAAAGGTTATTATTCAAACAAGCAAAATTGTGATACAAGATACAAAAAATCCATACAGTACATGTACTATACTGTATATATCCACACATTGTCAACTTGTTTTGTTGTTACCTTATTATCTTAATAATGAGCATACAAATCATTTAATTAAATTAAATTCACAATTATTTCTATAGCGCTTTCACAATTTTGCATTATTGCAAAAGCTGTACAGTAAATACATAGTAGTACGGACCGTAGAGACAAAGGATATAGAAAAAAGAAATCACAGAAAAGATGGCACTATTTTTCATAAGATGTACATTAACGTTACTAATTGTGAAAATAATGGTCTGTAAGGTTTAGGCAACTCCAGCATTATGGATGTTACATTTTTAGTCAAAACTTGAAATTCAAATTCTCAGATAATGTATTTACCAATATAACGAATCTGGGTTTTATTTCTTCGATTTCAGACATCAGAAAACTCAGTCTATGCATTTTTTTGTTATGAATGTGACAAAAAGGATGCACAATCTTGAGAGACAACATACTTCGCAGGATTTCTGTGAAATAAAATGTACAAATCAGAAGCAATAATACCCAAAAGTAGCAGGAATGGCCCTTCATTAATCACAAAATAGTTCTTTTATTTTAATTTCGATGTTCCCATTTATGAGGAATATGGACCATGGAACTGGAATTGACAATTCATTTACCTGACCATGGAAAACTACGCTTTAAAACACACAAAAAAGCTTTAAACTTCACATGGCTATTTGAGCCACCAGATATCGACATCTGACCTATCAGAAAATAAATCGTTTTTTTCATCTAAGATTTACATTTGCATAGAATTGCCCAACTGTTAAATTCATAGTCCCATAAAGCAAGTGTGAATAAAAAAATTTAATATGACAAACAATATATTAGCAATACTAAAAAAATGAGTGTCTGGAAGATTATAATCTGATTCTGAATAGAAAGATGACTAAAAACATCAGAATCTCTTCATTTTAAAAACGTCTAAATGACTAAATGTAAATGTAATCCACTCAACTGGACACCACAAATTTGTGCAAAACCATGATTTGTTATTCCACCATGATCCTAGCAAAGAAATATTTTGTGCCATCTTTGTGAGTCAACTTTATCATTTCTTCCTTTTAAATTTTTTTTAAGACAAACACAACAACATAGCATAAATATGCATATTGTCAATGTAATCTAATTAACACAAAGACTTGAAAGTAATGGATCTAAAATGTACATTCCAAACGTCATCGTATCCAGATGGATTTTCGAGACCAACGTGTGATTCTTGGAGTTGAGCCTCTTTTCTCATCGACTGCTTTGCTGGCTCATTAGAGAGTGTGATATGCAGCTCTATCTCTGTCAGGTACAAGCCAATTTAGGAGCCAGTCACTCTGTGATGAGAACAAGGAGCACTATAAATGAAAGCCTTCCACACATATTTCCTGTGAACTTAATCAGCCTCGGCTAATCATAGATCCTCCACTCCACCATCTATCCTGACAAACCATTATTAGTTTGGGAAGCGTTTGGAATTATCTCAATCTGGCTGTATGGCTCTCAAGTGTTATCTGATTTTAAGCCAATAATAATAACAACAGTCATTTAACAAACAAGTCTAATGCACACAAGATTCAACAGTAACATTCAACAATCAAAACAACTGAGTAAAATAGGCCTACTATGTAAACATTACTTAGGACTACATATGGTAACTCATGGAACAGGCTTTGTTGAATAACGTTAGTTGAAGTTGCTATACAAACTTGCAAGGCAAATATTTTGGTCCGTTCCTCATAAATATTTGAGGAAATCTTGCATGTTTTAGAAATGCCTCAAATGGCCTTGAATGGAACTCTCACCATAGCAATTCTAATATTTGTAATGGTCTCTGTCATAACCATTCTGTTTGTTACTTATTCCCGGGAGATGTTAATTACTTATATCACAACATAACATAATTTTCACGTCAAATTCTTAAATGTAAATCAATATATTTATTCAGAATAATAAGACAGACTGTAATGCAGCTCACATGGCCGTGAATCTACAAGGTATCATTTTAATTTAATATTTACATTTTGCCATAGATCTCAACGTCAGAAATGAAATACATCTAAACGCGGTTTTAAAAAGTACGAGCAGTTTGCCCCTTCACGCGTCCCGTAGTTCAGGGTCTTTCAACTTTGCTTATCAGGTAGCAGCAGGGTTATTACAGTTTACTAAAATTCTAACTTTGAAAACGTTCCTGGGGCCCGTTTCAGAAAGGAGGTTTAGTGAAAACTCTGAGTATATTAACCCTGAAATGAGGGAAACTCTGGGTTTTCCGTTTCAGAATGTGAGGTATGTCAAACCCGAGAAAGCGGGGTAACTCAAGCCCGTTTCTAAAAGAGAGGTAACTTATTCTCAGAGTCAGTAACCATAGTAACTTACTCTTTGAACCTAACCTGGTCGGGAGCAGGTTTTCTTTGGTAAACCCAGAGTTTATTTCGATCTCCTCCCCCTTTTAAACCGCAAGTGGTGTAACTCATCCATTCATTCATTAATACAGTCATTCATGGCACACATTTTGATCACACAGACACCATCTCAGTGATTTATATGTCATATGTGCTTTTATAGAGGATTCATGAAGAGGCTGCATTAAAGCCACAATATGGAATATTTGGACCGCTAGATGGCGCACTTTCGAAACAACAACAAAAGGCGAAGCTAAATGACGTTATGTAGGAGAGCGGAATTATGGGACATGTCGTTTTCACCATCCAGAGGCGTATGGAGATCGCCCATCATGTTCACGGACGAGGTAATGAATAAATTTTATTTTAAGTCATCGTAATGAATTAGCTTGCAAGAAACATGGAATGTAACGCAAAGCTCTCTCCATTTAGAAAATGCCACGCCGATATTAATCCTTGTTTTATTTCTTCGTTTGTCCATAAGCCTGCTTGCCTCGTTTGGCCTACGTTTACACTTTTTAAGGTTTCCTTCACTCGCCAAAGTAATAGTGATCCATAATAACAGAACAACAGATGCTGCGTCCCAGATGCTGTATAACCACTTCCGCATTTGCGTGTTGCGGTAGTTTCTTCACCGGAAACTAAGGGTAGTGCGGAGCACCGGATATTAAGTCACTGATATGCGACAAATACAAGGGAGACAAGGGACGGGCCATTATTTTAAATAGGTATTTCTCTGGATTTGCACATTCTTGGGAACATTTGGGATAATGTATCTCATCCTAATCTTATATATCAACATTAAAAATAAACCAATAAATTATAAAATGAAAAGCATATACCAAAATTGCTCAAATTTACACAAAAACGAAAAATCTAAAAATAAAAGCTAATTTAAAGTATTAATAAAACTAAAATCAAAACTATAATAACTGTTTAGCAGAATGTTTTTTTTTATTTACATGGATGGATGGATTTAACGTTATCAGTGTTTGCATATTGTAGTTATTATTTACAAGAAGCGCTTATGGCCACAGCACGGGAAATAGAAATAAACTCTATATTACCTGTTTTTATTCAGAGTTGTCTGCAGAACACAACACTCTTTTCATAACACGTGTAACAACAACAGCTTATGTGGTGTTAAAAGATGATAGTTTCAGGCAGACTTCCAAAAATACCGTTACAGTAGACCAAGAGCAAAAACAATACATTACGACAGACTATGCTTTAAAAACTACGAGAATATTACTTCTG
This sequence comes from Triplophysa rosa, assembly GCF_024868665.1. Classification (NCBI taxonomy): domain Eukaryota; kingdom Metazoa; phylum Chordata; class Actinopteri; order Cypriniformes; family Nemacheilidae; genus Triplophysa; species Triplophysa rosa. The sequence continues at coordinate 12,111,539 of NC_079911.1, read as the reverse complement.
CAGATCAAGCACTAGCTGTAATGTAGACCCTACTGCATCTACCTGTCGATGGAACTGTTGTTTCCAGTGAGCGGACTTTGAGGAGCGAGCGTTAAATGGAAAACGCGGAGTGGAATATGCGGACCTTTAGCGGTGTAATAAGGGAAAGATTTTTAGCGGTGAATCCTCTCTACTCCACTTCGGCTCTCGTTCAATTTCGCTTACCAAAGTTGACCTGTGAGGACAAATGGGCAGTGGGAGACTCCCGGCCAAAACGGCAGTACAGCTGCTTTGTTTATGATTAGTGAATCACTAAGCCTAAAATAGGCTGAGTTAAGAAACTCTCTACCAGATACAATATAACGTTACATAAAGAAAATTAAGGCGTATTGTTCATAATATGTGACCCTGGATCACAAAACCAGTCTTAAGTAGCACGGGAACATTTTTAGTAAAAGACAAAACAACATTGTATGGGTCAAAATGAACGATTTTTCTTTTATGCCAAAAATCATCAAGTAAAAATCATGTTCCATGAAGATATTTTGTAAATTTCCTACCTTAAATGTATAAAAACTTTATTTTTGTGAGTGGATGGTCTGCCACAGTGCCCCTGATTAACAACTTCAACAACAATTTTCTCAATATTTAGATTTTTTTGCACTCTTAGATTCCTGAGTTTTAAACGGTTATCTCAGCCAGATATTGTCCTGTTTTAACAACTCATACATCTATATAAATATTATTTATTCAGATTATGTAAAAATCTCAATTTCGAAAAATTGACCCATAAGACTGGTTTTGTTGTCCAGGGTCACATATGGTTTCTACATTTTGGTTCCTACAGTCGGCAACCTGCACAAACCCCACCCCAGGAAAACCCCTTCGGATGTTGTCAAGCCCAAATCAGATTGTTTTAAGTTTGAACAAATACTGACACCTGCTGTCAAAAACATGTAGTGAAACCCTAATTTGAAAGTAAGCCATTCATTGCTTTTTTCCCCAAAATGTTAATAATAATAAAAATTGAATATACACTTCCTGCCACAATGGCTCAAAAATAGATAAACACATGCATATCAATACCCCAGTTAACTGGCATACCCCAGTTAGCATATACCTGATTATTGGAAAGAACATAAATGATGGGGATCAAGACAGCAAATATGGAAGACATCACACTGAAAGTGCCAAGCAATGCCATGACCCCATACGGCATCTAGCAGAACAGGTAACAGAACACCATGGAAACCATCATCACCAGCACATGTATTTCCCTCCTATGTGCAGCTGTCTAATTCATCTAAGCAACCTGTGAAACGAAAAGACATTTGAAGAGCAGTATAAAATCGAATGATGCTCTATTGCAGCTGTGCAATTTAAGATGACTCAGATAAAGCAAAGACTTCTTGACAGCAGCAAAAAAATGCTTAATTTATGGCATGCAAACAAACTCTCTCTCTCTCTCCACTTTTTACTGCTCCCTCACCATGGCAATGAGAAACCTTTCAGAAGACCATAAGAAGAGGCAAAAGCAGGCAGAAAATAAAGAGGCAGATGACATACAACCTCACATGTTTCACTAGACTAACATATGCATTTGCGTCATTTGGCCACAAGAGGGCTCTATTGTCCACTAGTTTAGCTGTGAATTAATCTGACGGTTTATGCCCAAACAAGTACACTTGAGGGAATTTACTGTCAAAAGTAAAAATACGCCTTATAGTCCTGTGGTTTATTGCCTGCTATCCGTAAATTTAAAACAACAACAACATTGTATTTGCCTCTAAACACCAAAACATTTTTTGAACTTTTTTTGGTGCGGTCATTCATTTTCTGTACAACAACATTTTTAATATGGTCACTGTCCTTCCAAAACTTCTCCAAATTCGCTGTTTATCAGGAAATGGAAAAACACTGTACTTTTTAACTCATTAAATAATGTGTTGTCAAAGTTTACAAGCATTTATTAGCCTACTTTTTATTAGCTAGATACTGTATTTACAAAACTAACAATAATGATTTATGACAAAAAATCAAAATGACAAAATATGGAGATACAAGGTTTCAGAAAAATAACAGTGATATGTTTGAACTTCTGTGTATTGTGCTCATTACTGTGCATTTACAAATTGCATTTGCATTAAAGGAGCCATGAATTAAAACCACAATTTTAACCCGAGATTTTGTTGTATAGGAGGGAATCGTATTCAAGCGAACATCCTGTAAGTGTCAGAACTAAAAACGCCTTGTTACTGAAATTACAACTGTTATTGACACCAGTCTCAGTGAACGCCAGGTCCTGTGGAATGCACATATCTAGGTTGAACACCGCCTCCACAGAAAAATATCAACGACTACTTCTCTAGCCCCGCCCACTAGTTCGCGAATGACTTAAGCCACACATAGTACACACTTCCGCATTTGTGATGATCGAAAAACTGGTAACCATAGCGACATATTTTTCGGCTAAATATTCGTTTTGTCCGTCAGTTTAAACAAAACTGCTGATATGCGCTGTGTTGTGTTTATGCTCGGAAGGCTCCATCACACGTAGCTCTCTTTTACTGTGTTGCCATGTTTGTTATTAATAAGCGCTGTTATGCTTGTCGTTTGGTCTTAGATCAAAAAGCCTCGGCACTTAGGTCTTAATAAATGATTTTAAGAATTTTTGGTCTTATAAAATATATAAACAATTTGCATTTTAAGGTTTATTTTTTCTGTGAAGATCTGGCAACTCTGTCACTTTAGCGAAGGGCTCTCGAGGGTGGCTAGCCCCGTGTCATATTCGGATTCTGATATTAGGAATGCGTGGTTTAAGTTTATTTTTAAGTACGTTCCTGCTCACGTGGGTGAAACATTGAGCATTTGTTCGCGTCATTTCACCATGGATTCATTTGTGAACAAGGCGCTGGATTATTTTTACTTATTTAATATTACTTATTGATTTTGATGTTTTCGAATGTAAAAACCACGCGAACGTCATAAGTAGACCTCAGACAACAGTATAAAACAATAAACAAGCCCAGTTCAGGACACCTGTACAAATTTTGCCATGTCAAACAATAACATCACAAAACCTCTTACACAGAGACAATGACGTCTCCAGCAAAATTATTTTATTTTAAAACAGAACTTTATATACAACACGTTTATTAAAACTATGTTCAAATGCAAAGACATTGTCTTTGGCATTGTGTATCTCCGGATATAAATAGGTTTTACTTCCCCATTCACCCATCAAACATTGAGAAGTGAACTATTTAAAATCCCTTATATGTTATTATGCTTTAAATTTAAAGATAGATTATTTAAGACACTTATGACTAAAAGAAGTAATTAACTATAATTCATCTGTAAGGAATTTCTGACAATAATATGAATGTTATGGTGTGAGTCACTGTAAAAGCAGTCCAAAATCAATGCATTAGTTCAGGTAATATAAGAATGCTCAATGTTGATGCTCAAGATTGGCATTTCTTGATGTAATCTCTTGAGCCTCTTCAATACCAGTACAAATCTTTATTGGTATCTGTGACAGGCACACCTGCAAAACACAAGGTGACCACATTACAATCGAAAATCTTGTCCATTAATTTTACTAATGCAAGTCACATTCGAAATTAGCAGAACTTCTATCCACATGCATTATACTTTACTTTCTAATTAACAAAATTAAAAGTATAGTTAACAGTGGCATATTTTAGAGAACCTGAATCAAGGCCCATTCTGCTTCCAGGTAGGCCTATGTCTTTATAGGCTGTGCCAGCATTCCACTCTGGCCTGGCATCTACTTTTGAGTAGGGAGAGATCATGATGCCTCCTGCGGGCCGATCCATTTGTAAGAGATTCAGGTAAGAGTTGGGGCTGCTCTGAGGAGCAGTGGGCTGTGGGTACAGAATTTGAGGAAGTTCAAAGGCTGTACCCTGTCTGGATGAAGAAGGCCAGAGTGATGATGATCCTGGGGGATTCATAATAACCCCCTGGGATGGAGGTGCATTGTCTACGGGTGTCAGCTGGGACAGCTTTGAGGGGTTGTAGGGGTATGCCCATGATGATTGGGGGAGATCTGTAATACGGAAATCCCTTGATTAAATGACCAACAGAAAACATCACTAAAAGGATTACATCAGACAGACAAAAAAAATTAAAGTTGAAGATGTTGTTCAGAAGATTAATAAGATAAAGCACACCAGATTTGAAGGTCCGTTTGCTGTCTTTAGCTTTAGTGCTCAAGTCTTTTGGTATGGTGGCCTTGTTCAGGGCACGGAAGAAGTGCTCATCCACGGCAGTGTTGATATCGCCTTGATAGTAAGTGAAAAGCTGAGGAGGATCTTTAGACTTCTCCTCTTCCATCATCCTAATTTAGACATTGAGTCATTTTTACTTGTATAGCACTTTGCATAATACATACAGTATTGTACATGTGAAATACATATAGATTTATAGAGCATTTCAAAAATCACATTTTAATGATGCAACACTCCACTTGACTATAGTTTTACTACAAATACAATACTACAAGTATAGCAACTGTAGTAAAACCATAGTCTGTGGTTACTGTGGTTTACCCACCATAAAAAAATATGAATAAACATTATTAATGTTCCTTAGGGGAATAAAAGCCAACGTTTTCCCTTTTCATTTTCTCAATGTATTTCATTTACTTTGGCAACATTTTTACCCTTGTTTACCAAGTAAACAAGTGATATGTGGTGGATATTTGTAGGAATACAATAAAACATTAAGTTCTATAAGAAACTTGTGATAATTTCTCAATTTGACAAAAGTTTGTAAAACTTTTAAATTGTATTGGGCTAACTCTCACATAGTTCTAAAACGCATTAGAGTATCTCGACATGACGCACTTTTAAGACGATAGCTTGTCAGCAATCTTAGAAATAATCACTTTACAAATCACATAACACGTAAAAAAAAAAAAAGAGCACCAAATCAATCACAACCTGAAAAGCTTCACTAAGAAACTGTTCGTTTAAAAATGAGCTACTGTAAAAACGACAAAGATGAAACCCACGTTTGTTGTAGCTACAGTCGCTGCGGACCCCTCGTATAAAGACTGCACTTTTGCGACATTCACAGGACATCAAATCTCCGACATGTTCCGCACGCTGCTCGGCCGAACCGAATCACAACACATCCATTATGCGAACGTGAAACTAAAACAAACCCAATGTGATAATGAGCGCGAAAGATTATGTACTTCCTTACTTGCACTCTAAAAAATGCACCTGAACAAGTTGAACAAGGTAATCTTAATCAGATAACATCACACAGACTTTTGATGGAAACTCTGCTTTCTTCATTCATATCAATTTGTCTCTTTCCCAATATGGATCATGAACGCACAAAACAATTATATGGGCACAAAATGTTTTTATTATAAAATTATTAACAGATGTTAAGACACTGAAATGCATATGCATAAATGAGGAAACCAAATTACTATGTACAGTCAAATGTTTCCATTTTCCTTCCAAATCACCAGATTTTGATATGTTGAAACACACACACATATCATGAGCGATAAGGAATCAAATGCAAAACACAGCAGACAACACATGTGTTGAGTGTTTTTAAGGGTGGGACATTTTCACTTGTTTCTACACATCCTCATCGTCACTTCCTGCTAAACTGCTGTCGGTTGATGCCATTCCTCCTTCCGTATCCCCCTTCTCTTTCTCACCCCCCTCCCGTTGTTCTCCCTTGTGTTCTTCCTTCTGCTCCTCCTGTTGGGCCTGTTCTTCTATATCTTGTGTGGTGGTGTTTTGATTTTCTGCACTATGTGTTCCTCCCTTGGAAGAGTCTGCTGCGGCATTCTCGACACCCAGGAAAGTGGACCAGCCCTTCAATCTCTCTTCTCGCTCTCGTGATGTTTCTTCAACCTGGATGACCAGAAACAAAAGTTTTTCTTGGTTGTATTAAGTCCATGTGACCTAAACACTGTATTTTCAACTGTAAGTTCTAAAGCCATACCATAGCTAAAATTTAAGGTTTACTTACATTTTTGTGTAATCTATTTGATTAAATATAACACTTGGTCACCGTTTTTTACCTGGTAGTCAGTAACACCATCCCACAGCTGTGCTGATAGCTGCCTCCCTCCAAACCAGCGTCCATTCAGGGCTGCCACACACGCATCCGCCTCTTCAGTTTCTTTAAAAGCAACGGAGGCCACTCCATCAGGGTGCCTCTGATTCCCAATGGAAAGATGTGGAGAACATAAGCAAACATGGCAAAAGAGACACTTCGATGACTGTTGAAGTAAATCTAATTGTGTAAATATAATAGTTAGAATAATTTTGGTGCACAGCCAAAAAAGAAAAAGGCAAGGATCGAAATGCATGATGGATACAGAGATGGAGATGCATTCAGACTAGGGATGAGGTGCGCTTTATTACTGCCGAAAACATTTTGGCAGTGTGTGTGGAGCATTTTAAGGTGTCAGAGAAAGACACAGCACGGGACTTGCCGCACGGAAGTAAATTTCCGAATGAAAGCGTCTTTACCGGTCGGTAACTTGTGGCTACTTCAGACGGGAGCGGGCTGTCTGACAGTAGCCCCGCCGCTCGCGACATCCTTTGACATCATACAGTGGTCGCGTGCACACAGTTCCCTGTACTAAACAACTTGTCAAAGTATGTTCTGTGCATCCCGGCCACGAGTGCACCAGAGAACAGTCAGCTTCTGTGGGCGGAGTTTGGAGGAGAGACGTGAACTGATGGTTGTCAGTCAGCATCAGTCAGAATTGCTTGCATTGGATGTTTTTTTTTCTCAAATCATTTTGCAATGTAGCCTATAATAATCCAACAGTTTTAGTTTATTCGTATTTTTAGTTTATAGGCCTAATGTGGAATGACACTTTTTAATGAACTGTTTTGTTGTAGGGGTACAGAGTAACATTCTTTTACCAGTCAGTTATAGGCCTAATTAATATAGGCTATTAAATTTTTTGTTTTAATGTATTTTGTTTTGCTCAATTTTATATTAAGTTGTATTGTATTTTATTGAAAAGCAAGACAAATTTTTAAAAGCAAATTTTGACTATTCAGTTTGTGCAATAGTGAAAAAAATAGCTTAATAAATAGAAGAAATGCAAAAACCATATTCGGTGTTCGGTATTATTCGGCCTTCGGCCAAGTGTTTCACATCGTGTTCGGCTTCGGCTTCGGCCAAGAATGTTAGATTCGGTGCATCCCTAATTCAGACTTACATCAAAAATGATGACCTTCCTCGCTCGGCCGAATTTCTCGCATTCTGTTCGGAGGTCGTCTCTGTACTCATTCAGCTCGAGAGGATCCTCCTGCATTAAGACATAAGCAAACATTATATAAAGAAACACTCCAGTTGAATTCCAACAAAACCAAACCTCAGGAATGACAAAAGTTCCCAACAGCAATGTGAAGAGAATACCAAGATGCATGAAAGTTGGTAAAAAAAATCTGGCTTATTGCCTAAAATACATGTTTTATGTAAACATGTAATTTGCCATTTTGACCAGTTCCAAATTTCTGAAAATAAATAACAAATAATAATAATTTTACTAAAACACGTACCCATAAATAATAAAAAAAAGAAAATAGTTTTTGGAGCGGTCTTTTCATTTTTTGTGCGGTTGTACAATAACTAAAATACACAACCAGTAAAAAGTACTCATAATCTTAAACCTTTCTTTCGGAAGGTTTATGCTTAAGGTGAAAGCTAATGTTTGAAAAAAACGTTTTACTTACTAATTTGTTTAAAGTATATAAAAACGGCAAAAATGTCTCTTCATTTCATAGTTTTGATGACTAAATACTTTAAAAAGGTAAAAAATTGTTGTAAAGTCTAAGCAGGAGTGTCTAACCTTTGACTGTTACTGTAAATTCTCTTTTAATATAGTTTACAAAGTTACATCAGTGATTCTTTATAAGAAGTCTTAAAGAATTACAAACATAGTTTATTAATCTTAGGCACCAGCCTTGCTCATCTAACACATTTAAAAGTCAGAGAGCCCTTGATGATCATTCAGTTGCAGATCCACACCTGCATTCCTGCTCACATCTTTACCTCGAGTTGCACCTACTTGAGGAATGCAGACGGACCTGCTGTGTACTCTGACACGCACAGACTTATCGTTGTTACACAGTAACTAAACAATGTTGTAGCTTTAAAACACTGTTACTAATTATGGGCATCCCTGTAATTAACACATCTTAAATACCAGCGGAAGGCTGAGTTTATTCTAAGCTGTAAAGATACATACCATATTTGGCTTTTGCAAGAGGTATTTTTCAAATGAAAGCATTAGGTACTTTTTGATACCCACATTTGACATTGAATGTCAGCAACTAAGTTGTTTTTCTTTACCCTAACATCATTTGCAGTGTGCTCTGTGTGTATTGGTGCGTTTTCATTCGACTCTTGCCTCAAAATCGCTTGGATGAAACATGTTTCGAATGATGACAACTTTTTCATGCCTTTTGCGAACCTCCCCGGCCTTCTCCGGCCTCCAATCCAACTGTCTGTTATCAGAATTATAACAAATAGACGTGTTATTCAGCAACTCAAGAACCTAAATATTACAAAATGTGTCAGTTTGACAAGGTTCTTACTTTTGTTGCTGCTGGAGCTTCTTGCGATAGTCTTTGTTCTTTTTCTTCTTCTTGCTGGCATCATAGTCTCCTTTGAGCTCGAATCTCGCTTCCTCCACGTGCAGTTTGTAGCCACGAATCTCTGTCTCATCCAAGAGGCGCACGGCGAGAGCCACAGACTCTATCTGCAAGAGAAAACACACAATCAATATGGGCACCACAATTTGCTATCCACAAATTACATGAATACACGCAAAAAAACTTTATAAGTGTATATGTTTACATAATATAGGTACAGTTAAAGAAAAAAATCTGTTTTATTCACTTTTGTGTTGCAAGTTCTGTGTTGCACGGTCTTAGTAAACCATTAGGATGCTTTACCTTTAGGTAGCAACAAAGTCCATCTCCTTTTTGGTTCCCCTGCTTGTCCTTATAGAGTTTGATTTTATATTCCTCTGTGATCGGATCACGCAGGATGATTCCACATTTGGACATAACCTCTACAAATTCATCAGGAGTTATGTCTGGAGGAAGACCTGGTTGAAATGCATACATGCGTGAAACAAACGTAGATTTTCATTTTGGCCACTAGATGGAGACACACCAGTATTAACAACATGATGCAAAACTATACCAGATAACAATTCATGATCAACAACACATAATATAATAGTTTACCTGTCACATAGACATTTGTGTTTTTAGCCTTTTCAACTTCAAACCAGCCTGTGGAATATAAAACATAATAATTGTTATTACTGTCAACAATTATTAACAAAACATGATTTATTGGAATATTAATTACAAATGGCTCTTCTGGGCATACCTGGATCTGCTTTTCTCTTTTCTGCTTTAGCTTTGCCCAGGTCGGAACTCTCATCTGATGTCATGGGTTCATCTGGTTTCATGGGTTCCTTTGGTTTCATGGGTTCTTCTGGTTTCTTGGGCTCTTCTGGTTTCTTGGGCTCTTCTGGTTTGTCAGGAAGAGATTCAGCAGGTGGGATGGCAGCAGCCGGATCAGGGACTCCTTCTTCATTGAACCCATAATTTGCTTGATATGCTGCAATGAAGTCATCATTTATCTACAATGAAAAAAATAAAAGGACATAAATATACACTATACTGTAAATTTCCCAAGTCAATGACACAGGTTATGAAAACATTGCGAATGAGGCAGAGGACCACTTTACCTTTGGAAACCACGCCCGCTTTTCATGGTCCCAGTCGTACACGGTTCCGTCTTCTGGATCGACATAGGTGTATGGATCATCTTTACCTTCATCTCCCTGTCCATACAGCTGCTGCAAACGAAGCTGTTCGTGAAACTCTTTATTACCGTCCGAGTCTCCGCTCATCTACAAAAACCGACACAAGACACAACAGAAAGCCCAAAACCCTGCTGTATAAATAACATGTATGGCTAAACAAGACAAGTTTTGAAGAACATATCTATTTGAAATACATAAAAGGGATCTTTTTATACTAATATTTAAAAATAAGTAAAATGGGTGAAGAGACGTTAGGGACCATATTCCTAGAGGAACCCGTGCAACGTTACTGACTTCAGTGTGCGCTATGAATGTAATGTGATCTCTATCCGCCACAGTATTTTTCAGTTAACTTATAAATACATCACGTCTGGAGAATGGATGGAACAGACTAAACTAACGGCTAAATCCAGTTTACGTTATTTATTCACCGTCTAATGTGAAGTGACCCACATTAATCCAGTTATACTTATACTGATCTGAAGGTGAATAGCTTTAATATATGGAGCGAAGTGAACTAAATGCGGAGGGTAAGGTTTGTAAAAATGAAAACAAATCCAAAAGAGATCCCACCTTTGCACTGCTGCACCACCAAGACGTCTAAATGTTGCACTTCCGAAGGCTAAGCGCGAGTCCAACGCGTTTAATCTTCCGGAATAAAACTGTCACATTCACATGTATAGTTCCGGTTTATGGTTCCACTCGTATCAGGGGAGATTTAGGTTAGTGTAGGCCTTTTTTGAAAACAAATAAGACATTTTCACACAAAGAAAGGATAGACCTTTAATATTTTTATTTACTATAAAGGGTTTATTTATATTTGTATTATATAAACATACAGTAATGTGATTTATTTAGTACATTTTGATATAATATTCCCATAATATGATTCATCAGGTGCATACTTAGTACAGTGACCATCAATCAAGTCTGAGTATTTACATAATGTTTTGCTAAAACAACATAGTTTGTTTAGATATTTCCGTTATATGATGCAACATTTGGCTTATTTGTTACTATACTTTCTTGTGAAGATCTTCTATAACATGGTATTCATTTCTCTTTAAAAATCCAGGTAACATTTTAAAACTGAAAGTTATCTAAATAGAGTAGTAGATAACACACAATCACCATTATTTATTATAAATGTCTATGTCTGAGCCATCCTTTGTCAGCCTTGGGAAAAAATCATGTCCACTTCCTGTGGCTAGAGGCAACAGTCCTGTCCTGGCCCTTGGTATTACCAAACTGTTGTCATATACAACATCTATCATAGGTAAAAGTAAACACAAAAATATTTCAATTATGCCAATATTTATAGCTCTTAAATATATTGTATTGATGTATCATAGTTTTTTACCCATGTTGGGTCCTGTGATAGACGCTTGATGTTGGCTGTATTCTGAGGAAACCGATGAGCTCTGGGTTGAATTAGACTTGATGGATCTCACAGATGCAATAAAAGGGAGCTTATTTGGTGGATTGGGTTTAGGCTTGGTAACCTCCATTGCTGTTTGAGTCCATTCTGAAAACAATCAGAAAAGTTAGTGCTTGTGTATTGCAACATTGTTAAGATTGTGTGCCTTACCAGAGTAGTCTTGCAGCTTGAAAACCCCACAGCATAAATGCACTCTCCATTGCTTACGTACATTTTCCTTCATGAGGCAGTGGAACAAAAAAATAAAGAATCCTGAAATAAATTACAATATTTATTGTTATCAGGAAGGATAATAAAACTCTTCCTAAATTTATTGTTTGTGCTTCTTCCTACCTTGAAGGCTATTGAGTATGGAGAACAGGTAGAGAAGAAACACTTTGACAGGACCCCAGGCAAGAAAAGCCAGAGCCCAGGTGAGACCCAGCAGAAAGGTAAGGCTTACGACTGCACGCAGGTCTTTCGAGAGACCACTGCGAGTGCCAGCGGGCTGATTGATCTGCATGTTTCGTATCTGGACCAGAACCACTAAGAAGATAGAGCTGTTGCATAGGAGTATGAGGGCTATGTAGCTCACCACCGACACGTAAAACACAATGTCATTTTGCACCCAGCAACTAGGAAAGATAGACACAGTTAATAATATTTTAAAGGCACCACCGAGTTTCCAAAAATCCGCAAACATGTAAATGTTGAACATCACTAACAACATATCCGAATCATCCAATGTCATTTTGGAATCACTGGAAGTGATCATTCCATATGCATCTCTCTTCACTGCCAGTACCAAGCCACATATTATTAGTGGAATACCTGTGGAAGGAGTAAATGGATAGTAAATGAATTGGATATAAATCTCTATAAAAATAAAGAGATACGTTTCTAAATATTTGAATAGGCTCGTTAAATGTCTTACCCCATCCAAGCAGGCAGAATTTCAAGATGTATGAGGGCACATACACATTAAAAACTTTGACCAAAGCCAAGTACATATTTACAGCTCCCAGGCCCATCCATGTAAAGGATGACAATAAGAAATAGTGTAAAGTCATTGCCACAGCAATGCAGAGGCCATAGATCCCAAAAGATGAGATCCAGGAGTTCAGCAGGAATATCAGGTTGAGTCCCAGTAAAGCGAGACATAGGTTTAACAGAATTTTGGATGGGTAGTCTCTTCTCAGTTTCCTGTTTTAAAATACAATGCATTGAAGTTACTTGCTTCTTATGATGATAATAGCATCATTATATATAAGATATTATAGCACCAGAGCTCTTACTCTAAGAGAGTGTATGTTAGCACTGTGATCCCCAGAAAACAAGAAGACACACCACAGCCCATGTAAGTAATGAGAGTGAGGATCTTCTCATTCTTCTCATCAATGGGAGTTCTGGACACATCCTTAATTTCAGATAAATATTAATAGTTAACAGACAAATTCGAGAACATTTACTTTTATGGTCTTGGCAGATGATTTCTTGTATACAATATGGTTCAAAAGTTTTGAAACACTTGACTAAAATGTGTATGTTAGAAAATAATTTTGTAGACTAAAATATAATTGTGCCAACATACTTTAGTTTGTTTCATTAGAAAACTAAAATTGTATTTTTTAAAAAAATAGATAACTACAGTGGGACCAAATAATGAAGAACAACAGTCAATAAGAGCCCATAAAAAATGAAAATGCTGTTTAAAAAGGAGTGAGACCTCAAGAATGATAAAATGACAGGAGTATGATTTTGCTAAATATATAAAATAGATATTACATATCAATAAGAAATAAGTTACTGCTTCAAAACTTTTGAACGGTATAGTGTATAATGCACTATACAATTTTATCATTTATTAATATTAGTATTAATATTATTATTATTTATTAATCAGAATAATTTATTAATAATTTATTAAATACTTTATTAATACATGATTACCCATATTAAACGAATAGTTCACCCAAAATTTTGGTGAACTATTTCTTTAATATATTTATATAATATTTTGCTTTAACAAATTTAATGTTATCTACTCAGAATTCCAAATTAAGCTCAGAATACCTATAACTGGGTTATCAAATACAATCCCAACATACCAGCAGAACTCCAAAATGAGTCAGGTGGTCACACAGGCAGGTTGTGTAATCTTTGCTGACATTATACGTCCAGCATCTGTTTGGATTCCATCCACCATATCCACCTAAAACAGGACATCTTTATAAGAGACAGCACCCAATGTGGAACAAGGAACAAATAATATTCGTAGTGAATATTTTCAAGTGACATACCATTCTTATTGAAATCCCAGTACACACACTGCACATCCTGGTCATGCTGTCAAAATCAAAGACAGTTGGAATATTTCTGCCAGTGTTTAAATCATAGGCATCTAACAGCTCCACTTACTGTCTTGGCCTTTAAATGGTGCAGAGTAACAACAACATACTCCTTTAAGTTTTGGATGGTGCCCGTAGCATTCGTTACACTTGCAGACACCACATAAGTGTTCAGTTGTTGTCCTTCTGCGTCACCCTGAGACAAATTCACACAGGTAGTGTGACAAAATAATGCGTCACACCAACAACCAGCACAAATAAGATCTTTCACGGCGTGATGGAGTTACCTTAGTCTGAAAGAGAGTTGGAACGGCATAAAACTGAAACTGAATGCGAGGGCTGGTGTGATTTAGGATGGGAAAGCTTTCTTGTATTACAGAGGGCAGCGAGATGAAGGCCACTGTACCATCAAAAGGGTCCTGGTTGATATAAACCTGCAGGAGAAGTGACAGTTTCATGATTACTCTGTGACCTTTAAGTTGTGTTGACACGTATTCAATTTTTTTCACACCTCTGCAGATAATGAACGTTTACTTCTGTGCACATGAACTTGGATTGAATGGTATTGAAGTCTTTAAATAATATTAATAATAACAATAATACAAAACCATAACAAACATGACAAACAAACAAATAATCATAATACTGTTATTTAATAATAATAATAAAGTAAAAACAATAATCATAATAATTTATTATATTATCAACAAGAATAGTAAACAGATAAATAATCATAAAATTATTATTATTAATAGTACTTCTACTACTACTACTACCACCACTACTACTACTAATTATTAGGGCTGTCACGATTATGAAATTTGGCTGACGATTAATTGTCTAATAAATCATTGCGATTATGACGATTAATTGTCTGTTTTAGAGCTTTGACTTTTAACTCTCATACATTTTTTATTCAGTTTTGAAACGACCATATTGTTCTGAATATAAAGACTATGCTCTTTTTCTTGGAAATACATAGGAAAAAATTGGGTCATCATATATTTAAGGTTTAGGCTTTTTTTTAGGCGATGAGACGATTATTGAATAATCGTGACAGCCCTACTAATTATTATTATTATTATTATTATTATTTGCAAACCCCATCCCCAGTTTCAGACTGTATTAATTTATATTAGGTTAGCATAGAGAGTGAAGTGTATGTGATTTTATGAGAATAAGTATGTACACATGCATGCACAGTTCACCTGTTCTCACCTGAGTGTAACTGCCTTTGTTAGTAGATGAAACTCCGAATGTGAGGTTGTGGAAATTTGTTGGGTCAATATTGACCACTGATATTGCCAATCCAGGAGCTACTAAACTGCTGGACTGACCGGTGAAGCCGGACATCTGGTCTCCAACTGCCTCTGTGATGTTCAGAATACTTTGTACACACAGGTAAAGATTTGTTTACAGGTATAAAATCTCATAAAACCTTCTCATATAACAGCAGAACCAATATGTGTAACATATGTCAATGCTAAATCAGTTTAGCATTGACTGGCAATTTGTGATGAAACAAATCAAATAAATGTCACATGTACAGTAGCTCATAAATGTTTTTGTGTAATGCACACCTGTTGGTGAAAGGAAGCAGGTTGCTTTCAGACTCCAGTATGTCAGATGTGATGTTTATAATGACCTCTCCCAGCTGCTGAGTGATGACACTGACATTAATCACATCAGACAGTTTTTTCAGCACGGTTTCGATCTCAAACTCATTCAGAACTGTGTTCTCGTGCAGTATGTCTTCGATCATAATGAGAATATCTTCCGCGTTGTCTATATAGGGGATGAATGTGGTATGTTTAAAAATGTCACATAATAATACACTGGCTACATGCAGTACATGCATATACTGTATATAAAGTACTGAGTAGTTTACCTGCAGTAACTGTAATGTCTTCTAGGTCTGACATACTGTTGACCACCACATGACACTGCATCAAGTCTGGAGATCTCCAAAGAGCTTTGTTGGAAACCCCATCCAGCATGCTGTTTGGACAGAAGGCGAGTCAGGTACAATCAATAAACCAATCAAACCGTGAATTATTTATATTGATTTTCCCAATAATTATTGCACATAGTTCTGTATTGCTTTAAGATATATAAAGATACACGGTTATTTTAAACTCTCTTTATGGTTAGAGTTCACGTTTAACACCTGTATATACCTTGTAGGGTTGTATAAAACACAAAAGAATTTGTACACGGTGAAAGCACACATACTGTAGATCAACCCCTGCAATGAAATTGATCCTACAAACAGTAGCATAAATTATGGTGTTATCTGGACCATACAAATGGTTGACTGGTTTAAAGCAGCTCTTCAAATAAAAAGTTAGATGGCTTCCTCTTTTTGAATGAAATGATTGGGGCAATATCTCTGATGGTGGAGTGTTAAAATATGATTTTCTGTTTTCAATGTCTAATTATCCCGAAAAGGCACCTGTGATGTGGAAAGGCTATGCAATTCTCAATGCAATTTGAAAATTCATTTATTCGCCCTCATGCCATTCCAAACCTGTATTTTTTTGTAGAAGAGAAAAGAAGATATTTCGAAGATCATTGATAACCAAACAACACTGGACGTTTGTGTTTCACGGAGGATAGAGTCACATAGAGGTATTAACTGACATGAGGGTGAATAAATAATGACAGAATTCCTTTATGATTAAAAGTGCAGTAGCAACACTCCTACTGGCACCAAACCGAATTGCAACCTGCTGGTTGGAGAATCCCGACTGAGCCAATGTTGTAAGATTAAGATGAGATTGCAAACGGCATAACACTTTTCATTCATATTTTGCTGTTTTATTGCCGCTTTTAAACTATTCCTTTTTGTATTAGTTTGGGATTTCAAATTGTATAATATTTACAAATCAGACAGGTATGGGTATTTATCATAAATTCTGTTTCAGTTCAAGTCTCATATCGCTGCTGTCCTTCTGAATCATCGGATGTCCAAATTCATTCCATTTTTAGGAAATAGAAAAAAACATTTTTTAAATAGTGTGTCAAAGTTGACAAATGTTGAATACTTTTTATTGGTTAGATATTTGCAAACCCAAGTGACAAACATAAAGGGTGACTAATAAGGATGATTTATGGCAAAAAAGGGAGAGCAGGGATATGTTGCCCTTACCATTTTCTGTTAGCCTTCTTTCCAGGGTTTCCCCTGCATGAATGTTCATCCGTGCGCTCAGCTGCAGTTTCCAGCCAGTTAAAAAGCCCCTGTCTGGTGTGATGTCTGTGTCTAGGACAAGACCCTGGATCTAAAGATGAAGAGTCATTTTCATAGAACTCAGTTGCTATTAAAATTACAGTCCTATGACATATATGGAGACATTTTTGATGTAAACAACAACCAGCCTTTTGGTCTAAAATATAACATGTGCATACCAATATGAAAGATTAAAATGTCCTCTGGTCGAGCATCCAGACTTATTGCTCCGCTGGTGTAAGGTTGGTCTAAAAGCTTACAAATCTGCTCTTCTGTCTCCTTGATATTCAAGGAGGTTGTTACCTTAGTTTGAAAGATGCAGCTGTGACTGAGAACGAGCAGAGATCAAGACCTCAGACAACCACAATAAAAACACTTTGACCATTGTGTTATTTGTCTTTTATTAAAGATCTCACCTGGTTACTGAGAACAGGAAACGCTGCAAGACAAATTGTGAAAGATTCTCACAAGAGATTGCAAAAGAGGGAGTAAATGAAATACTTGTGTTTGTGATTTTACTCTCAGAAACCATATTTAATGGAAGCACGTACCTCTTCCACTACTTTGGATGGTTTTGTATATTTTTCCACACTGAAAGCACATATGAAAAATGCAAGTTTGAATATTTGGTTTCGTCTCTTTGTTATTAAAACATTGACTAACCTTTTTGGTTGTTCATGTGTCACGGTGGACAAGAGTTTAAAGTTCAGCACAGACATATCTTCACTAGAGAAACTTTTGTTAAGCTGTGGAGAAAAGAAAAAGACAAAAATTGCATCCAGTTTGACGTTTTGAATATTTTAATGCATTGTTTTTGAGATCTTACCCAGGATTGAATGATGTTTTCAGGATTATAGTCTAAGCCATTGATAGTCACAGTGAGGTCAACTCTGAAAAAAATGTCTGAGGGCAGAAACATATTTTTTATATTAAATATGTGTTAAAATACACAGTTTCTTAAGAATGAATGAATTTTACATTGAGATGTTTAACCTGATTTTGCTCCATCCGTTGAAATGATTAAAGGGCATGTGGTTACTGTTAATATTTGACTGGTTGTGGAAGATAAAACAGTGGATTCTGCAATTGTGGAGGAACTTTCGGCAAAAGTTGTTTCTGTAAATGGTACAGTGGTGACTGTGGAAAAGAAGTTAAGATACATTCAGAAAATGTAATATTTTTCTATGTATCACACATTATATTAGAGACAATTATGGATGCACATACTGTATGAACTTGACATTGTTGGTATTGAGGATACAATTGTTTCCTCAGTTGTCGTAGGAGATGCTGTTAGGGTTGTTTTTATAGATGGTGTGGAGGTCAAAACTGTTGAAAGGAAAAAACAATACTTTCAGAGAACTCAAAATATGATTATAAATTTCCCCATATGGTGTCAAGCTACAGATAGATTTGAAAGCACATGGCTCTGGTACAGTACAGACTTGTAGTCGAGGCTTCTTTGCTTGTGGAATAACTTTCTGTTACAGTTGTTCTCATCATGGGGCTTGTGGCTGTTGTTTTTTCAGTAGTAACACTATCTGTTGTAGACGTTGCCTGAAAGGTTGTGGTTGGCCCAGTGACTGCTGATGATGGGTCTGGCCAGAGATCCTCTAAAAATATTCGATTATAGAGTTAGAGTATGATTTAAAACATCTCTAAATGAAAAAAAAAGATACACACTGTATAGTGTCCCTTGCTCATCTGGTAGATCATTGACAGTTAATGCCAAATGATCCGAAATCGGCAAATCAGTGTATTTTTCCCTTCTATCCACATTTCTTCTATAGTTGATTTACCAAGAGGGTATATGAAGATGAAGTCAGGGTTTGTGATAAGATCGCAGTATGTATTACTGTAACCCTTCTCCAAGCTGCCCGACACTTCATCCTGCACTTTTCCAACATCAGCTTTGGGATACACATTTAGATTAGCCTTACAAACAAACCTATAAAGATACATGAAGATGACATTAGCAGTCTTCTGTCTATTAAATTTGCAGGTGCTTATTGCAAAATGTATTATCAAGCTATATTAATGCATGTGGCTGGTAAATACCACAACCCATGCTGCATGAAAGGTAGGCAATTAGAAAAAAATGCACAATGCAGATTAATTAGTAATGTAGAGTAAGAAGAGATTCTCACTGGCTGATTCCGGGATGGGTGGACCACAAATGTTTTGTGCCCTGCTGAATGAAAAACAATGATCATGTTAGTGTTCTGAATGTATGTGTTTTGTAAAACTTGCATTGAAATCATAGGTCTGATATACCTCTGCAGTTCTACTGGAGCGCTTGTTAGAGCTGTTGGTACAGAGAACATGAGAAAAAAACTTGATTCTTGCCAGAAAACATCTGCGTGCATTTAGAAACAAATACATTTTGGGTAACACTTTACAGTAAGGTTGTATTTGTTAACATTAGTTAATGCATTAGCTAACATAAACTAACAATGAACATTACTTCTACAACATTTATTAATCTTCATAGTAATTTCAGGGTTTACTAATACATTTTTAAAATCAAACGTTACATAGTTACATTAACAAGGATTAATAAATGCTGGAAAAACGACATTGCTCATTGTTGGTTCATGTTAATGCATTTACTAATGTTAACAAATACAACCTTATTATATAAAGTGCACCAAATTTTGTTCTAGGACCACAAAACAAGATCCATCTTACCTTAACGGAGACACTAAAACTTTATGCAGATTTATGTGCGATGGCAAAACATCTCTCAGCTTGGAGAAGAGAAAACATTTATTTGTAATTTGTCTTGGTAACAGCAATAAAAATGGACATATCACATACTGTAGCTCACCCATTGATGTGCAATATCCCGAGCATCATAAATGTTCGTTTTGTTTCCATCTTTGCGAAGAATGATAATTGCAACTTCAACCTCATAAAAAGTCCAATCTGGAACATGAGGAAATTGTATTGAATAAAAAAGTGAATAAAGAAAAGAGAAAACATACCTATAAATTCTCCAATGAAATGATTTAATTGAGCAAGTTCATTACTAAGAAAACCGCTATTGTACTGTACGTTAATTGTACAGTATGTGTTTTTTTTTTGTTGTACAGTAAAATTACAAAATGTGCCTATAGGATACATTTCGATAAACCACTCCATTTGGTTTTGCTCAAATAAACAGGACCACCATAATTTAAAGTGAAATATGTTTGTTCTGATTTAATGTTATGGTAAAACTATATAAAGGCAATTATAAATGCGACTATAGGAGCAATTTTATTTCATTTTAATCACTTTTGACAATTTCTGTTTTACTCTGCTTTCAAGGGGATAGTTCACCCAAAACCTCTTGTCATTTCAAACTTATATGAATTTCTTACGAATTGAATGACATCGATATGAATTTTCTTTTGAAGAATGTTGGTAACCGAACAACGGCGGTACCTATTGACTTGCATTGGTTTTGTGTCCGTACAAAAGAGTGAATGGGTACCAGTAATGTTCAGTTACCAACATTCTTCAAAACATCTGCTTTTGTGTTCTGCGGAAGAAAAATAATCTCTTCAAAGGAATGGTTTGAAATGACAAGAGGGTGAGTAAATGATGACAGAAATTCCTTTTTGGGTAAACAGTCCCTTTAATACATGAATGTTATCTTGTTGACAAATGCTACAAGTTATTCAATAGCGTGAATAATATCTGTACTGTTTATTTGTGTAAATGTGTATCTCTTACCACACTGTAACGCAAGGTCTTGCACAGGCTCACAGTCCTGGCCTTTGTTCCAAATTCTTGCCTCCCAGTGCAGTATATCCCCATCAGTACAGGACAACTCCAATATTTCCTGATGTGTACGTACCCTTCCCCACAACCTAAACAGACTTAAACTACCTTTCAGTTCAGTGCCTTTCTCAAAGACCATCTTATCCTTGACAAAATGGTGAGTAACGGCTAAAGTTAGAGTGCCATGAGGGGCCAGCCTACAGCAGTTCGGGTACTTAGGATATTTAGACTTAAGTGTCAAAGACACAACTGTCCCATTCACATAGACGTCTGGCGCCAACATAAACCCGGACCAGGTAACGCAGATTGAATGCCAGTTTCCCAAGGTTACCACAGGAGGTGTGGACCACACACTTCCAAACATCAAGATGTTGAGTTCTGACCCATGACCTCTCAGGGCCAGCTCTGTCTCTGTCTTATCGGGGTTCAGGTACATGAATGCGGTCCATTCTGAGTTGTTGATCTTCCTTTTTATATCGACACACACGCTGAACTGCTCCAGAGGAGGAATGGAGCACTCAGGTCTCAACAGCCAGTAACCGCAATCTTTCTGCATGAAATCAACCTTCTTCCCCCACAAACTTTTAGATCTGACAGAACCTGAGGCGTAAGAGGAACAAACATGCAGATACGTTTCTGACAAGTATCAAAACAAATTCAACTTGATGAAGCAAAAATAAGGCTAAATCTATGAAATGCTATAATGAACAAATGGGTAGTTGACATAAAGCGTATCATGCGTCCGACGGTATGACAGCAAAAATGTAGAAAACAAATAGTTAATGATATATTATTTTATATTATTCATCTTTATATTTTAATAGAACATGGCATAAGAAAGATTTATCTTTATATTAGGTTTTTTTTTGCTACAGAATGTCACACCATAGGACACGCGGTTTATTTGTCAACTACCCAAATTCAGTTTCTTATGCACAATTTGTATTTTTGGAATAAGCGGAGTGATTGTTAAAGATGATGTTTGCTCAAGAATACCTCCATCCTTCAATGTTATTACGCTTAGAATGAAGAAGATTGCTAAAGCTTGAAGCAGTTTATTGAATACTTCCATTCTTCACCTGAAAAAAGTATTATATTGTGTGAAAAGGGTCACAGAGATGTGCGATGAAATACTGCGCACTATAAAGCTTGAAAAAAGGAAGCAGTACATTCATTTTGTTCTAGTTTCTCGGAGCATTCTGATTTACAACGTGATAAGCAGTATTAAACTCTAATGCAAACACAGGGCTTTGGCATGAAAGCGTGAATATCATCCTTTAATGAACTTATTGAAGCTATATATCTTGCTGAAGAAAATTGCAATAATACCATTTATTCTATATGTTTCATCATATACTTGTGTCTATACTCGCTGTACTATTATTTACTGTAAAGCTGGTTTTCAACAATGTAAAAATTGTGAAAAGGCTATAGAAATAAATCTTAGTTAAATTGAAAAGCAAACACAGAATAATTAAAATTGATCAAACAATAGTTACTCACCACATTCAGCATCTGTTGATATCAAAATTCCATGAAGGTCGTTGCGTTTCAAGACAATCACATGTATGTATAAAGTTGACATGAGAGGCTTGACCATGACAGGGGTCTAATGCTCATCTTAAAACCTTCCCTTTTCATCACACTAAGTTATTCATTAAGCTCATATAGGTACTCAATGACGAGAGAGTGTATTGACAAATGACCTCTGATGAAATTTAGAGATGGGAATTGTCTATGGTGTTGTAATGCAAAGTCATGTGACTTTAATACTGATTAATGCAATAGCAGTGTAATGCACATCTTTTCTAAGCTTAACATCTTTCATTGGCAGTATTTAATTAACTTATAGAAAACAAAGCTTTTTTAAGTTTTGAGTTTTATTTACTTTATTTTATTCATTTTGCTACTGTAACATAACATTATTTTTTTTTTTATTTTTTTTTTCGATGGTAACAGGTGTCCTTTTTGTTGTGAGATTTTGACTAAACATTTTTGCTTGAAATATAGCACCTTTACAAACAGGGCTTTACAAGTTAATCACAGTACAGTTAAAATAAATCTAGACATCAGTTAAAAATACATGCATCTACACTTCTGAAGCCTTTAAAAATATCTATTATTATGACATATATAATGTGTCCCATTCTCTGATTTGGAAAGGTGAGAATATTATTTTATAGCCCAACACTAGATGTCGCTGTTGTGTAAGAAAAAACGCCATGCGAATCAAATGAGTTTATAAAAGAGTGGCTGTCTTTGAACTTTATTTGTTTTTGTTTATAATTACACAGAGAATACCAAAATAACACATGTTTATGTAAATCACTGTATAGTGGAAATGTGATAAGTACTTTTGTGCATTTTATGAAGAGTAAAAAATGTCTGTTCCTACTGTTCAAGTTTTCGGTTACAAAATTCTTTGTTTCCACCCCCACATTTCATAGTAAGAATAGAGAAATTTATAAATGTTCTCTTGGTATTTTATGAGCCAGCTTCTTGAGGAGATGATTTGACAGTATTCTAGACTTCTTATTGGCTGGAGTTAATTATTCAGTAAATGTTCAGTACATATATTTCAAAAACATATGTATAAGTATATTCTAATATTTTAATGAAATGTATTCTGTAGCACAACTATATTTTAGTATACAAAAATATTTTGAAAACTGTAAGCATACCTTCTAATTAAGATCACGAGAAACATCAAGTGACCCTAAATTTTTAGGGCAGTATACAACAGACACAAAGTAATGATGTAAATGTAAAATTAGTATTACAAATGAAAAGAAGCAATATCTAAACAATACTAAAGCACAGATTACTAAAAAAATTGCAGCCATGTTAACAAGTCATTAAAGAATTAAAGGATATCAAATTCCTTTTGATGTTTGAATTATTTTCTTCATCACTATCTTTCTTCCTATCTGACATTCTTTCCAGAGACAAATGGACATTTGGAAAGAGACAGGATACGTTTTCCCATTAAAGCCTCTTTGCAAACTTAACATTCTTTACAGGGAAAAACTCCCTTCATAAAGAAGCCAGAACCAACATAACAGACGCCTTCATTAACACTTTAATACATTTTTTGTGGGATTTTTGTACAAATTTGAATGAATGCTGATATTTTTTCTGAAGTAATCTTATTCCGCTGTGTCTCCATGGAGAGCTACAGTTTCTTGGAACAGTTAGAACAGTAAATGTCTCCATTGTGAGATACAAAGTGCTTTTTCGCCAGGTTGAGACAGCATTTCTTACAGTTAAAACAGTATTCGTGCCAAGTGCCACCCTCGTAGTTCACCACATTGGTAGCCTGTCCAAATCCTGTTGAATGAGAAAAAGTAGATTTATTTGTCACTTAAGTTCAAAATGTACAGCACTTTAAAAGAATAATGGTTGGCAAGACCTAAAAATGAAGACATTTGTCTGTGTGTGAGTGCACATTCAAACCTGTAATAGGATCTTGGCAGCCATTACACTTTTTGGCCACAGTGCTTTTGTAACAGTCTACGCAGTAGACTTTCTCCTCGTGGGAAGTGAATCGGGTGCCAGACAAAGGTTTTCGGCAGGAGAAGCACACTAAGCACTCCGAGTGCCACGGCTGGTCTTTGTAATTCACACCTCCTGTAGTAATAGGCTGAAGAAAGAATAGCAGAACTCTTGGAAACCATAAACCACAAGTCAACTCGTGACAAGGCCATTATGCGTTAAGATATACGTAGCAATAACAATTAAGGATCAAAAAATAACTTTTAATTAAGGGGTAATGCATCCCCTCTGAACAGCGTGTGTAAAAAAGCAACTAAAGAAGAGAGGTCTAAAAGATCTGTTCTGTAGCTCTGAGACATTTAGCATTACAAAAAAATATTTTTCTGCCCCACGTTTTAAATATCTGGAACATTTCTGGCACTTTTTCTCTGGTTTAGATAATACTTGTATTTTTCTTAAAGTGATAGTTCACCCAAAAATAAAAATTCAGTCATCATTTATTCACCTTTATCTTATATATGAAAACTTGTACATTGAGTTTGTATGGAATGGAAGTCAATGGGGGCCGGTGTTGTTCGGTTGCCAACGTTCTGACATGAGGGTGAGTAAATGATAATATTTCATTTTTCATTCATTTTCATGTTTTGCATTTATTGAATTTATACAACCTCTAACTTTAAAATAAACAACAAACCATCTTTTTTAGTGGGCAGTCTCTCACCTTCTTGCAGCATGCACACTGCTTAGCAAACTTCTTCTCGTGGCAAGGGTTGCAGTAGACGTTGTTGTTTTTCGTCTGGAAGGTTTTGGAGCTAATCGGCTTCTGACACTGATAGCACGTGAAACACTCATCGTGCCACGAGTTGCCATTGTATTCCACACTCTCAGTGCCTTTATCAAACACGTGATGGGAAAATGTAACAGTCTACTAGACGTCAACATTTTACACATACGATACAAAAAAAGTATCAGGATTACGATCAGGCATACTATATACACATTGAAAGTTATCAGCAGGTAAACATGCTTTAATTGTTGCCCAATATTCCTCACGCTGTACTCATCCTGTACCTGCCAGTATGGGCTTGTAGCAGCCGTGGCAGCGAGGGGCATCCTCGCGTGAGCTACACGTCCCACACAGGATCCGGTCAGTCTTGCTGCTGAAAGACTCCTTGGCCAGGTTCTTATAGCACTTGGCACATCTGAAACAATCCGAGTGCCAGTAACGTCCCTTATGGTGAAGCTCCTGAGATGATTTAAGACAAATATTGCACACACTTACTAGCAGAAGCAAATATGATTTCTTAAAAGTACAAAATGCATGCTATCAATTCAGTTTAATTCACATTTATTTGTATAGCACTTCTTTTCTTTTTTGTTTCCATAGCAGTTTTTCCAGACAGGTTTTAATATTACATAAAACATAAAACAAGAAAAGTCTTTTATAATAGATAATATCATAAATTATGGTTGTAAGATAGTACAAATGAAAGCATTTAATTAATGTGTATTTTAAAGCAATCATATTGTGATATCAATAACTTACTATGAATTTGGACAATTTTGTTTCCAACAGAATTTTGAGCAATTTCATGACAGTGGCCCACACGCAGGCCTTTATATCACATACTCTAGTAGCATTTGCTTTTTAATATCATATAAATGATACGTATAATTATATAATTATATAACATAAAGAGATTGAAATAAAGAAATAGAAGTGAGAAATAAAGAGTAGCAACTATACAGTTTCTCTCTACTCTCATTAAGTGACTTTATTTCAAGAAATAAAACAAATTTGCAATCACATATGTACACATTTCTTTCTCTTATATCTTGCAAAAGGGCACAAAAACAGCAAATTGAAAAAACAATCAGTACTTGCAGGTGTAATGTGGTACTTTTAACGCTTAACCACTCGTGGAAAAACATGACACAATATCACACGCCGTTACCTTGGAGTCGGTGCTGATTGGCCGTCGACATTCAGCGCAGGTGTTGGCACAGAACTTGTCGAAGCATCGCACGCACACTTGCTTCTCGTCCTTCTTCAGGAACTTTTTTCCACTGAGGTCTTCACGACAGTAAAAGCACTTGGAACGGTCTGCCATGGTGCGTGACCGTGAGAAGCTGTAAAAAATAAATGCAGCCATTACCTCACCCAGCTACAAAGAGATCATAAAAATGACATCATAACATTACATTTACAGTACATACATATTTACATTTGTTCATTTAACACACGCCCTCATCTGAATCTGCTTACAAATGAAGGAGAATTTAACATTCCGCCTTAAGAGCCAACACGGTATACAAAGTCATGTTTACAAAGTAATAAAACTGTTTCTTTTAAATAAAAACTGTTAAACAATGGAAAAAACATTACCTATTTAATATGTATAGATTTTGTTCAGCAGAATGAACTCACAATGCTTACTCTCATACTCATGCCCTAACATCCCTGTTGTAAAAAACACCATATGCTGGTTAGGTAAGTTTTGAAGCATGGTAGCTGGTTTGTGCTGGTTTAAGCTGGTCATGTGCTGGTCCTTAGCTGGTCCTAAACCAGCTCAGGACCAGCTTAAACCAGCACATGACCATCTTAAACCAGCACAAACCAGCTTAAACCAGCACAAACCATCTTAAACCAGCTACCATGCTTCAAAACTTACCCAACCAGCATATGCTGTTTTTTTCAACAGGTAGCACTCATCATGTTCATTGTTTCCCCAGGAAACTGTGGTGTGAGGTCATTTATTGATAAGAAAATGTTTGTTCCGCTTTCCCTAAGAGAAGATCAGAGGGCCGCAATGTCAGATTGCTAGTTGTTTTGTAACCATAGGCAACATAAGGTACACAGTACATGAGCTTCATTGTGTTCTGGTCTTATCATGATCAAATAGAGGGCAAAGAACAGCTGCAAACCAGGTTAAGACGGACCGACAGGATCATTCTTTCGTCGAGATGATAAATCTAATCAGCAATAACTCGGTTAGGTTTAACGAAACAGCAAATTTAATACACACATTCATGCCTAAATCAAATGATGTGGCAAGCAAGTCCAGGAAATATTCAAAACATTTTCAATTCAAATGTATTTGTACTGAACTTTCACAATAAAGAATACTGCTTTACGGACCACAGTGAGTGAGATTAAGAGAACTGTAGTGAGAAAACTTTTGCGTAAAGACAAACCTTTGCGTGACGTGAATGCGTGTGGTTGTTTTTCATGTGGGTACACATTTGATCCGGTCTGTATACATTCACGAAGTATGTCTGGTATGTATGTGGTGAGATCTGGAATGTTAACAGTTCTTTGACAATGTTTAAAGAGGGAACTTCTCACTTCAAGATCCTTTTTTTTCCAAAGAATAATTATTTAGAGAGCAGATCTGCCTTCTAGGTGTGTTTTGATGTCTAACTCAAGACTCCGGTGTAATAATTTGCTAGCCTACAAAGCCAGAGAAAATTAATACATTTTCTTTTCTCATGTTTCCTTTGTAAATCTCAACTAACATTTGAGTGAGTGAGCTGGTATGTCCAAAAGTATTCCATTTGAAACTTTTGTAAAGCACAAGATTTTTTGTGTAAGTTGCTGCAGTACAAATAAATTGAAAATGTTTCTCTCAAATTGGCTTGTAAAGTCCATAAATAAGATCTGCTCAGTATTTTAAACTCCACTGCCAAAACCGAGACTCCATTCCCATTTTTCTTCCCTCAATCAACCAAATGGTTATTTTATCAGTATATAAAACCAAACTTTGTATGTTTTTGACCAGTGGATCTCAAACTGGGGGCCATGGGCCCCAAAATGAATCCGGGGGGCCACAGATTTTGTGGAAAGAAATTTATCATAAATTTTATGCAAGCAAACATCAGAAAATAAGCCCACCAACCAAAAGAATTGATGTTCCATCATTGTATAACTGAATCAGTTTTTGGTTTAATGAAAATTCTGAGTTCAATATTATAAGTATTTATTTGGGGGGGGGGCGCAAAACAATGCACCCTACACAAAGGGGGCCTTACAACGAAAAAGTTTGAGAACCACTGTTTTAGACAAGCAAAAGTGCTCTTTTTATTATTTAAAACAGGGGCAGGCGATAAGATGAAAGATTTGGCAAAAGCTGTGTTGCTTTTCCCGTCATTTGGGAGACGCAGTAAAACATTCAGTTACGTGTTTCCTGGTCAGTTAACTTTAATGGCAGACCGGAGAGACATTTAGCGATCACATCTGAGCTCATTTCTAACAGCATGTTAACTCCAACAGCTTCCACTTTTCCAATCCAACATAACTGCCTCTAACATTTCTGATTTTGTTATAAGACCTTGTAGGACCATCAAGGGAGAACAGGAAACGATGGGGAGAAATGAGATCGGGATATAAAAATGCCTACAACAGGGAACTTTACTCCAGGAACCTCTTACACAATGATCTAGCATTAAGAGTCTCAGGCCTGAAGTTCAGAGAACGCCGCTTCATGAATAGGTTACAGATAAGTGTGAAGAGGTCATTGTTACAGACGCTGATGTAATGGTAAGCAGACCATGGCCCCCTGTTTGA
Organism: Triplophysa rosa; assembly: GCF_024868665.1. Lineage (NCBI taxonomy): Eukaryota > Metazoa > Chordata > Actinopteri > Cypriniformes > Nemacheilidae > Triplophysa > Triplophysa rosa. The sequence continues at coordinate 12,082,889 of NC_079911.1, read as the reverse complement.
GTCAAATATTTAATACGATCTCCAGGGAGATGGCAGACTGTTGAGACTGAGGCATCTGATTTCAGGATGACCTCATGCACCAGCATCTGGAACACAGTTGGCCAAGCATAGCAGCCAAAGCAAACGGGAGGGAAGAAATGGAACGGTCACACAGTTCTTGGAACCGCTGGCTGATGTGATATGATGGAACTTCATATGATTTGCGTGCACTCGGCGTGTTTTTCTCTTTTCTATTTCTTCATAGACTCATAAAAGGGTGTGGCGCGCTGCCGCTTATAATGTTGGAGACCAAATTAGAAGTTGGCTATGACATCACCTCCTGGTTAGCTCAAAACATGATGATTACTGCATTCTCCGAAAAACCACACGCACACGAGATCGCTCCTCTGGCAGACGCACTCCCCACGTTGTAACACAAACAGAGAGGCATCTGTTGGAGGTGGTGCATTTTTGCACGGACAAGGGCACAAATGGTCCTGATTAGCACCCAATTTAGGTCATCTGAAATGGGTTTGGTAATGGAATCGGCTCTGTTTTACAGCTGGGAAAATTGAGGGGGTCTTGGCAGAGCGTCGGGTTGGCATGATGTACTTGCAGAAGAATTTGGTGAAGGCTTGGAAACAGGCAGAGGTGGACAGTAACGAAGTAAATTTGCCTGAGTACTGTACTTAAGTACACTTTTTGAGTATCTGTACTTTACTTGAGTATAATTTTTTCTGAGTACTTGTACTTTAACTTCACTACATTTGAAAGACAAATATCATACTTTTTACTCCACTACATTTATAAAAAGGTCCAAAAGTAGAAAATGGTTTCTGTGCAGCGGGGTTTCCTGTGTGCGCAATTTATCTGGCTTGTGATCTGCCAGGACCTTTTACTGTTGCCAAGTATTTCAGTTTTTCTAAGCTCGCGGTTTTCCGGCAAGCTTTGAATGGCCATTTGGCAGATTTTTTTAACGCAAATCTGGCAACTCTGGGATCTTCCCCGCTAAACTAATGTAAACGTTGGCGCTGCTACACCGTTGATAGCGCTCTAAAAAGGCAAATAGACCATTAAAAGACGAAAAAGGCACATGTTAAGTGTAGTGTAATCATGTGTGGGTTACGATCAGTCAAAGATCGTAGAAACATTGTCATGAAAATGATCGGCAACGGCTAAACGGTAAATAAGCATCACATACACCTTGAGCTACACGTGCGTGTTAACTTCTGATCTGCTGCTATATCATTTAAAGCGATTTGGAAAATGAATGATGTTTTTACTGAAGTAACTATAGTTGAAGTGTTTCTGTTGAAATAAAAACAATAGAACCCTGCCCAAAATACAACATAAAATGTAATGGATTTAATGGTTATAATGGGAATTGTATTATGGATACTTGTTGTCTACTTTGTACTTGTATGTGATGGATTCTATTGATGGGATGGTAAATCCTATTGGAATAAAACCCAAAACACACTACAAAGAGGAATTTAATTTAAAAATCTCAAAAAAATCATTGTTTTTTTCAGCAGGGATGGTATTTGCAGTAAAACCACAGTATCCACAAATTTACCATTTTCTAAATATAGGAACCATACTCCAATTAATGATCTTTAGTAAAACCACAGCAACTACAAATACCATAGTTTCATTATACTAGCTATAGTTTATGTTTGTAGTTAAATTATGGTAATACAAGTGGTAATAAATGCAACAAACACATGGCTTCTACACTTTACTATTTACAAGAACCTTACTACTTACTGGTAAATTGCTGCTAAAACTGGTAAAGGGAATATACAAAATAAAAGAACACTGCTCATAAATACATATAGGCCTAGGGGGCTAATGAGGATAATTAGGCTAAATGATCATACAGGATTATATCTAAACTAAACATATATGTGCTAAACATATAAAGCTCTTACAGGAGTTGCTCACTGCAAAATTTGCCCCCATTGACTTTCCATAGTAGGAATAAAAACTACTATGGAAAGTCAATGGGGGCAAATTTTGAAGTGAACTACTCCTTTAATACAACTGATACTGTGAGCTACTCAGTGTATTCAGTAGGTTGCTTCAGAGGCATAAGGTATACGACATTAAAACAATGCACAACTGACATAAAGGAAATTTACTTTTAATACTTGAGTACTTTTAAAAGCACATACTTCTGTACTTTTACTCAAGTAAGAATCTGTCTTTACAACTTTTACTTGTAGTGGAGTAATATTTGACCAGTAGTATCTGTACTTTCACTCAAGTAAGGAAGTTGTGTACTTCGTCCACCTCTGGAAACAGGAAGCCTACAAAACAGCGGTAAGAGGAACAGGCGAGACGGCGGCCAGCGATGTAACCCTAGCGCTCTTGATCTATGCTCCTAAATACACTTTAACAAAGAAGAAACACAAACAAGACTACTGTCCCTCTTTAGGCTGATGGGGTTAATCAGAGGTCATTTTTTAGGCCACCATACAATAATTCAGAAAAATTCATAATTTATGATGGCTTCCTTTGAGGGTCCTGGCATTAACAATAGGATTATTGTAATTTAGCGGTCAGGCATTTTGTATAATGATCATTAAAGTGTATAGTTGACATTGGCAACCGCTTTCCTAAATAGTTGTGGAAGTTTAATGTCTCTTGTGTCATTTTATTTATTTATATTGTTGCGTTGCGAGCGAGTCCTGATCACCCTGCGAGAGTTTATTTAGTGGTATTATACAGTACATTATCCCTTAATAACCAAAATAAAGACATGCTCCAACTTTCTCAAATAAATTGATAGTGGGCAGTATATTGATAGTGGGATAAGCCAACACTTTCAGTTCGGCTGATAAAAATCTGCTATTACATACTTATGTAATCCTATAGACAGAACAGTGAGCTTAAAAAAGCTTAAAAAAACAGAGAGTACAAATCCCTCGAGTCCTTACCTAAATGTTTCCACACATGCTCTTAAAAAGGCCCCAACAAGCAAGTAAGGGGAGGAAATAAACCATTTTTCATTTCACAATAATGGAAAAACAAATGCTTTACAGGTCCCTATAGAATGACTGGGAGTATAGTGGATAAATCCAGACAGAAAACGGGGTCTGCATGAACTGGATGTGAAAATGGAGAGATCTGTTGCGTCAAATATTTTCAGGATAGAGTTCTTTTGCTGTTCCAAAAAAAAATGTAAGGTTGAGTTAAAGCCCTGATTCATAATCAGTCGTGGGTCCCGTGGCTAAGACTCTGACACATGAGACATGTTCATGTGCTCTTATAATACATTACTTGTCTTTAGGTATTAAGTAGCGCACAGGGTGTTTGGTTCCTATTTTCCTATTAGCAATGAATGTTCTGTATTATTAGTACGAATAGTGTATTATTTGTATTTTAAACATATCTTTTGGTATTTTATATTCACTGGATTTGATGTCTGTAAAGCCAGATTGCCTCCAGCCAACTAAAATTGCTTAAAGGGGTCATATGACACAGCTAAAATGAATATTATGGTTTGTTTTAGATGTAATGCAATGTGTATACACGATTTAAGGTTCAAAAACGCTGTATTTTCCACATAACGTGCATGTTTGTATCTCCTCTTTGCCCCGCCTCTCTGAATCGTGCAGATTTTTTACAAAGCTCATAGCTCTGAAAAGCGAGGTGTGCTATGATTGGCCAGTTAACCAGTGTGTAGTGATTGGTCGAATACTGCAAGTGTGTGATGGAAATGTAACGCCTCTTACCATATTTGGAACATCAGAGCACATGTACTGACAGGTACATCCATCTTACTTGCATATACATTTGGGCAATCTTGGTCAAATCATACCACGAACTGACGTAGATTTGTGGGGGTGTGGTTACACGAGGCGTTTCAGGCAGGTCTGGATGAGCATTCGCTTTTAGATAGAACACATCTTTTGTTCCGACACTTTAATTTTTGCAATGTACGTGTCTAATACATGCATGGGCAACTTATAACGAGACACAGAAAAACACGTATTCGCGCCATATGAAAAAATGGGTACGAAAGCTAAATAAAGCATGCCAGAGATGGTGCGATAATGGTTTCCTGTGTATTTTTTCCTTCCTCGTTAAAGATAGAGTTAAGGACATCCAAGATTCAGATTTTTTCTCAGTCTCTTGGGCTGAATTCCACTGTGTGCATAATTCAGACATGTCCAGCAGTGTCTCACCCCATAAGTCCATGCGTTAAACTCCATGCTTTTCTGGAGTTAAAAATCTTTAATAAGAACCAGATTTCAGAGTCTGAAAGACATACAGTCTTAAGCATGCAGAACATTTCTAAGCCAACGCCCCATCCTATAATTCTTGTACAACCATTAATGCACTTTATATAGTATTAAGACTCACTGTTACAGAACATTAAAGCAGCACACCTGTACAAGTATTGCTTATTTTTTAATGTACAACTTCTATTAAATGGGTATGCTCAGTTTATACAAACATTATTTTATATTAATATAAGGGATAACGTAAATCTGATGGCAAATTAATGCATGTTGATATGCAACACTTAACGATTCAAAGTATGTAAAATACTTACACTTTTTTAAACGAAATATTGATTTTTTTTCACAACACATAACCATAGCACACGTTCTACCCTTTGTTGTGTTTAATTTAATATGCAGTAAATTTGGGTAAGCATGTAAACGTGATTCTAAGGGGCTGCGCAATTGCGCAAACTTTGATAAATGAGTATTATTAAAAACCTAAAGCTGGGTACCTTTCTGATAAATAAATTAGCCCTGAAGAATTTACTGAGACTCGACTGCTACAGTTAAAAAATGCAAACTTACCTCTCTCTGGGATAGACAGCTCTGATCTGTATCGTCCACTGTAGACCCAGCAGTATCTTCACTGCACTTAGCTCGTTCTTGCAGTGGTGGGCAGTCTCTCACTACGAGACGCGAAAATACGAACTCTACTATCGCGAAGTCTCAGCTCATAAATATAAATTAGTCCACGACAACGTTGTTCTGTAATTCCAATGGCAAAGACGAAGTCATAAATATTAATTAGGTAACGCTGACGTTTATACGTCCCAGTGAAGAAGGTTCTTCCGATATTCAGAACTTTCACCATAGTAGGATTCTCACATCATTTGTCGTTAGTAAGGACGCAAAATGATGACTATCGAGTTAATTCACAGAGATGGGAAAATACTGACGTATTTTTCGTCTCTAGTACATGTTCAAATATCTGTATTTAATCAGTGTTTTACTTTGGAAAAACATACTTGAATGAGGGAACGAGAATGAGCTTTATTGGCCAAGTATGTTTCCACATACGAGGAATTTGTTATAGTGACAGAAGCTCCACAGTGCAACAGAAAGACAGCAACAGGACAGAAAACAGATGAAAATAATAATAATATACAATAATATAGAAATAGGCAATGTACAAAACAGCAAAAACACAATATACAACATAGACAATTATGTATGTACAGGTCTGATATGTGCAAATTTGGTGAATAAATAATGTAAAATAGAGTTGTGTGTTCCGCGGTAAAGCAATAAGCCCCAAGAAGCAGTGGGTTACTGGGGTATTTTATAACGGCTTAGAACTCCGCTCAGCCAATCAGAATCAAGGACCAGAACTGACCGTTTTATAATTAACGTCAAGTGTTCATAAAATGGATTGCCTGAGGGAAGATACTGTTCCTGTACTTCACAACATTATAAATATAACATTATAGTACAACATTATAGTTGATTTATTATTTTGTTATTTTAAAACAGAGACTAGTCCAATAACTGGAGCATTGGTGAAGTAAGAGGATAAACACGTCCCACGATCACAGACGCCGACTGCAACCAATGTATTACGCTGAGAATATGTCACGGTAAAATAAATAAACACATTTAAGCAACACAACTGACATTTCACAAGATGGTTAAAAGAATTAGGACAAAATACCCTCCAAATACCATTCTTAAAGGAGTAGTTCACCTTCAAAATGAAAATTCTGTCATTGTTTAAACATCCCTTGTCATTTCATGACTTTCTTTCTTCTGCAGACAACAGCATAAGATATTTTGGTTGGTAACAGAACAGCACAGCCCCCCCGTTCACTTCTATTGTAACCAATGCAAGTGAATGGGGGGCTCTTAAGAACATTTTTCAAAATATCTTCTTGTGTTCTGCGGAAAAAAGAAAGTCATATCGGTTTGAAATGACACGGGGGTGAGTCAATGATGACAGAATTTTCATTTTGAAGGTGAACTACTCCTTTAATACAATTATAACCAACAAATGGCGAACAATTCCAAAAGATTCTTACTTTGTTGAAGGAGATCCCAAATTAATTTATTATTATTATATAACAATAGTTATACTGCAAAATGTAGGAGCAGAACAGTAGGCTAAATGATTTGGCACAGCGATGTAAAATTAGGAATAATTTACATTATGTAAATCAGTGGTCACCAACCCTGCTCCTGGAGATCGACCGTCCTGAAGATTTCAGCTCTAACCCCAATCAAACACACCTGAACTATCTAATTAAGGTGTTCAGGTTTGCTTGATAATTACAGACAGGTGTGCTGAAGCAGGGTTGGAGCTGCAGTCTGCAGGACGGTCGATCTCCAGGAACAGGGTTGGTGACCACTGATGTAAATTATTACCTAATGTAGGCCTATGGGTGTATACATCATGAGTACATTACAAATAAAAGTAAACTAGTGTGTATTTTTGGTATTTAATCTTACATATGTAATTAAATCTTAAAGATGTTATTTAACATTTAGATTTGGTTATCAAGCATTGACAGTTCTGGCAGGTCAAGCTTGCATCAGCCAATCACATCAGGTGCAGCTAATCAACGTTATAGTCATACAACACATACTAGACTGCGGTTGCGTCCGAAATCGACTACTTCCATATTATATAAGCGAAAATGAGTATGAGTCATGAATAGTATGTCCAAAACCGCAAAATGCAAAAAATAGTAGGCGAGAAATACCCGGATGGTCTACTACTTCCGCCGAGATTTGTGAGTGTGGATCAGATGGACACTTATCTATCCCATGATGCCACGGGAGCTGAGCAACGGTCAAATTTCAAAAGTAAAAATCAAATAAATATAGCGGAAAACTTCGAGGCGGACTTCCGTTTCTAATGTAAGTGCCATGTAACTGCTTGTTTCTGTCGGATCATTTTAATTTAATCCTGTTACGCATCATGAACTATTCTGGTTCCCCAGGTGGGGTGACATGTATTTCTGCGCTCCCGCACTGTCCATGCAGGCGGAGAGTTTGCCCAGAACAGTTTCATTCCGCCAAACTTAAATATTGATATTGTTTAAATGTTTGACGACAGTGGTCCTGACAGAAATAAATGTTAATGTTCTGTTGGTTGTAATTTGCAATTCATGCGTGTAATTCAGGTGAACTTCTTCCTTTATCAGGCTCCTTAAAGCACCTGGGCCCGGTTGCATAAAGCACCTTAAGTGTAATTTTCCCTTAAGTGTGTCCTTAAGTATACCTTAAGTTTTACTTAAGTTATTCTCCTATTGTCTTTGGTAAAGGAAAATCACCCCTTAAGTGTCATACTTAAGGGAAAAACTTAAGGTGCTTTATGCAACCGGGCCCTGGTCTTAAGCAATTAATAATTTCCTTACAGGAGAGAAGCATAACAGGCTCAAATACAGACCAAGTAGAAGAGCATAATGGAACATCAGGTAAGGTAAAAGCAGTATGTGACATCCCTGATCTGATTAACATAATCGTATCCGTAAACAACTTTCCAAAGCTTTCACACAGTGAAACAGTTGGCTCAGGGAAAAGATTAACAGGCGTATTTAATACAGAGTCAATCGTGGAAAAGAGAAGTTGAGGTTTGTGACCGAATTTGGTGATCAGTTCAGAGAGGTATTTGCATTTTGCAGCCTTAGCAGCGTTCTGGAAGGAAATTAATGAGAGTCTCATGATTTCAAATGAAACCTGGAGTCTGTCCTTTTTCCATTTTCGCTCAGCACGTCTGCATGACTGCCTGAGAGAGCGTGTGGTGTCATTGAGCCATGGTGCTGAAGTGGGTTTGCGCTTTTTAAGCTTCATAGGAGCAATAGAGTTTAAAATATTATCACAAGTAGAATTAAAAAGACTAAGATGTTCGTCAGCATCCAAGTTTTGTAGAGTAGATTCATACAGTTCTAACAGTTCACGCACATCATGGAAAGCATCAGAAAAATCCTTGTTAGAGTAAGTTGTGAAAGTACGAGACAAGCGTGCCGGAAGGAGAGTACTAGGGGGTTGAGCAGCAAATGGCACAGTTAATAAAATAGGCATGTGATCTGAGAAAGCTGCATTACCTACTTCAAGGTCATGAGAAGCCAAGCATTAAAATAAGGTCCAGGGTGTGACCCTGTGAGTGAGTAGGGCCAGATACCCATTGAACAAAATCAAATGATTCAATCATGTGCAACAGACATGAATGTTTTATTATAAGAGGTGATGAGGTTGCCCACGAATGTGGCAAATTCGTTAATAAAGCCAGAGTTATATTGAGGAGGGCGATACACCAAAGCAAATACAACAGGTTCAACAAGGGCCATTTGAAATACACTGACCAAAATGATAAACGCAACACTTTTGTTTTTGCCCCCATTTTTCATGAGCTGAACTCAAAGATCTAAGACTTTTTCTATGTACGCAAAAGGCCTATTTCTCTCAAATATTGTTCACAAATCTGTCTAAATCTGCGTTAGTGAGCACTTCTCCTTTGCCAAGATAATCCATCTGCCCTGTACAGTGAAAACCGGGATTCATCCGTGAAGAGAACACCTCTCCAGGGTGCCAGACTCCATCGAATGTGAGCATTTGCCCACTCAAGTCGGTTACGACGACGAACTGAGGTCAGGTCGAGACCCCGATGAGGACGACGAGCATGCAGATGAGCTTCCCTGAGACGGTTTCTGACAGTTTGTGCAGAAATTCTTTGGTTATGCAAACCGATTGTTGCAGCAGCTGTCCGGGTGGCTGGTCTCAGACGATCTTGGAGGTGAAGATGCTGGATGTGGAGGTCCTGGGTTGGTGTGGTTACACGTGGTCTGCGGTTGTGAGGCCGGTTGGATGTACTGCCAAATTCTCTGAAACGCCTTTGGAGATGGCTTATGGTAGAGAAATGAACATTCAATTCACGGGCAACAGCTCTGGTGGACATTCCTGCAGTCAGCATGCCAATTGCACGCTCCCTCAAAACTTGCGACATCTGTGGCATTGTGCTGTGTGATAAAACTGCACATTTTAGAGTGGAATTTTATTGTGGCCAGCCTAAGGCACACCTGTGCAATAATCATGCTGTCTAATCAGCATCTTAATATGCCACACCTGTGAGGTGGATGGATTATCTCGGCAAAGGCGAAGTGCTCACTAACACAGATTTAGACAGATTTGTGAACAATATATGAGAGAAATAGGCCTTTTGTGTACATAGAAAAAGTCTTAGATCTTTGAGTTTAGCTCATGAAAAATGGGGGCAAAAACAAAAGTGTTGCGTTTATCATTTTGGTCAGTGTAGCTGCACCTTAAAGCTGCCAAATGAGCCGGTAGGTAAAAGTCGACAGTGATAAATGTTTTTAAAAATAGCACCGCGCCCAGACAGACGCGGGGAGTTAAAAAAATTACAGTCCTGGGGTACCATCTCGGAAAACGCCAGGCCTAACACAGGTCACACATAAAATATCCAGCGCATGTGAAGTAAAAAAGTTGTTTAAAATATAGGTTTTGTTCCCCACGGACCGAGCGTTGATAAGAGCTGTGTTCTTTCTGAGTCTGTGTTGCTCGACGTGGCATCCATAGTGGATTGCTAAAATAATCAAACAAGGTAGAGCACACATGATTTTATTCGCCCAATGTCCACTTTTATAGCCGGTGACCATACAACATTCATTGTGGTTTGGAAGTCATCTTTACAAGCATAACACTAAATTCGTGACGAGGCACGATTATGCTACTCAAGCTATTGAGACCCGGCAACATTACATTATCTCTAGTCTACCTTACGGTTATAAATTGTGAACCAGTAACGTTAGTGCGCCAATAAACAACCTGAGCACAGCCTAATAACTAATAAGCTCAAAAGTACAGGTCAGTAAGAAAAAATGTACATATAAGACTTTCAAATCTAGTAGCAGGAAGGCTAGGTCTCCATCTGTTTTGCAACCCATTGCCTCTTGCAGCTCGTGTAAGTGTAAGTCTGTCAGATTTTGATTCGTGTTCGGGCTCGTGTCCGATCACTCTCTCTCTCTTTTCATCTGTTTTTTTTGCTGGCTCTGCCATGGTGATGGTCTGGAGACTAGCGTTGAACTAGATCGTTTGTCTTATTGTTAGCTGTTCTTCACCCGGGCTACGAGTAAAACGTGACGTATGCCGTAAAGCCGTTGATGGGCTGTGCTTGTGAACCTACCCGCACACCAAAGTTACAAGTGTGATTTCAGTTGATAGAGGGCTGCTTAGGTAGCAGCAGCAGTAAAATTCGTCCAGTTAAGAGATGTCCTCCCACTAAAATAATTTTAGAGAGATTATTTTAAGATCGAAAAACTCTCTAGTGTTGCATTAAAGCCCACATTATGTCCCCAGGATATCATTCCTCCACTCTTCCTTTAACAAATATTTGATACTGTTGGTTTGCTGCTAGTAATCAACAAATGCTTGTCTACAGGTACTGTTCCTGCTAGCCTCAAACATGCTGTGGTGATACTGTACCTTAAAAAAAAAAAATCTTGATTCTACCCTTTTTTCTCATTTTCGCCAGATTTCTAACCTGCCCTTTATCTGAAAAATATGGAGAAAACCATTTAGTCTCAGTTGCAGTCATTTTTGTTACATAATTCTATTCATGAAAAATGACAGTTCGGGTTTAAAGCACAACATATCACAGAGTCTGCCATTTTAAGAGTGTCAAACGATATCTTCCGTGCAACCGATTCAGGGAAGTATGTGGCACTTGCCCTCTTAGATCTTAGTGCTGCTTTTGATTTGGTTGACCATGAAGTTTTTTTTATCTTGTTTAGAGCTGTGTGTGGGTTTCCGCGGCACAGTTTTACAATGGTTTCGTTCTTATATGTCTAATAGGTGGTTAAATGTTAGCTTAGGACAGTTCTTACAACATGTCTCTTGGCTGTGGTGTTCCTCAAGGATCAATTCTCGGCCCAGTGTTGTTTTCCTTGTACATGCTTCCTATTGCCTCTATCTTTGACAAATATGGAGTATCCTTTCACGTATATGCCGATGGCACGCAAATATACCTCACATTTCTGCATAATGACAAAAATTTCCTACAACCACTGTTGGGGTGCTTAGATGAGCTAAAGCTCATGGTTGACAAGTAATTTTTAAAAACTTAATGAAAATAAAACTTAGATTATCCTTTCTGGTCCCAAGGAGATCGGTGAACCTTGACTCCCTTTCTCCATACCGAACCCAATGTGCCAGAAACTTGGGCTTTTTACTAGACAGCAGTCTCACATTTGACCTACAGATTTATGCTGTTGTTTAATCTTGATTTTATCATCTTCGCCTTCTTGCCAAAGTTAAGCCCTTTTTATCCATGAACAAATTCGAAATGGCCATTCATGCAGTTGTGTCACCTCGCCTGGACTATTTCAACTCACTTTATGTTGGTGTCTCTCAGTCCTCTATATCTCGTCTTCAGCTAGTACAGAATGCTGCTGCCAAACTTCTTACAGGGAAGCACAAGCACGATCATGTGACACACCCATCTTACCCTCACTGCACTGGCTTCCTATCAAATACAGGATTGATTTTACAATTGTATTGTTTGTTTATAAAGCCGTTAATAATCTAGCTCCACAATATTTAATGGATCTCCTGCTCCCATACACTCCCCCCAGAACCTTGAGATCTTGTGAGTTTGGGTCAAGACTTATAAATTGAGGTGATCGTGCCTTTGCCACTATTGGCCCGAAACTCTGGAATAGCATTCCATTGCATGTTAAAACTGCGCCATCTATATCCATTTTTAAAACCAGAGTCAAAACACACTTATTTTCTCTTGATTTTAATGTTCCTTAATTTATTATTCTTATATTATATTTGATGATGTTGCTGAATGTACTGGTATACTCTTGCTTTAGTAATTTTATCTGCTTGTACAGCAGCAGAGATGTACTAGAGATGTATTTTATTATTCAAGATTCTCCTGTATTAGAACATTTCAGTAATATTTTACACACACATCTTGAAATAAGTTCTGCAATCCTGCTTGTGTTCAGTATGAACATTGAGCACTGCTTGTTTTTGAGAAATAATTTTACGATCTATAAAACTATTTATTTGGATTCAATTGTCTATATTTTATCAGATTTAGCAATTATATACTTTTTATTTGTGCTGATCAGTTATAACAATAGTAAAATTGAACTGCTAGAAAACCTTGAGAGAATTGGGTAGGGCTGGCTCTTCTCCTAAAAGATGTGATCTCACTCCAAACTTTTGATCAAACTTGAGAGCCCTGATTTATGAAATGTATTGGAGTAAAAGTATAACATATGCTTTCTAATGTAGTGAAGTAATTTTTCCCCCCAAAAGTAACCTACAGATAATTGAAAACTGTACTTGAGTAAAGTAAAATTACTCATGAAAAACACAACTAAGTCATTCATAGACGGTTCAGTGGCAACAACATAAACAAACGTTACGTCCAAACTTAACTTCCGCTAGACCTTTGCAAAGAATCAATAACTGTTGAATAGTTCTAATGTAATTTAACACAATTAATATACAATAAAATATTAATATAAATTATGAATATAAATTAAATATAAAATAAAATGTTATATTGTAATCAAACAGACCAGAAGTTAACTTCGGACCAGGCACGTGAGTCCCATGAAACCGTAAATAGTGCAATGATTTTAATTAAAGAAATAATTGACAAAATGAGTGCACTGGTTTAAGAAGTACATCAAATCTTATTTAATAGAGACGATATGCTGTGGTACATTTAGAAAACTATAACACTTTAAATGAGTCACTTTCTCTCATGAAATCTCTTTTTATAAGTAAATTTTAGTGAGGTAATGATTAGTCACAGTACAAACACCAGGAAACAGGCCATAGGCACTTATAGTCTACACACACGGATCTACATGTAATGTATTACTTTGACTCTGTCAAACCAAGTAACATATTCACAATTAATGTATTCAGATAAGATTCTGATAAAGTCACTACAAAATTTCTTTTGAATCTTTTGTGGAATTTTTTATCAAGAAAACAAAATGATTAGCCACCACAATCAAAGCACAACAGTGTCTACCACACAAATAAACAAATATATATATACTGTATATATATATATGTATGGCTCAAAATAATAAATAAACAAATAAAAGCATAAATACCATTTGTTAAATAAAGTGCCAAATTGAAGGCAAGAAGTTAGCAGCTCGGACCCAGCAGGCAGGCATGGACTCAGACTCTGTGGCGCAAGGGGTCAGCCAGAGGCGGGGATGGCAGAGGAGGAGGGAAAGATGTCAGGGGGTCTTGCGGGTCTTCTGTGGGAAGGACCAGACGGGTGCCCCCGAATGCAAGCTCCCTGTCGAGGGGATCATTGGAGGTTCCTGCTAGTGAGTACAGGCCGGCCTGACTCGAGGAGGTGGTGGGTACGCCGTGGGCATCAGTGCTGACCGTCATGTCCCCATACATCAAACCACCTCCGTCATTTAGGATCAGTTCTGTGTCCTCATCATGCAGTCGACCTACATTCTGCTCCAAAAATGCATACACAGTGGAAAAAAATACAATAAATTCTGAAAAAACTACCTACTACTGTAGGCTACCCTATGAAATGTCATGTGTTAATAAAATGGTGTATTTTGAGTAAAATAAGGCTGTAGTTTACCTGTAATACTATGTTTGGTATTAATATGTTTGATGTTAACATAAAACATTGTAAAAATTGCAAATTGTGCTGAATAAGCCTTCCGGGTTGACCTTAAACAGACGTCATAGTTGGATAGCAATGCATGAGTTATTAGTCTTATTAGAAATTAGTAAATAGCACACTTCTATAAGTAAAACTATAGCTCACCAATAACAGTAACTGTGTTTGTTTGTAGATTACCTCATAGGCCTGCGAGCTTGTCAGACAGCGTGCGATTGCACCACAGCAGGCAGGCAGAGTGGAGGTCAGTGGAGGTCCACTGTGAGTGAGAATGGGCTTTAAATAACTGCACCAGTTTGTTAAGGAAAAAACGAGTAGGTTTTTGTTGGGTATAAAACAGCTAAAACAAGCATTTTGAGAACAGCAGCCGATCCAGGTTTAGTACTTTTCATCTTTTTAATCTGATCGTGAGCGCCCTCTGCTGTTAAATGCAAAAATTATTTAAAATAATTAACTTCATAAGATACTTACAGAGAAAATTGTTATGGTCAAAATGATATATTATGAAAAGTTCAACAAAATAATAATTGTAATGTTTTGTTTACAGGAAAATAAAAAACAAAGGATACTTGTGGTCAAATGTGTACCACAGTCTGAATGGCCATGCGCTCTCATGCTTGGTGCTTCTTTGTACCCCATCCGGTGCTGTAGTCTATATGAGCAAAGTAATTATGAAGGGGAGAGTGAGAGATAGTGAGTTCATGTCTGTAAAACCACCCTTATGGATACTATTTGTACAATAAATATTTACAAGTTAAACAACTCTTTTGGTAATGTTAGCTTGTGGAGCACATACTGCATTCTCTTGATCTGTGTCCACTCCCACCCTGATAATAAAGAATAAATCAACCAAATAAGCACTTTAAATCTTTTAGAAAAGATGTCTGTAAATCAAACCAATGAAACAAAATCGAATGCTCACCGAATCTGCATAAGTGACAGCACAGGAGTGGTTCCGCCCCCACAAATCCACACGGTGAAGAAAACTATGAGTAGCGTGGTGGAGAACATCATCTGCCTGGCATATGTCGCTGTGTCCCTAATAGAGAGGGCAAAGGTCATTGCCCCTCGAAGCCCTGAGAGGGACATCATAAAATAAGTTAAATGGTAAAAAAAGGTAAATGTTCTATGTAGAAAGGTCTTATATCGGATGTTTTAAATGTGTCTGGTAGTTACCTGAAAACATCATGACATGTTGGAAATTGGCTGCGATTTTGTTCTTGCGGCCGAGATTTACAAAAAAAGAAATGGGGTAGATATTGGCTGCCCTGCCAAGAAATATGGCCAGCTAGAAATGACGGCCAAGGTCAAGGAGAATTAATAAACGTTTACCTATAAACAGTTCCTTTGTACAGACACAAACTCACACCCATGCAGTCAAACTTCAAAAGGATACAAAGGCACCTATAATGAAGCAGGGATTAAACACATGGTGCTGGAAGGAAAAAAGTGTCAAGCCCATGTATGAGAAGATGAAGTTTTCAGCCAGGAAATTTAACACCTCAAACAGCTGTTCGGGGAAACAGAGGAAAATTCTATCAGTATACAAATCCTCAACAAAAACAAAACAAACAGAGAATTTTTTAGCCATGACACATTGTGACATGTAAACAGCAGTCGCAAATGAGGACGAATTGGTAACGTGTGTTACCTGTTTGGTTCTGCTTTTTGAATCGTCTGAAAGGTTGTTGTATGTATAATGAGCCTGAGTAATGCCACAGAACAGCACTGCCACCACGCCTACACACAAAGACAAACAGAAACAGTGCAGATGTTAGAAATGACATGAAAAAGAAAAAATCTGACAAACATCACTCATTTTTTCATGACGTTACGTGTGGCACACTGCTATAAATATATGTTTCAGTGGTTACCTGTGAAACCACAGGCCTCGGCCAATAAGAAAGTACTCCAGGACATGAGGAAGAAAAGAGCGGTTTCCAGCAAGGGAAAATCTCTCAGCTTGGTGAACTTGGTGACCTGAGCAACCGCACAGATTTACAGATCATCTCCCAGTTAAGAATATTGCTATTGCTAAATGGTTTAACCAAGTAGTCAGTTTACGTAAAATGTATGTGTATATAGATACCAGAGCTGTCATGACTCCAGTCGCAGCGCCCATCGCAAAAGACCCACTAAAAACACCCATAAAGACGCCCAGTGATTTGAGGAGGGCACTGCCGTCAAACGTGTGCCGATTGTCTCCCTCGGGCTGGTATGCCCCTATTGACCTGTAAGGAGGAGAGAAAGGATAGAATAGGGTTTATTTTGAATGAACAAGCTTACAATGCAAAGAAAACAAGAGTAAATGGACTTACGAGGACAAGATGATAGCTACTGCATCATTGAGAACGCTCTCTCCAAACATCAGTGCATAGAGATCCACATCAACCTTCAGCTCATTGAAAATGGCCAGAACTGTTACTAAAAGTTATCAAAAATGCATGACATGAATTTAACAAATAAATCAGGGTTATCTTCACTTCACTTTTTAATAACAAGACAGGCCCGAAACTGACTAACTTCAGCTACTATAACACATGTAGATATTACACACACAGTGTGTAGTAAACCAATATGAATAAAACAAAATAAAAAAAAGTAAATAAATACCTGGGTCTGTAGCAGATACAATAGCACCAAAGAAAAGACAGTCAGTGAAGAAGAAATCTCCTCCAAGCTGACCAATGACTTTCATGAACACCACACAGCCGTACATCACCAACCTGCATAGAGGACATAACAGTGAATAAAAAAAGCAGTGCTTTTAATATAACATGCTTCTGTCCGATAAATATACTCACTTACCCGGTAACAAAACTTGATATCACTGTGCCCACAAAGGCATAGGAGAGGATAGACCCCAGATTTCTGAAAAAATGTCTCTGACAGTTACAACAAAAAACAGCATTACTAAAATGTAATTCAACAGCTACATGAGGGATTGATAAGAGACATTGTTTATATTATTTATATATTTTATTATACATTTACATTGTTTCTTTATATAAAATATGCATGGTTGTAATAATTTTCTTACTCGTTTGAGGCTGTAGCCTGCATGAAAGATGATTGGTGGAAGCAAAATGTTGAAGAAAACCTCTGGATCAAAAGTGACCTAAACCGGATTTACAAATAGAATAGCGAAGTGGGTTCAAGAAGACGCATTTAGAAAATAAACCTTCATTCAAAAGCAACATAAGAATGAGTAAAATGGTTGTTCGTATTTTACGGAATCAGAATATCATGATCTGTCAGCTATACCTTCCTGAGCATCTCTGCATTGGGCACGTCGTGACCCTTGCTGTCTCTGACCTCTCCTTTCAGACTGTACTCGTAGAAACGGCCGCTCACGTTCACCAGTAGTGTGGTGGGGCTGCTGTTAACCGCACATGTCAAGGTAACATTATTGATGTCTTGTGGTGAATGGACTGCGAAGCGCAGAATCACACCCATAAGCAATCCTAGAGAAGATGGGTAATATTATTAAGCAGTGTTGTTTTTTTTAAATCATTGTGTAATAGTAGAATCATATATTCAGGACTAATAGAAATCCTATTGGATTTAATGGTTTTAATGGGAATTGTATTGGTTTTATTGAAAACGAATAGTCTCTGCTGATAATTTGTTGTTGGCATGTTATGGGAACCAATAAAACACAATTATAAACCCCAACACAATATGCATTTGATTTTGTAATGGTTATACTGGTAAACACAGCTGATGGTTAAGAATATTATTGTAAAGGAAATCATTAGAAAATGTATTATTTGTCAGTAGAGAGCACTTACAACAAACCATACACAGACAAACATTTATCAAATGCAATAAATACTATAAAAAAGTATCTCTCACCATAGATCATGGCCAAACCCGTCTCATGTAGAAACCTGAAGCGACGGTGTTTAAATAACCATATGGTGAGGATAGTGAGCGTCAGTAACATGATGAAAATGAGCAGATCAGCGCTGTCCTGTCTGTGGCTCTCCTCCGCTTTCCTCTCTGTCACCACATTCACCATTTCTGTGTTTTCACCTCGACAAACGACACTAACACACATCAAGCAGAGAAAACGGGGAATTATAAAAGCCATTGTGAGTGAGGTGAGCCTTCTTTGAGATCCCATAGTTAGGCAATGTTGTGGTTCAGTTTTGTGATTATGTGAATCACTGCGGTCTCCCACATAGCGGCGCGAACACAGCAATAACGTTGATAACACCGGAAGTGGGTTGTTACAAATTAAAGGACCCTCAAACTACATGATATAATTTAGTACGTGCTCCGCAACAGCGCTTTAAACTAAGAATAATTGATAGTGATAATCAGTATCTAATCCTACTTTTATAATATACTTTTATACATATAAAAGATTTATAATATCAAATTCACATTTTATTCAAATGTATCTACAATTATTTTTAAGCAGTTATTTTTGTTATATTTTAACATTTTTTAATAAATGGCAAAACAAAACAGGAATGTTCTGGAATTATGCAGGGGC
Organism: Triplophysa rosa; assembly: GCF_024868665.1. Classification (NCBI taxonomy): domain Eukaryota; kingdom Metazoa; phylum Chordata; class Actinopteri; order Cypriniformes; family Nemacheilidae; genus Triplophysa; species Triplophysa rosa. The sequence goes on along the minus strand of NC_079911.1, from coordinate 12,064,480 downwards.
CACGCACTTGACTTCTCAAAATAAATACAATTTACAAAAACATTTATGTTTTCATTGTTGTTAAGACCACAAAACCATAAAGTGTCCACTTTTGAATAACAATATATACACAGTATGACAATTTAACCTGTACATTGTTATGTGCAACTGTATCTTAAGTGAAATCTCTTAATGTGTTATGAATAAATAAAACAACATGACTAACATTTCATGTTAAATTACATTTATTATTGCATACATACAACATCAATTGCTCCATACATAAATGTGCATATCTTATATGCACTTAATTTACTGAACTGCAGTTTTGTGGCTTGTGTATACATACATATAAGGTTAATATCACGGCTTACTACTGGGCTAAAAGCTACAAAGGAACGTTACCTTAAAAAAAGGAGGCAATTAATTCCTATAAAACCTCTTTTCATACATGACTAGTCAAATGTAGTGCTTTCATTACATACAGAACACCTGAACTATGACTTTTAATGCCTAAAGTGGTTACATTGCGTTCATCAGCGCTCATCGAAGGAAGACACAAATTAACCACCGCCTGATACTTGTCTGTATTCTGGAGATATTAATGCGTTGGAATGCAGTTTTGGAATGGTTTTTTGTTAAAATGCACAATCCTACTGGTTCTTCTTCTGACCCCTCTCACAACCACACCAAAAAGACAGTGTCTCACTTTTCAGTGCTGTGAAAATTCAGTCAAAACTCAATTCCCGGTTCTCTTCAACATTTGAAAAACTAAACTGATGTTCAATTTGTACCATAATGTAAACAAGGAACAAGGAAACAAATACTATAGTCACTGTTTTCCTGAAAAACCTGCACACTTTAAACGTAATGACTTGGAGGAACAATAAACATCCAGCGTAATGTGATCAAACGGCAAGAGGAATGAATAAAAAAATAACTACACACACAAAATCAAACAGGGCTGATCATTCAACCATATGCATCTTTACAGTCTGGAATGTTAAACTATTAACATGGTTATGAAAAACAACTCATGCTGAATAATAAAGTTCCCCCACAATGTGGTCATAGTCCTGAAACTTTTAACTCTTAAAAAATCTTTTTTAAACAACACAACGAAAAATAAATGATATTTGTAACTTTAAACATTACACCATTCATAATCCAATATCCAATTGCATTTGTGTTCATTAAAAAGCCTGTTTTTCTTCACAAGAACACTTCTTTAAAACAGCGTGGTGACATAATGCTTTAATGACTCTGGGGTCCAATGACTTGCAACAAAGACATCCCTCAATGATGACATCGCAAACGGCAAGTACACATAAACAGACAGCACACTCCAAAATACAGCACAGTGTTCCTCCACGTAACAATAAATAGATTTATCAAGACTTCAAGAATCAAGGAGCTGTCCATTGAAATAAAAGGTACGATTTCATGGAGCGAACGGGTACAGTACGTCCAGTGCACGAAAAGAAAGCACAACTGCTGCTATGACCAAGACCCCTCATTCCAATGAGAGATCGATGGAACCTACCAAATAAAATGCACACACGACACATGTGTTAAATACAGCCATTCAGTCGTGAGCTTCGGAACTGAAAGCACATATTTATATACACGGATGGACGATGATAGAGAAACAGATATAACAGCTCGCTTTACACAAACATTGCAAACTTTAGCTTCAGTCTGACAGAGAACTTCAGTGCACTTTTAGATATGGCATGTACATACTGCAAATATAAACACAATTTAAGTAGTTTACCCACTAGGAAGACAGTTAACAACTATGAATATGTATCGTAGATATATTTTGAAGAATTTCAAATGCAAAGCAAGTTAGCTGTGCAACGGGATACACTGCGGGGTGGGAGAGGGGTCTATTCCGTGAACATCCAGAAAATCAGACCCAGTAAAGCACAGAAACACGTGTTTGTACTGTGCACATGCCCTCCTAATGCGCAATCTTAACATAGGCAATAGAAACAGGTGAAAGATACATTCGCAATGAGATAAACGACAAAAAATTCTGAACTCAGCTCACAGTCAAGCCCACTTTTGGATAAGATGGCAAAGGACAGGTCTAAAACACAGCCAGGCATTAAAATTTGTGCGTTTTAAACAAATGACAGCATAGGGTTTTCTTCTGCGCTGGGTTACAGAGCGTGAGAAGGAAAGTTGGCTCTCTTGTTACAGGTCATTTAATATGCGTGGGGCTTTATTGGCCAATTAGGTGGCTTGTGATAATGAATGCTTGTGTGATATAATAAATCTGGCCTTTGAACTGTAAAATATTATACATATTTGTGTAAACAGATTAATATGTAGACGACAACAGGCACACACGCTCTCTGCCCCTTTTCTAAAATCTATAAAACATTAATTCAGCTAATCATTTGTCCGCTTCGGGCAAAGAGAGGGCCTGAATACTTTATTTCAGTTTGGATGCATCAGACTTTTATACAAACCATACACAGATAATAGATTCACACAATATTTGCTCCATTTTTACATACACGCTCTCTCTCCGCTCACTGTATCACCTCTCTGTGAATTCATTTCTGGTTGGGATGTGGGCGTTTCTGATGCTGGTATTAGTCCTGTTTGGGTTCGGAGGGGGAATTGCTGGGAATGAGGAGGCAGGAGGAGCCGCCCAGTTGTTGTCCGTGTCAAAAGCAGATTTAGGGAAGCTACTGGGCGGTTGTGGGAAAGCAAGGGATGGAGCAGCGGGTATCAACGGAGGGCCCGTCCCACCTGATGCGGGAGCCGTTGCGGACAGGAGAAAGTCTGAATCCTCATCAAAGGTGACCCACTTCTGGGTCTGTTTGGCTGGGGCTGGTGCCACAGCGGGACCTAAAGACTGTTGCCTGGAGAACGAAGTGGGTAGTGTTGAACTGTGAACCATAGCAGACCTGGCTCTGTTGAGGCCATGTCTGGGCGCTTCATCCTCCTGCTGGGTGAAAAAATCAGGAGTGAGGGCTCGGCGCGGCGAGGACGTCAAGCCACCAGTAAAAGGGTTGGTGCTGCTCGGTCTGGGTTGGGCGTCGGCAAGGAACGGATTGGGGGATGTGCGAAGGGTCTCTTGGGACCTGCTACGGGATGGGAGGGGGGGAGGCAGGAGACACGGAGCGCTGCTGGTGTCTGGAGCTGAAGGGGGGCTTTGCAGGGAGGAGAACAGTGAGAGGGAGCCGGGTAACGTGGAGGAAGAGGATGGAGGGATTGTGGAGGATCGAGGGAGGGAGGCAGAGAATGATGTGTTCTGGAGCAGGGACCGGGTGTTAAGCATATCAAAGGGGTCTAGATTCCATTGTGCTTCTTTTTGGACTCCATTCATGGTTTTGGCCTGAGGAAAGAAAATGCGGACAGTCTACATTATACAGAAAAAGCCTGGTGTGAACCTACAGTACATTATCATAGGAATTAAGAGTCGATATGAAAAAGGCTGGTAGAGGCCAGGAATAGTACCCGCAACATCATGGGCTTTAATTCTATAGGGACAGACATACTGTACATCACATATAAAATGTACATGCAATTAGGGCTGTCACGATTCTGAAATTTGACTGACGATTAATTGTCTTATAAATCATTGCGATTATGACGATTAATTGTCTGTTTTAGGGCTTTGAAGATTATGACGATTAATTGTCTGTTTTAGAGCTTTGACATTTAATTCTCATACATTTTTGATTCAGCGACTGAAACGACCATATTGTTCTGAATACAAGACTGTTTTTTTCTTGGAAATACATCGGAAAACATTGGGTCATCATATATTTAAGGTTTAGGCTTTTACCTGTCAATAATACAACCACCAAATACTTGTAAATTAAGTAAATTGATCAGGTGTGAATTGAAGCCACCATTAAAATACTATCAGTCATAGAAAAGCTTCTAGTCTGTTTTTTTCTCACTTGCAAGACTACAGTAAAATTTTACCTGTGTGTTAATGAAATTTTGGTAGACTGGTTTTCACACTGAGATTCGCTTAAATAATATTAAATTGTACTGCAGGTAATTTGTATGTTTTAGTTTTTTTTTTTAAGTGAGTGTGTTGTGGTGGTACATTTTACAAGTATAACCATGCTTTAGTAACAATATATACACTAAAATATGCAATATGCAGATGCACTACAGCTCCCCCTAGTGTCTTCTATAGAGATGTGCAATAATCGCGATGATCTGAAACCATCGCGATGAGGTCAAACAATCGCGATGAGACGATTATTTAATAATCGTGACAGCCCTACATGCAATGCGATGCAAGTCACTTTAAATTAATAAAAAAATCAGCCAAATGCATGAAAGTAAAATTAAACCAATTTACTTTCTTAATGCGCTTTTAAGGGATAGTTTAAATTCTGTCATCATTTACTCACCCTCTTGTCATTTTAAACATGTATGACTTTCTTCTGCACAGCACAAAAGAAGATATTTTGAAGAATGTTGGTAAGCAAATAACGGCGGTACCCATTCACTTGCATTGGTTTTGTGTCCGTACAATAGAAGTCAATGGTTACCGTCATTGTTCTTCTTTTGTTTTGTTGTTTTGCAGAAGAAAGATAGTCATACAGGTTTAAAATGAAAAGAGGGTGAGTAAATGTACTTGTGTAAATGTTTGGGTAAACTATTTTAACCCTTCTCTTTCAACCAAATATTATTCAGACTTTACATAGACTTTTATGATCCGATCAATTCCCGATACAATCCAGCCCTGGCCTACAGTTTTTCTCATTAAAATCCTGTCAGATGACACAAGCGATTACGTAAATGAATCTGTTTTCATTTCTGTGTCATTTCATGTTGATTTTAAGGTTTTGTTGTAAATCACAGTAACATCTGAATCATATTCATTACAAACAGCAATATAAAGAAATTAAAACACAAATATGATTAGTCTGCAAGTGTCTACTATAGCCACGATGTGTACACTATATATTGCCATCATTACTTTCCTTATCCAACAAAACAAACAATACCAACAACAAATAATAGATGACACTTTTCTTGAACCCCTTGAGTACAATCCATTAACGTCATAAGCAATCAATTAAGTTAAAATCTAAATAGACAGTAGTTCAAGAGTGGTTCAAGTTCACATTTTGAACATAAAAAATACAACATGGTCAAAAGAAAGAGGGAAAACAAGTCTAACATGGAGCGTTCTGTGATGTATGATCACCACATATGAGCGTCGTGACAACAGTAAAGGCTAGAAATGACTTATTTCAGTACCTGTCAACCTGAGGATTGCTCCTGCTAGTGAAAGAAAGAGACACATGCATCAAGAAGAGGAAAACATGACAGTGAGAACCACCTGGACAGCTTGACAGCACTAGTAGAAATGCATGCAGAGGTGGGCAGAAACAAAAAACTAACCTGAGATGTAGGAGACGGAGCAGGAGCGAACTCAGGTGGCAGTGCGTGAGAAGATCGGCTCCTGGGTGGAGGCTTGGGAGAGGCCAGTCCAGGTTGAGGAGTGGCTGAAGCTCCAGCGGATGGTGCCAGGGGGGCCACAGCAGCATGTTGAGGCACCAGAGGGGCAGGAAAGGTGGGCTGCATGGGTGCAGGGAGCTGAGATTGTATGGGTGGGGGCAGCTGGGCTTGAACGGGAGGTTGCATTGGAGAGACATCAGGCTGAGGTTGCATGGGTGATATCATCTGAGGTCTTATGGGACCTGGCAGTGTGGGGGGAGGACCTGGAGGACAAACACAGGGTTATTAAGGTAAGAGTGTTTTTGCATTATATAACCAAATATCAAAGTGATATTTATTTAAGATAAGTAGTACAGACGAACCCAGAGGCAGCTCTGCTGGTTTGCTTTGGGGTTCTGGTGCTCCAGGGTGATTATCAGATGAGGGACGGGGAGCCCCTGGATGAACCTCTGCTGTGGGTCTGGGAGCCCCGGGATGAGCCAGAGGGGGAGGTCTGGCTTGAGGGGGAACACTGATGACTCCTGCTCTGGGTGGAATCTAACAAAAAAGACATAATATATATAAAATATCACTATTACTACATATATTTATAATATATACACACATTTTTCAGTTACGCACCGGTCTTGGGGCACCAACAGGGGCTGACCCAGTCGCCTGACCTCGACCTGAAAAACAAAACATAAGATTTGTAAAATATACAGTATGTAATATTATATATTGCTAACATTACACAATCATCAGCTCCTCTGCAATCTGGTTCCTACTACCAAACGTAATGATTTCAACAGTTTGAAAAGATAACAGCTGAAAAAGTAGGATTAGCAAAAATCTACTATCTTCTCTATGATTTGCTCTTTGTTTGATCTGAAGTGAAACTGGTTTGGGTTTACACTGCTTGGGCATTTGGTAGACCAGTAGACCAAACAAGATCATTTGAATCATGACACTTTGCGTAGATGTGATCCTTAAAGGGACAGTTCACCCCCCCAAAAAATTCATGTCATCATTTACTCACACTGAAGTTGTCCCAAATCTGTATACATTTCTTTGTTCTGATGAACACAGATAAAGATATTTGAAAGAATGCTTGTAACAAAACAGTTCTTGGCCACCATTGACTACCATAGTAGGAAAAACTACAATGGTAGTCAAAAGTGCCCCAGAACTGATTGCTTTCCTACATTCTTCAAAATATCTTCTTTTGTTTTCAAAAAACAAATACATTTATAAAGCCGTTTTACCTAGTATGCTAGTCAATGGTGGCCAAGAACTGTTTGGTTACAAGCATTCTTCCAAATATCTTTCTCTGTGTTCAACAGAACAAAGAAATTGAAAGGGTAACACTTTACAATAAGGTGCTACTATTTAACATTAGTAAATGCATTAGCTAACGTTAGATAACAATGAACAATTTATTTTTTCAGCATTTATTAATCCTTGTTAATGTTAGTTTATGTCAATACAGTTATTCATGTTAATTCATGATGCATTAACTAATGTTAACAGTGACCATGTTTGATTTTAATAATGTATTAGTAAATGCTGAAATGAACACGAATTAACATTAATAAGTGATGTATTAGTATTGTCCATTGTTAGATCATTTTAGCTAATGCATTAACGAATTGTTAATAAATAGCACCTTATTGTAAAGTGTTACCATTGAAAGATTTGGAACAACTTTAGGGTGAGTTAATGAAGACAGAATTTTCATTTTTGGTTGAACTATTCCTTTAAGGTGTTGTACACACAGTAAAGAGTGTCCATATAGTGTGCATAACTGCATCAATTTTCGATAAGTTCAGTTTCTATACATTAAGGTGTGGACGTGTACGCATTTGCCTATTTTGTGCAATGTTTACACATCAGGCCCCTGATGATTCAACCGTAGACTTAAGGAACTCACCAGATGCATCTGCACGTGCTAGCCCTGGGCTTTTTTGTCCTTTTGTCAGCATGATGGGAAAAAATGAATCAAATTATTAACTGTCTTACACATTACACCCTTTGCTAAGGAGAAAAGTCTTTAGGTTTGTCTACACAGTCCTTACCGGTGAGAGATCATTTTTATCCTTCTCTAGGGCTGTGACGATATATCAATTCACACTAATTATACCTGTCTAGGTCGATTTTGAAAACATTGAAAATGCATTGGAAAAATGTAGCACTGTAAGTACCAGGATGATGCACTTTTTCAACCGAAAATATGAAGCGTGGAACTGTGGATACGTCATGCACTCAACGGCCACAGTTTCGCTTATGTTGCCAAAGGCTATCAGACGCTGCTCGAGCAAAACTCTCCTGCAGAGTGATTACGCTTCAATCTGATGATGACTAAAGTATTGCTGGGCAAAACAGATGAAAACTACATTAAATGTACAATGCACAAATAGATTTTTATTCACACGCATTGTGCCGTGCGATTGACATCGTTTGCGCTCGTCTGGGAATCCGATATACTTCCGGTTAGTATAAACCGTTTAGTATTCCATATGGGACGATCCTACCCTTCTAAAATTCACACACCACATGGTTGAGTGTATAGTGCATAGTGTATAGTATGTAGTGATGGGTCGTTCTTGAACGATTCGTTCATTTTGAACGAATCTTTAATGTGACTCGGGAAGAACGAGTCGTCTCGGGGAGTGATTCGTCCACTCGCGCATGCGCATTGCGCAACATTCTATGGGTCCTGTGACAAAAGAACGAACGACTCGAACCCGAAGACTCGAGAGGTGAACTGAGCTGGAATTCTCTTTCCGGCTCAGACGGCATTGGTAAAGCGTAGGGGGCTGTCACGTGATGAACGAACGACTCGAACCCGAAGACTCGAGAGGTGAACTAATCAATTCTCTTTCCGGCTCAGACGGCATTGGTAAAGCGTAGGGGGCTGTCACGTGATGAACGAACGACTCGAACCCGAAGACTCGAGAGGTGAACTAATCAATTCTCTTTCCGGCTCTGACTGCATTGGTTTAGTTTACGAAGCTGTCACGTCGTGAACGAACGAGTCAAACCCGAGGACTTGTCAGATAAGAGGTGTGGTGAGCTATTCATAGACTAAAGACCCAGGTAAACAATGAATTAATCTTTTCTGTTTCTTATAGCATTATAGTTTTGTACTGTTTGTAATGTGATCAACGTTTGCATAAGTAGTAGATGTGTTAGGAAAGTAACATGTAACATTTTAATTATATTTTTCTAAAATGAACGAAATGAACGATATGACTCGAAAAAAGATTCATTCATTTTGCTGAACGAGACTCAAAGGTCTGAGTCAGTAAATTGATCCGAACTTCCCATCACTAATAGTATGTCATTTGGGACAAAGCTTATGTTTGTAAATCACTCTTCATCTGTGTCCCATATTCAGAGTTTTTGCACGAGAGCGCCCACTGGCTTTCGGATTAGAGGGTGACACGGGAGGGGATTTTCAAACCTCCCCGTACCACTCCCCCAAAAAATTCTCGTCCCATCTCCATCCCGCGAAAAAACTGGGGAAAAATCACGTCCCAATCCCAAAAGAATGACTCCCGTTCCCTCCCACTCCCATGTTTTTTGGCCGAAATCTGTCAGTTACAGTAAAAAATACAGTAAGACGGCCCACAAATGTCGGTGAGCACGACAGAGGCATCATTTTCCCAGAGTAGTCGTTGCAGCGTGAGTTTCGGGTCCGACTACATTTAGACTTTCGCGGCTACAGTCTAGTGAGTGCATGGGGAAGCCACCGACTTCTCTTATATTATTGGTGGTTGGCATGCCAACTTGGTGCATTACCGCCACCAACTGTTACGGGTGTGTGGTGCACGTCACTCACTTAACCAGCCACACCAAAGCAAATTTTGTTTATTTATATCAAAGGTATATTTGCGTATTCCCGGTCCCGCCCACTCCCACTGACATTTTTTCCTGTCCCGTTCCAGTCATGAGATTAATAGTGATTTTGTTTCCCATCCTGCGGGATTCCAAAAAATGTCAGCCTCTATTTCGGATGTGGCAGCATTTAACCGTAATTCATTGAGAAACTGAGCATAAAAAATACACAGAATATCTTCCCAGCACTATCCTTCTCTATTCAAGTACAAAAGCTACTTCACCTGTCAACCCAACACTCCACACACTAAACTAAATCAAAACCAGTAAAGCATCTGAGACTTCATGCGCTGCATTAAATAAGTAGTTCACTTCAAAATTTGCCCCCATTCACTCTCCATAGTCATTTTTATTTCTACCATGGAAAGTCAATGGTGGCTAATTTTGAAGTGAACTACTCCTTTAATGTAATGTGGTTTAAACTGGCCATCCAAACATTAAAGTGATAGTTCACCTAAAAATGAAAATTCTTCATTTGCTCAGTTTTGAAATTCCAAACATGTTCATCTGCAGAACACAAAAGAAGGTATTTTGAAGAATGTTGCCGGTAACAAAACAACACGGGCACCTATTGACGTCCACTGTTTAAACACAAAATCACTGAGACGTTTTTCAAAATATCCTCTCATGTGTTCCACAGAAGAAAGACAAGTTTTCTTGTTGGGAGAACAACCCCTTAATCCTAAATCAGTAAAAATTCTTTAAGCAAACACATGAAGTTTCAAGTCATCATACACCAAACAAACACTGCAGACACCTAAATCTACATCTCTTTACCTTCATAATCAGTCACATCAAAATCTAGATTGAGAGGCTCGGCAAAGCCTTTAAAAGAAAATAGTTTCCAAAATAAGACATCATGAGAACAGCACAAAGCCTTATACAATGCAAAACACACTCTGCACTCATTTGTAAAAAACCACACAGCAACAGCTACAACAACACTAGGCTACTGCAAAAGCACAAAACGACCAACATTGTGCAATCCTGTGTGAAAGAGAGTAGGCCAAACACAGTTCGCAGTCACATCTAAACTAGTCAAATACAACAAAAACTGTAGTGAGGAAACACTAGACTACTGATGCATTCACAGCAGTACCTGCTGAATCTTTCCTAACAGGTGTGGGACTTCTCCCTCCTTTGGAAATTATGATTGTAAAATAAAACGAAAACAAATGGAAACATTATCTGATATGACTAATGATGATAATGAACTTTAGTGTTGATGAGTGCGGCGTTTTTTTCTAAAACTATCATGTTAAATCTGTCAGATTGTAGCACCTGAGGGTGGTGGTGGTCTCTGTGGAGGTGCAGGTCGGGCTGGTGGGGCGTTCGGGCGAGGTGGAGGCGGGCGTTTTGGCTCTAGTCCCTGAAAAAGAGCTCCAGCCGGCTGACCCTCAACAGGAGAACCTGAGAGAGAAGAAAACATCTCATCATCACAATCTCACCTTCAGCCTTTAGCTCGGCTTACAGCACCGCAAACCACACTGAAGTCTCGATAACACACAGACACGCACATTGTGAGCTCAGTAACTACTGAAGCACATCAGGATCACCACTGTTATCTGCACTCTTTACCTGCCAGTTCCCTTCTACTGGTTGCTGGGCTTAATCCTCCTTTTAGCAGTGTAAAAACAGAGCAAAATTAACGTACATTGGACGTAGATGTTGTGCATATATCTGCTGTTTTAAGACCAATACCTGGCCCAATGACCCAACCAATCAGAATTTTGAGTCAAAACTAGCCCTACCCTGCGGTGGTCCGGCAGTGCGTGGAGGGGCTCTGCTAGGCCGGATGGGAGGTGCAGGCTCTCCGTGGGTGGGAGACGGACACGGGCTGCTGCGCGGGGATGTGGCGGGGGACACACCCGGCTCCGCGCCCAGTCCAGGCTGCAGGTGCTGGGGTAAGATATCCTCAACCTCCTCATCCACATCACCTGTCCACATCATAAATAATATAAAAACTGTGTACTGGCATCATCTTTACTGTGTTGACAATAAATGTGACAATACCATTATGAATAAATAATTTACTCACCCTCTTGTCATTTCAAACCTGTATGACTTTCTTTCTTCCGCAGAACACAAAAGATATTTTGAAGAATGTTGTTAACAGCCCCCCCATTCACTTGCATTGGTTACAATAGAAGTGAATGGGGGGCTGTGCTGTTCTGTTACCAACATTTCTCAAAATATCTTCTTTTGTGTTCTGCAGAAGAAAGTCATACAGGTTTGAAATGACAAAATGGCGTATAAACGATGACAGAATTGGCATTTTGAAGGTGAACTACTCCTTTAATTTTTACACAAACAAGAGACGGACCTTCCATGTCATACTCTTCACCCATCTCAGAGTTCTCCGCCAGCAGGGTGGAGCTAGTGGATGTTGGGATGTTGCCACAGATTCTCTCCACACTCATTTCCTCCTCGAGACTCTTTATCCAACCAGGACACCTCAAACGGATGTCTACGGTCTTTCCGTTCACCTGCATACGAGGAAAAGTCATTGGTTTTGCCGTGGGCAAGTAAAAATCGTATTGACTTCCAAGTAGAAAAAAACGTATGTGAATCTGACTTTTCATCATTCGTTTGTTTGTTTAACAGAATGAATTTTATTGTAACGTACAGTGGAAGCGCTCAACGACAGAGCAGCCAGAGCGGAGTAGCCCTCCAAAAAGGTCACCCACATTTTCTCCTCGACAAACCTGTTCAGAGAGATAAATAATCACAGATTTAACATCAGGAATATTAATAGATAACATAAAAAGTGATGTAAGCACAAACAACACAATGGAATTCCACCTGATAAGAATGACCTCGCCGAAGCCTGCAAACTTGTCGAGCAAGTCGTCAATCAAAGCATCATCAAAATAATCATCGGGACCAGAAGAGCAGAGAGAGACGAGGATAGTGCCATCAGGTGGACCTTGCAGGCCGATCACTTCTTTATATACCTGATGTCTGGCGTCTGGATCCACCTCGAGTATATCCACATCTATGATGGCCACCACAGGCCTGTAAGGAGAAAGATTTGACTTAGGTAAACTTTTATTAATGTACTTGAGTTTTGATAAATACATTTTAACAACTAGTTATGGAGTAACAAAAACAAATTGACATTGCTCCCTGCAGTACTTCTGAGGCCCACCAGAGGGCAATAGACAATTTGGATAGTGTAAACTTGGTATTCTAGATTTAGTCTCTCTTACCTGTGATCAGAAGTCTTAAGCTCAGCTCTCCCGTAGTACTTGAGATCTCCAGGGCTCCATGGGTACTGGTCTTCCTCATTTACTGGGGCTCCAACTACATTAAGCTCTAACTCTTCCGCTGTAACCCGCAAAACAAGGATTAAATTCCAACTTCAGGGTAGGCAAGTATTGGCCTGTTTTATTATGTATCTCAAGTTTGGTTGACAGATGTTGGACAGATGTCAAAATAATGCGTGTGATGTTTCACCATCATGCTTACCGGTTTTATCAAAGTTCCACTTCCTTCTCCTCCAAAGTATACGGTCGGTCCAGGCGGGTGTGCGGCACTTCTCGCTGGTGTCGTAGTCCTCAGAAAACAGGTCATATTTGTAGGTGGGTGCAAAATCGAGCTTCCCTTCAATAAAACCCCTAAACACCTAGATTTTGAACAGAAAAAAAAGTTTAGAAGAAATGAAAAAAAAAAATTATTCTGCCGATTATTTTTCCACATGCACCTGTCCGGCGTTCTTCTGCTCCACCATTTGATCTCCAGCGATCAGTGCGTCCCAGTTCTGCTGTTTGATCAGCTCCTTCACCTCTTCATTGGGCAGACTGATCCGGTAGTTAAAATCTCCACACCAGAATACGTAATCATGGGAAGCCAGCAGACGACCCTAACATTAAAATAACATGAGTATAAACGACGCAAACGGAACAGAAGTAACACGCTTTCATTACATCATAAACGTTTACCATGGGGAAGGACAGTTTGCGTGAAATCTCATTGTAGTCGTCGTTCCTCTCTTTAACTTGTGATTGACCGGCGGCGAAGTGCGAGCACACGAAGCAGATGCTGGTGGTGTGGAAGAGCATGCGAATGGCCACACCTCCTTTATTACCAGTGGCCCCGCCCATTCCGGTCTTTACTGTATCGACTGCAACATCCCTTTTTGAGGAACAAAATGAAAATCCAGGTAAACAGTTTCTAACAAAAATCCAACAAATCTAAAATGACTGTCAATTTGATGACACAGGTGTGTGAACATACCTGATGAAAGGTGCATGCTGAGGGCGTACGAAGACAAACAGACACACGCCCACCAGCTGTTCCGACGCCAGCAGCACATATCTCTGATCCCGTGAGATGTTCTTCTGTAGCTCGGCAGCCCACAGCTTCTGATTGGTGGTGCTGACAGGAAGGTAGAGGAAATAAATGAGTCCCAGAAATGACACAAAAACAACATCACAAATAAAACTCCATTTTACCTCGCGCTGACGATATTGCCTGCATTCAGCTCCACCATTTCCTCAAAGCCGATAGCAAATATGTCCACAGGGTTAGACTTGCTATCTGCAGGATTAAAGTTAAAAATAAACATGAGCCCACGTGCATGAAACCACTAAAGCATACTAAGTAAACAGGTTTATCATTTGCATCATACCTTGGAATTCTGGGTGACCCGCTTTTTTAGGGGCATCCAGGAGCCAATCGTTGAGAGTGTGGTTACGAAACGCAATGCTACGGAACTGCTTGCCGCCATTTACGTTCCAAGTGCCCACGCACACTCTGATCTTCTTGGGCCGTGTGTATTTGTAGTGGTTCTGACACATACCCAGCAGCACCCTGGGAGAAGCTACAAACACATAAGGCAAATTCTTACCAAAAAACAACAATAAAGGTTTTATGAGCGTATTATTCATACAAAACAACATCATGGTCATGCAACAAATAGTGAGAGAAGAAAATCAACCTGAACATATGACATTGACCGAGCTACAATGAAACACACCAGACAGATTTAATTCTGCCCTTGAAAGTTGGACAAAAAGATACGATGCATTTACGAGACTTCACAACACATAAAGAGGGTGATAAAATGTAAAAAACAAAACAGAGGTGCCAAAATAAACATACAACTGAGTTTATGAAATAAGAACCATAAACAGTTATGGATTTATGGCTGGTCTGTGTATACTGTACCTGACTGTAAAATTGGCTCAGTGACTAACATTGTAAGCAGTGAAGGGAGTAAGAAAGGGAGGGAGAGAGAGAGGGAGGTTAGCCGTTAGACGGATAACACCATTAATCTTACACCCAAAGCAGCCTGGAGCTGCAGATTAGCATGCGACAATAAGGAAATTCATTTCGAATTCTGATGTACTGTACAAGAGTGAATCCATCCACTGCAGAAGACTTACGGTACAAGACCAAAGGTGGAATTTTACCAACTTCAGAAACTTTCAGATCTACCAAACTAAATCTGCCAAGTTTATAAAATCTTTCAACTGGGCAATGTATTTATGTTACATACATAAAAAATGTTCACGTATTTGTCAGAGCATTTTGTCCAAAGCGACTTACAATGCATTCAAGGCATACATTTTATCAAGACTGTCAACAGAAAAAGATTTTTTCCAAACAGGACTGTGGTTTTGTCAGTCGTACCGTACAGGCTGCCGGTCGTGAGGAGGGCTCGTGCTTTATCTGCCAGGTCGCTGTTGAGGGTGCTGCCCAGTCTCAGGATGTCAATGGCTTCCTGTTTAGAGCTGTCAAAGAAGTTGTTCTGGATGGTTCTGGTGACCGAACGAGCTCCGTCTTTCAGCTTTCCACCCTACAAAAGAAAACAAATTCAGTGGGTCTGGACCAAAGTCTAAAAATGTCAACCAAAATACTAAAAAACAAGAGCAAAAACACTTAATGCTAAACTTGAAAGCACCTTCATACTATTCAAAAAGATTATCAGAGGAATCTAATATATTACACACAGCTAAAGCTAATAGTTTAAGGTCTAGCTAGTTTACAGACTTTTATAAAAAAAGAGCTGTATAAAATAATTGATATTTGATATTCAAGGTTTATAAAGAGGACTGATTAAAAGTTTAGAGTATGAAATATAGCTGCATTTAGCGGTGAGGTTGCGAATTGCAACCAACAACTCTTATAACCCCCTCCCTTTCGAAGCACTATGGTGGCTGACACTTTGCTGAAAGAGACGTATTTACGATACGCGCTCTATAGAGAGCAGTTTGTCCATTTAGGGCTACTGTTGGAACAACATGGTGAATTCCATGCAAGGGGACCCGCGGTTTATGTAGATAGAAATAGCTCATTTTAAAGTTATAAAACATAACGCTTCATTATGTAAGGTCTTTATACACCTCTGAAGACATAATTATGTACATTATATTGCATTTCTGTCAATAGATCCTCTAAAAAATGACACACAGCACCTTTAAAGTAATCTCTTTCCTCACAAAAAATAAGAAACACAAAGCGGAGTGGACAGAAATGGACAAAACAAAATTAATAACATCACATCATAATAACTCCCACAACTAGCTACTGTCAAACTTACCACACAAGAAGAAGAAAATCCAAAGGAAAGCAAGGAAAAACAGCACATACATGAGTTTAAAGAGCGAAAAAAGCACAGACACCACCATTTTAGCTCTCCAATAGCACCTTATCCACTTACTTCACCCAAAAAATAAAAACGTAATCAAATAGGACTACACATCAATATCTTCAAATCTCATTGGTTTCGCTGCGTCTCATTACAAAATATCACACAGTTTGTCTACTTACCAGACACATAAAAACCAATGAGACTTGAGGTTTTAGTGTGTCGTCATACTTTAATATTTAGTGCTTGTTTAGTGGAATTAAAACAAGCACATAATTTAACGTTTTCTCACACATTTGTTTTGTTTCTCTTCAGAAGACATTAACCCACTGGAGTTGAATGGAGGCTTTTTACCCTTATGACAGCAGAATTCAACTGCGTCCGCATCTATAATTCAAAAATCCACACAATGACTTCCAGTGGAGTTCAACATATCACATTGCAGCTCATTTGGATAAAGCTAAACTCTCTGTCACAGCTCCAACAGTCCAGCCGCCTCAAATCGCCAACTCTCATTAAAAATGCATGGCTTCTGGTTGCTCTTCTGCTGCAAATCGGTATCAGTGTGAACACCCTTTTACAGTACATTAATTACAGGAGACAATTCCCAGGAGCCACCCCGACTGAAGTATCTTGCTCAAGAACACAATGACGATGATTCTAATTTCTACGCCACAAACCTTTGCTTTGCCATCCAGAGCGCCAGTGCCTGCGTAGATCTTGCTGATCGAGTCTCCATTGGTAGACCACATGGTACGGAAGACTTCCTGAAACCGTGCGACCAGCTGAGGCTTCTCAGTCAGACCCATGTCTTCCAACTGTTGTGGAAGCATCTGAACAACATAAACAGAAAGTAAATAAAAAACAGAAAAATCAAGAAAACACAGTAAGTATTTGCAAAAGTTAATAGAATTTGCCTCAAGCGCAATAAAGGCCTGGACGCTGTTGGTCCTGTCCAAGCAGTCCAGACAATTGGAACGAATGGACCCAGATTGACATCTGTGATGGAAAAAGAACTATATGTTAATATTATGATAACAATGCCTGCATATTCATGTAAACATAGACATCTGAGAGCCAAATTTAAATATGGTGGAACTCCTGTCATCTCATTCTTGCGTGTCCCGTGACGAAACCAGACCTATTATAAAGTACAGTACAATACCTCACCTCTTAATGGCAGATTCTGCCGAATAGCTGAAGAAACCACATTCCTCTAGAAATTTGCTAATCTGAGGTTTCAGAACAGTGTTGAGCTTTTCAGTCTTCCCGCCTTTAACCATCTGATGATAGTCAAAGTTCAACATTTTCACAGCGTTGGCATGATCTGAAGCTTTCAGGTGACTCTGTGGGCGAAGACAAAGACCGTCTCTACAGAGCGAAGGAAGCTTAACAATCACATGTGCAGTGCAAACCAATGGCATTAAAGTACTTAGCAGGACACTTTTCAGTGTTTAAATTAACAAATCACCTGGAATGCTTTGCTTAGCATGTGCTCGCCCTCCTTCATACCAAGCAGGTTGATGATCAACTGTTTGCCATACAGCATCCTCAAAGCACTAAAATGTCTGGAAAGGTGACATCACACAGGCTTAATACACATTTATACAAACTGTAAAGCATATTCAAACAAAACAAAAAAATAGGATTAGCCAAAAACAAACAAAAAACAAGGACATTAAGAAATCAGAATTTAGGCTGTAAAATAAATACAAAGGGTTCCTTTAAACAAAGCAAGTTATAAAGACAGATCAATGAATCAATAGATCATTAGGAATGGCTAGGAGGAAACAAATGTGTTGTCTGCATCTACTTCCACTTTCATCACAACCTGACTCAGCACTCCAGGGAACAAAGCAGTGACTCATGATGAATAAAGAATGTCCATCATGCTCTGTGTGAGGAACAGTGGAAAGAGCCAGGGCAGCTTAACAATGAATCGTGCCACTGCTGTTATTACACATATTCAACAAAAGGTTTTCTTAATGCTAATTTCTATCATTCCATAAAAAAAGTCAGATCAGCTCTGAATTGCAACCTATGATTGCATCCCATGCTTTGTATGATACTCATGTAAAGCACTGGGAAGGAGTCATGATGTTATTGACTTGCTCCTACCTAACCAATAATTTACAACAGCAGACCTCCTTTAGGTTGGTTTCACATTTAGTTCGATTGCCTGGTCCGAACCTAGTTCGATTGCTCCACCCCCTGCCCCCGCTGGACTGCGTTCATATCATTGTTTGGGGTACGAACCGCAGGTTGTTTGCGCCATGAAGCCTGCAGCTGTTTACCCTGTCGCTTGTAACGACGACGCAGGAGAAGACGGCAAAATGCATAACATTGCTCGCTTCACTTTTATACATTTATGTTTTTGAACCTCTAGTTTTGTTTCCAAAGCTTCTGTACATAACGGCATTTTCGTCTGTCTCACGAACGTACCGCAAAAGCTCTTAAAAACACTGAAGGCGAACAGAAATGAGATATACAGCTCTCTGCATGGAGCGTGTCAGTCACGCTCGTCAGAAAAGTAAGGGAAACACACACACAAGCACAAATTTTTACCAAATAATACGTCATTAATAGGTTCACTTCCGTGATTTGGTTCATATCAGTAGCGAAGCGTACTGGAGTTCACATGAACCGCACCCCAGACCTCCCTTTTTAAGCAGACTCGGGTACAATTCGCGGGTGCGCACCCGGGTTCGGAAGACAGCGTTCCTATCATCCAAACAAACCAAACTCTGACGTTAATCGAACCCGGGTGCGCACCAAAACCGCTAAGGTGAAACCGCCCTTAGACTCGAATGGTGAACATGAATGGTTTTCCATAAATTATGTGTTTTGACAATAAATTACAAGACAGTTACTGCCATGATCATTCAAATACTATAGTTTGCCGTGAGCAATGTACCAACAAATGTGGGTAATTATGTTTGTGTGATATTTGATAGTTTTGTGTAATAAAAGAATATTCCGTCAAATTATACTGCTTGAGGGCTGCTTGATATATAAAATATAGCAAGCGTGCATATCGCAATGGTTTGCAATAACTGAATGGTTTTACAAAACGAACAACTAGTAGCAACTAGTCTTGGTTGTTTGTATAACCAGTTGTAATTATGCGATATTGAAGAAATATGATATGTGAAAACTTGCTAAAATAATGCAATATATACAATATGCAAATACAATAATGATTTAGTTTGTAAAACCAATTTGAACTATGTTTAAATATATTTAAAAACTGAAAATGATGTAACCAACATACATGTTTCACTTTCTTTCATTGATCATTTTCCACCTGTCAGAACATGCATATACTTGTGAACACACAGATACTACAGGGTTTTTCCTGGCTCAAAATGAGGCTGAGGTGGTGCCATGCTGATCTTGTACACACACGTAGGCCTACCGTACCTTTAAGTGGCTTAACCAAAGTGACTGAGTTTGACATATTAAAATGTCAAAAAGTTCTAATAAAATTAGATAAAAATGACAATTATTAAGTTATATAAAACATTACTTTTATTCAACCAAACAGAAATGTTTTTTTAATCAAATAAAGCTTTTTTATCATTTCAACTATGAAATAACCGCCAAAGTAACCGCCTCCGATTTCTCTATGCAGGAAAAACCCTGTACTAATATTCACATGACAGTCTCGCTGCTATTTGCATCCACCTTAAACTTTAACTATTTCTGCAAATCTATACGCATGACAGATCTCCCCATCTAGAATAGGATTAGAGCAGGTGTGAACTAAAAAACACACTCAGCAAGCATTAATGGTTGAACGTGAGACAGAACAGCTGGATCTTGGCACCATCCAGAACCAGCAAAACTGTAATTACCTCTCAAAAGCCGGTGCGTTTGCTTCAAAACCACGAGACAGCTTGACACGGTGGGAACCGACCTAAAACACACAAAAATTGTCACTTCAGTGTTTATTTCATTTTTGGGATATGAAAAATGAAGCCATATACAGTGAGGAATAAAGACACAGATTAGAGCCAGATGTAAGTCGGAATGCCTGCTGACTGGAGTTGCGTTGGAAGATGCAGTTTAAGAAATAATCTCAAGAGGGAAGATTTCAACAATCACTTTATAAGCTCACTAAAGCCTGAAGATATCTAAAGATTTAGATCTAGATTTAGAAACCTGGCCAAACCAGATATGTGCTCTAGGTAACAGTCTAAACTTTGTTGGTTAGATACAGCTATTACTGGCAACTGGAAGTCAATTATTGCTTCAATGCATGACATTTAACTAACCGCTCTCACATCCTTTGGTGTAATGTATTATCTTCACACCTAGGACCATAAATGGCTTGCTACACAAAGGCTATTACTACTAGCTTCTCATTTCTTGCAGTTATCAACTAAAATGGTCAAACTTTCATAACACAATTACTTCCTTTCGCTATACAATTCATTTAGCGTGTTTTAGTTTCTTACTATGTAAATCTAAGATAGTCTTTATATATTGTACTTGTCAATCACATTTATCATTTTGCATCATTAACTTTTTTTTTTACACATTTTTATTTTGATTCTAACATTTTCAAACGGTCCGGATCTAAAGTGGGCCATTGACTTGCATGTTGGAGTCCCACCCAATTCTGCTTGTTCCCTCTGCAGGTCCCTGTCATTAATATTTCATTCATACAGAATGGCAGCAGGGACAAGCTCACATTACCCTGAGCTTTCTTCGAACCGAGAAAAGGTATCCTGTGGCAATTCTACAGTACTTCCTTTATTTTGCTCTTTGCTTCGTGACACGCAACCACTGCAGTGACACCAATGCACTCCATGAAGACAATGTCTTCCTTCATGACTTGAAATGTCGTAACCATTACCAACAGTGGATTTAAACTGCGAAGAACACCAGTTGTTAAACAGCATTAATGTTTTGTAATGCACATCATCAAGGTCTGTGGAAATCCTTGCAGCAACCTGAAACCTGTTGTTCACCCGAAAATTAGTTTTCTGCAAGTTCATGATGTTCCGAACACACGTGACATTCTTGAAAAGTAAGAAGATATTCTGTGAGTCTGTATGTTTGGAATAACATAAAAGTGAGTAATAATTTTTTGGTGAACGGTCACCTTACCAGATTCCCGCTAAAAGCAGAGATGATAACGTGTATGCAATGCCAGGAGAAAGACTTCCTTAATTCGATTTCACAATGAATTAAACAGAGTCTGGCTCCTTTCCCAAATGAATCACAGCCCGTTCAACTGACATTGCACAAACCCTTGGAAGCAAAGAGCAGACCAGACAGAACTAAGCCATTGAAATACCAGCTGTTGGTTCCCATGAGGTCCTTTTGCTTCTCGACTTTGATTCAGCTGCAACAAAATCCCCTGAAACGAGTTTTTCTGATAATATGAATAGAGGGGGTAAGCATTGGCCACATGTTATGAACCGGAAATATAAGAAATTGTTTATTATGGTTACTCGCACAGGCTTGGAACACCAACAAGCTGGGATATAACTCGATAGAGGACAATGCACATGTTGTCTCAATCTGATTCCGAGTACAAGCGTCATATTGATTTAAGGTTTTACCATACCTGAATACCCGGCTGCTCCCAGAATAAAGGTATTGACCCTCGGATCTGAATGAAGGATGACACTTTGTCGTCAAGAAAAATAACCTGTAGGTAACAAACAAAACGATGTATGAATCCTACATAAGGTACCATTAAGGAAGTGAGATTAAAGGTGACTCAAGGATGACTCATACTGTTGGCACACCTGTTCAGTCTCAACAAAGTTGGCCACCTGACCATCGTCATTTGCTCCCCGGACGTTGAAACGAGTGCCTGCCCGCTCAGAGCTAAGCCGAGAGATCACGCAAGCCTTGGCCTGCTTGTGCCCAGCGTAAATGGTGCGGATCTCGACTCCTCCACACATTAACCTCAACAGCCAATCATCACAGTTCACCCCATAATGCTTGAGATGGAGATGCAGGGACTGATTCCTGTAAACAAATTATGTATTATATAACCACTATATATACACTTTGGGAATTTTATTTGATGAACTTAAATTAAAACATATAAACTCACCAGAAAAATCGATTGTCAGATGTATCTTCTCGGATTCTACGGTGTGCGTTCAAGCTGAGGTCCAGACTCACTCCGGTGGAGGACCAGGCAAAGTAGAAGTTGCCAGAGTTTAGGACTTTCCTGACATCCGCAATCCGGTCCTCATCTGTAGGGTCGTTCTTAAGAGAAACAAACTCTGTGCCAGTTACACGAAAGACTTCAGAATCCTGAACTTTGCCAACAGAACTGCATCCTGTCACGACCACCAGACTGTGCAGCATAGAATCCCCTACGGAAGAGAGTAAAGATAAATAATGCAATAATAATGTTTTAATGTATTAATAAAAGACTACACTGTTTCTCACGCCATTTACCACCCATGAAGTTTTGTTCTGCTAAGTATTATACTCAGTGTTTTGGTGAGATTTCCATTATCATTATAAAGATCAAGGTTGTTCCTGTAATCTGTCGCCAATGGGGATTTGTTTATGTTGTGATGACAAACACATAAAAAAGACAAAATGTACCGAGGTTAAGACGAAGAACTCCAAGGATTCCATAAGCATCCAGCATTTTGGTGTATGCTGTTTTAATGGTCTCTTTCTCAGCTGCAGCTGTAAATTACATTAAGGCATATTTTGATACGCACAATCATATTTATTTGCAATGACTGATATTAAAGACGGCAGCTATACAAATGACAATCATATTACAGTCATAAATAATACATCTTACTTCTCCATCTAGTTATAAAACCTTTAATTGTAGAATGTGTCAGTGGATGATTGTATTACATTTTTAGATTTCAAATAAAATCCAATTAAAGACGAACAATTTGGACAGTCTTACACAGTACAGCAACAGCTCCAGACTCAAACATCAGGCATTCCTCTCGATTTCTGGTTTCCACAATCACACTGTATGGAGGCGGGTCCAGTTTATGATAAATACGATAACCTTTGCTGAAAGCCATGGCTGGACACAACCTGTTTTAATGCTATATGAGGAAAAACACACAGGTTTACTTCTCTATTACAAACCATAACATACAAAGGATTGAAATGGTTTCAAGCGGCCTGATTCAGACGAGCAGGTGCATCAAATGCCGCATCATGTAAGAGCTTTACAAACGCAGTCTGTCAAGATGTTACCGCTGCCGAAAATAAAACAAACCAAGAGATTTGCACTATTCATGCAATTGTTAACACACGTTCTCCTTGTGGATTTACTTTAGGAAGCATTTAAGAAAACATCGTATCATCAAGCCACTATTTAGCAGAAAAACAACACAAACCCGTTGATAAATGTTCAATGTAACATTTAAATGCGTGTTAGTTTACGCGGCTTTATTACTGATGAGATACAGAACGCACCCAAATACCAGCAAAGACGAAGCATCCTCCTGACACATAAAATGTCGGGCTTAAATCAAACGAACTATGCAAATGCAGACAATGACATTGGGCTCATTTCAATGTCTAACCACATACAGTAAGATCTGCAATGCAAATCTATGAATATGTTAAAAATTCGTGCAAATACATCACTGTCTAACCTTGGGCCACTGTCTCAGCGTGAGGGTGAAGGTTAATTCGCATGATATAAATAATCATCCATGTGATAAATACGATAAGGAAGATCAGGGCCTCACTTGATCACTGAACTGTCAAAATTGACGGTTAAAACTGACTGACAGCGCTTAAAGCATTTAACGTCAGCAGGTTGCCTTATGATAATCAACACTAACGGCTAACATTATTAGCCTGCTAGCTTTCGTCGCATTCCTGAAACGTATAAAAATTTGCATTATTGCAGCTTTCAGCGCTAGATTAGGTAGGTTTATACATTATAGGTGCAAAAGCAATAATTTTGTTCTTCATTTATAAAGATGCTTGGTAGTGAGATCTATGGTCTTAAGTAAATTACCTGTCAGAGCTGTGTCTGTTTTCCCCCGGTTGGAAATTGTCTGTGGCTAAAGCAAGAAAACGCCTAGCGGTAGCGAGGCAGGTAGTTCAACCACAGAAATACAACTGAAACCTAGAAAAGACAACGGGAGCTGTGTTGTAGTTACGTTCCTGGACACTTCCGGTTCTTAAATTTGAGTCGTAAAGGGAATAACTGGCCATTCTGGGCCGAGATGCTCTCCCTCTTCTGACAATATTTGATCAAGACGCATTATATTATTTTTTTCACGTCCAGTTTTAATTCAGTTTATTTATCTAGACCCCGCCTACTATGTAACATTACGCCTACTCAATTTTACCGTAACGCTTGATGTAGCAGAGTCTTTTTATTGCAATACTATAAATGTACTTTATAGTTTAAACATATGTGTCGTTGGAATTGTAAGAATTCCGACCAGATACAAAAACAAAGACACAAAAATTCATGTAAACAGATACAACTTTTGATTTAAAAATTGTATCAGTAAATGCTGAAATTAACATACACTAGGAATAATAAATATTGTGCAAGTATTGTTCATTGTTAGTTCATGTTTTATTAATTAGTTCATTGTTAGTTCAATGCATTAAGTGAAGTTAACAAGCACAACCTTATTACGAAGTGTTACCATAATAGTAATAAATACAAATATTGATGTGTTTTTAGGGACCTTGAAATTATAAAACACGAAGGGGTGTTAGAACAAAGCCACAAAAATCTGTTTAATATTCTCACTCAAAATTCATAATTTTAAAGTTTCATTTGAAAAAAAAGTTGTATATTATTTGTTTTAATTACTAAAAGTAAAAATTATTACATATCATGAGGTATGATTATGATATATGACAAAAAGTCACATGTGACATTTGACAAAATTTTGTCATATCTCCAAATATATGAGGATTCAAACCTCACATATTATAATCATCCTTTTTGTAGAACAATAAAATTTAAATATATATATTTTGAGTGTGAATCTTAAGGAGGCTGTTGTTTTCAAGTAAAGCAACATAAAATGCGCTTGTGTGGAAATTACATAGCCCCCGACGCCGTTCAACCACACAACCCCGCCCATCTGCAATAATTGGCAGCCTAACCAGCCAATCACTTAGAGTTCTCAAAATCGATTGACCAATCAGATTATTACGGGAAGCAAACCAGCGTTTCATAAGTGGTCGCGATGAGTCGTTTCATAAACAAAGTATAGACGGTTGTCATTGCAACAGCACCATACAGAAGAGTGACAGCCTAAGGGAGAAACGTCTACTTCATACTTTTTAATGAAGAAGTAAGTCCTGCATCTGTTTGCATTGCTTGTAAGTAGGCTACACTGGTAGCTGTCCAAGGTGGTCAGATTTTGACATCTCGAAATACAGACAACTCAGTTTCAGGACGTTGTGGATGACTTTAATACAAACTTATTTATTACCAGTCATTTAATTTTACCCCTATCCGTCTGACCATGTGCCTAAACTGTTTTCTTTTATTCCATTTCACAGCATTCAGCAGAATGAAGGGACTTTACTTTGTCGAGCCGGTCGTCGCGATTTACTCATTTGCCAGTTTCATGCTTTATCCTCTGGTGCAGCAGTACGTGTATCGTAGACTTTGGCTGGAAATCACAAACTCATCATATCCCGTGTCCGACAACACTTCCCCATGCTCCGCCAACAGCAGCAACCACACCGGCCAGCAAGAGGTAGACACTACACTGCTCACTATTGTACTGTGCTGTATCATCACCATACAAGTGTACACATTTAACATGGCAAACACAACCAGATTTTTATACTGCACGGAGGACCCAAACTGTATTTTGACACATAAGCCACTTTTTCATTCATTTTATTCATACTAATTATTTATTTAAAACTTGGACGATATAACTGATAAAACGAGTTGGTCAAGTTCACACAGGTGTCATAGCAAAGGCACACCATTTACTATAGGGAAAATGTAATAACAATGTTTTTTTGTGGACTGATTTTAACATAGTTTTACTACAAATAAAACAAACCAAAAAAACTGGTTAAACCATGATTATTTTAATACGGATAACTACAGTACAGTATGGGTGTGTTTAATTGGATTGTTCGAATGCTTTTTGTCTTATTTTTAGGAAAAACTTAATTTTAAAATATTAAATAATTAAAAAATGTTTTGCTTATGAAGTAAGCTTGTGCTGTCGCCCTTTCGAATAAAGACTACGTTTTATTATCTACTGAAATAGAATTCATACAAGTGTGGCTTAAGTATCCAAATACTGTTTGTATAATTATGTGTATGAATTCTCAGGCCATTCTCTGTTGCAAATCATGTCAGTCTCAGATAAATATAATGTTCTTTATATTATGGATTTAATTGTATGTTTGTGACCGCCGCCTGTTGTGGTTTAGAGAACAGTTTATGGTACATACTATATACAGCACACACATCTGTTTTATTTCCTCTTTCTGTTTTCATAACTGCTTGGAACTTGTTTGGACCGTTTTGTATTAGACTGCAAAAAAAAAACATATGTACCAACATCATTATGTACACACATCTGTTTTATCTCTTTTGCTTTTTTTTTCAGGAGGTGCAGAAAGCGGCTTCACTGTTTTCCGTGTACAGTGAGTTGTTTTCCTTGATCCCTAGTCTTGTGATGACCCTCCTCCTGGTGGCCTACAGCGATCAGCGCGGGCGTAAGATGACCATCACCATGCCGCTCATTGGGTCCCTGATCTACACATTTTCTTTCCTGGCTGTGTCTTTCTTCGAGCTCAACGTCTACCTCCTCATTGCTGCCAATTTCGCAAGTGCCCTCTTTGGTGGCGTCGGAACCATGCTAGGTGGCTGCTTCACCTACGTGTCCGATCTGTGCGACAACGGCCATCAGAAAACCCTTCGGATGGCCGTGGTAGACATGGTGATCGGCTTCATGGCAGGTGTGGCGGCAATCTCCACGGGCTACTTTTTGAGAACGGCTGGGTTTAACTGGCCTTTCTTCACGTCTGCCATGTTACATCTGGTTAACTTGTTATATGTCATCTTTATCCTGGAAGAAACCAAGCTGGTTGATAAGTCAGAGATTGTGGCTTGTTGCCAGGCCCTGCGGAGACTTGCATCTGGTATTTATAACCTGTTTGCAGGAGGACACAGTAAAAGAAGTTGGATTCTTTTGTTAATGATATTGACATTCTCCACCTTTTCGTTTTCCAATACTGGTGGTTTGTCTGTGATTACGCTTTATGAACTCAATAAGCCGCTTTGCTGGAGCGAGATTCTTGTCGGCTATGGCTCCGCGGCCTCCACCACCGTGTTCATAACTAGTTTTATTGGTGTGTATATGTTCTCCCGCTGTCTGTCTAACATAACCATCATCTACATT
This sequence comes from Triplophysa rosa, assembly GCF_024868665.1. Taxonomy (NCBI): domain Eukaryota; kingdom Metazoa; phylum Chordata; class Actinopteri; order Cypriniformes; family Nemacheilidae; genus Triplophysa; species Triplophysa rosa. The sequence goes on along the minus strand of NC_079911.1, from coordinate 12,037,222 downwards.
GGGATGTTGTCGGTTGTTATAGGCATGACGGTGACAGCCTTTGCAAAGACTACGCTCATGATGTTCTTGGGTAAGCATGTTCACAGTCTGAAACAAAGAAGCTGAAATATTTTTAAAATTTGGCCAATTAATTTTAATTTAAGACAGGCTTTCACAACAAGTCTTTTTTTTTGAGAATTCAACTTGATCACATTATAAAAAATATGAAATCACCCAGTAAAATATTTATGCATTTGTAAAATGTGAATTGTACAAAATATGTGAATATTAGAAAAAAGCCAAGAATTAAGCCCTCCTTAACCCTAACATCACTGGGGCAAAAGCAGATTACACTTAAAGGGACAGTTCACCGAAAAATAAAAAAGAATCTGTCATATACTCACCTTCGAGTTGTTCCAAATCTGTATAAATTGCTTTGTTCCAGTGAACACAGAGAAAGATATTTGGAAGAATGCTTGTAACCAAACAGATCTTGGCCACCATTGACTACTATAGTAGGAAAAATGACAATGGTAGTCAAAAGTGGCCCGGAACTGTTTTCTTTCCTACATTCTTCAAAATATCTTCTTTTGTGTTCAACAGAACAAAGGAATTAAAAAAGCTATTTTTCCTGCTATGGTAGTCAATGGTGGCCAAGAACTGTTTTTCAGATTTTTTTTTTCTGGGTGAACTGTTCCTTTAAACATACAAAGATCTGACACATTCATATTCATAAACCATCTTAGTCTTAAAACCTATATAGTTATGAATTATCATGAAAATTGCTGGGAGAGTTTTTATCATAAAGGTTTATAACATTAATTACTTGAGCAAACAGCTGCTCCTGAATTGCAACAAGCTGGCATATCTTATCGCATTTTATGCTATTATTTTATGTAGTTACTGAGTGAACGGAGTTTGATGAATTACTGTTAACTGTGCTTTGTGTGATTGTCAGTTTCATTATTAATACGATTGTCAATCTGTACTGTTAATATCATAAAACTTATTACATTTTTAATATACAGTAAATTAATTCTCAAACATATTCATTTGGAACAGGCAGTGTTTGTGATCAATGTGCCATAAACCTGCTAGTGAAATAGAGTCAACTGTGCACAACTATCAGAGGCCTTGTTTGTGTAGTTACTGTGAATATCGATGTGTTTGCTTACAGTGAGGATTCCTTCGATGTTTGCCATCATGCCGTTTCCCGTTCTGCGTTCGATGATGTCAAAGGTTGTCTCAAAGTCCGAGCAGGGTGAGCTGCTCTCAAAAAATCACTGTTCCAAAGAAAAACTCCTTATTCAGCAAGAAGTCATAAGACCTTTTTTCTACTCAAGTGTTTTTGCTGTTGACTGTTTACCCTAAAGCAGGAGTTTATTCCAACTTTCAGTGCTGGAAAACTTAAAGCACCTTATACATTTTCAAACAAAAAAATAAGTGTTCTAATCTTAAGGCATTCTTTACAGTATGTGATTTAAATGCACATTTAACTTCTGCTTGTACTTTGTACGCAAACAAGGAATCATTTGCATAGATATCCTTATTCTTTTGTATTGCCATCTATAATGTTTCTTGTTTTATCAGGTGCGCTCTTTGCCTGTGTGGCTTTCATGGAAAACCTGACGAGTAATGCGGCCTCTGCAGTTTTTAGCAGCATCTATGCGGAGACTGTGGCGTGGTGTCCTGGCTTCGTCTTTCTGTTGGGTGCTGGACTCTGCATCATTCCTATGAGTTTACTGGGGTAAGAGCTGTGGATAAACATACAGTAACTTGTTACTGATTTTTTATGTATTTTAGAAATTCATAAATGTAACATCATGCATTTAAACCAGTGCATAAAATGTCTCGTATGTCTAAGTCTACTGGCATAACAGATTTCATTGATTTCCTGTTTTGTGCCTGTAATCTATGGTATTTTAGGTATTTATTTTTGGTACAATAAAATAAAATCTGGAAAGTGGATGTCCAAGTGGGTTAATGTTTAAATAAATAAGGCAAAGTTCCTTATTTTTAAAAAGCCAGATGAGGTTTATAGTTCCTCCTTTTTTAATACATGGTGGTATTTATTTTTCTGCATGTCATGTGTGTGTATCTAAGAAAGCTGACTCACTCTGACTGTGTGTCCCACTCCAGAATCCTGTGGTGTATCCATCCAGCAGATTCCAATGCCACTGAAGGACTCTTATCAGAAAATGAGACTGAAGCCTCAGAGGATGCACCCGTGGCTTAAAACTCACCCTGTGTGTTCATATAGTCAGACACACAGAGTATGTTTGATTCATCTCATAAAATGAGATCTGGATAAAAATGAGATTTTACATTTGAGTATTTTTAGCAACTACCAAAAGTGCGAGTTTTCACCAAAAAAATGTTTATGCAAAAAAAAGTGTTTTAAGGAAGGACCACTTGAATTGGGTTGAAATTATATATTTTTAAAGGGACATTTTTTTAATGAGGAAATTGCAATAGTTTTAGCAAAGTTTTGTTTAGTTTAGTTTTAAAGTTTTTATAGCACCATTCAGCATGTAAATATTACCATGGTGTCATCATGATATTACATTGTCTAGTCAATCTCTGATTCATTTTCAAATATCCATAACCAGATTTCCTGAGGAATCATTTTGCATTGAATGCACTTCAATTATCTGAGGTTTGGGCTGATGTGCAATAAGGTTTATGTTTAAATAATTTCATATTGCAGTGTCAATAAAAGTTCAGCCAGTAAGCCCTGACCTCCCATTTAAGATTTCTTAAAGCTTTAAGTCATGATTAATATTTGATTGAACAGCTCTTCATCCCTGCTTATTTTAGAACCTTTATTTGAAGCATTTGAAATTGTGTAGTCTTAAAAACGGGAACTTTTATTTTTTACTAAATCTAGCTACCAGCTTATAAAGCCTAACAACACCTAGCAGCTACATGAAACACCCTAGTAACCGGCTAAAACAGCTTAGCATACCTAGCAACCGGCCTTTAGACCCTAAGAACACCTAGAAACTAGATAAAACACCCTAGCAACCAGCTAAAACACCCAGAAATGCCTAGCAACTGGCCCATTGACCCTAACAACGCCTAGCAACCAGATAAAACCCCCTAGAAACTAGCTAAAATTCCTAAGCAATGCCTAGCAACCAGCTTTTAGAACTTAACAATGCCTAACACCCAGACGAAACACCCTAGTAATCTAGAAACAAGCCTGTAGACCCTATCAACCAGGTAAAACATCAGGTAACAACGGCTAGCAACCAGATGAAACCCCCTAGCAACTAGCTAAAAAACCTTAGCAATGTCTAGCAACCAGCTTTTAGAGCCCAATAATGTAGTGATGTGGGCCCTTTTTGGTTGACTGAAGATATGCTGCTGCATTGTGGATCTTTTGCATGGCCTTGTTTTCATATAATTGACGTTCTGTAAGAGGGTGAATTTTCAGCTGCTGCCTTGAAGGCCAGTGTCAGCAACTTGACTTTGATACAGGCAGTCAAGGGATCAGGTTAATATATTGTGTTTTTATTTGGCCTACAGAGATGAAAATGACAAAGAACTTCACTTTCACTTGCGATGTCCAGTGTGGTCAGCAGGGGGCAGTATTGATCAGTCTAAACACTATATTTTACTATGTCATTTCTTTTAGATACATTTTTACCCAACTTTAAATTTAACAAAGTTGAATCCTGAGAAAACATACTATACAGACATGTTGCTATTTGATATGATATTTATTTTTATGCTGTTACTTACAAATGAAGATTTCATTGATGTTGTGTGGCTCAATACTTGAAAGAACCTGAGCCTGAAATATTCAAAGTGTGTGTGAGCTTGTGTGAGTTTGGCTATACTTGTGAGAAAAACATTGTAAGTGGTACTCCCTATTAAAAAGGCTCATGAGACAAATCATGTGTAAATATGCTTTGTGTGCAGGGTCTGGAAAATAGCATTATCCAGGTATGAAAACAATTTAGAGCACTACAATATAGGCTATGTAAGAAACATTGTCATTTTAATACAGAATATTATAAAACAGATTGTTTGGGGGAAAGTGTATGAATACTCAATAGAATTTCAAAACATTTCGTCAATTGGACTAAATTTGTTGTGATCACAATAACACCATCAAAATAAAAGAATGGTGACATCCTGCATATAAATGTACATTTCACTGATGTCTGGTTTGTCATACTCCCCTGTGAGTTTGATTCTCAAGCCCCGATTCTGACACGATGAGAGGTCATAGATCCACAGCTCTTAGTAATTGTGTAGTCGAACTGTCTACACAGTGAAAGTAAGATAAATTTGAAGTGGAGGGGCAAGTTGGCTTCTTTGGTTTCCACACTGAGGCTCCACATCGCTGACTCCACATGATCTACCTCACCACAGACTGCCGTCTCCCCCACACTCTCTGTTCATCTCTCTCCCATTTTTCGCTTTTTTTCCACGCATCCCCCATACACACACATTCAGTTTTATTTAATCTTTATTCAGATGCATGCCACACACACACCCGTTCCCTACGCCGTATTTGAGAAACCCCCCAATCCCTGCTTGTGGTTGGCTAAATCAGATAACCCTCGCACCCACACGCCACCCTCAGGGATGAAAAGCACCCACGCTCAAAACAAACAATTGGACCAGTCTCCCAATGGACACATCTGGGGCTGGTTGGATACAGATGTCTCCATATGCCACCACACACCCCAGAAAAGGGGGAACATACGGAACAGCGCGACGTCACTAATATTCACAGGGCAGGGACAAAAAAGGCCCCTAAGCCAAACAAGGGCTTTTGGGGACCTCCACCCCAATGAAAGAGCCTGAACATTGTTCAACTTCAGCATAGTTCAGTAAAAAATAAACATTCTGTTATAATTTATTCACCCTCATGTCATTTTAAAACCTGTATATGACTCTTTCTTCTGTGGAACACAAAAGAAGATATTTTGAGAAATGTCTCTGTGGTTATGTGTACACACAATGGAAGTCAATGGAGGCCAGTGGTGTTTGGTTACAAACATTCTTTAAAATATCTTCTTTTGTGTTCTGGAGGGGGGAAAAGGTTTTGGAATGACATGGGGTGAATAAAAGATGAAATCATTTTCATTTATGGGTGAACTATCCTTTAAAACTATTCGGTTGAAGAGAATCTCTGAGGACACAGACCTGTATTTCAGAATCGTGTGTCTGGAGAAGCTGTTGGATTCTGGCAGCCGTACCTGTTTTGAACAGTCCTCATGCTCTGCTTTCCAAAGGATTAAGTCTAAATCCATATATTGAGTAATGACCAGATAACAGCTTTAGCGTGTTTTCAGTATTTCAGTATTATGATTTAAATTCTGCTATTGGCTGGCCGGGTCTACTACACCAAGATCAGAAACAGGTATAGTTAGTTATGTCATGAGTCACTGAGAGCGTGCCAACACAGTCCATGGTGAAAATATCCCCTGCTGTCAGACACTGATATGAGAAGAATGCTTTTTAAACCTCTTTGGTTTGAGCGATGGCCAGCAGCCTTATTTCTGGTAAACTGCTATACTGTATGTTGAATTGTGACAAGCATAGAAAGTATTTCTGTTAAAGTGGCAAGTGTTGCCTATTCATACATTATTCAGTAAATCATGTTTTCGCTTCTTTGTTGAACATATTTACGAAACGCATTACGAGACAGTTTGTCCATTTAGGGCTTCTGTAAAACAACATGGTGAATTCCATGTAATGGGACCCGCGGTGTATGTAGATAGAAATAGGTCATTCTAAGGTAATAAAAACATAACACTTCATTTTGTAAGGTCTTTATACACCTCTGAAGACATAGTTACAGTATGTATATTGTATTGCATTTCTGTCAATAGATAACTTTCCTGTGGCTCAGTGGTTAGAGCATGGCGCTATCAACGCCAAGGTCATGGGTTCGAGGGATTGCACATACTCTGATACAAATGTATAGTATAATGCAATGTAAGTCGCTTTGGATAAAAGCGTCTGCCAAATGCATTAATGTAAAAGTAAAACGTAAATGTAGATCCCCAAAAAATACACATTGGACCTTTAACACTTTTATTCATGTTGAATCCCTGCAACTGTGTTTCCTCACATTCCTTTTTTCCTTTTGTTCCCTTAAAAGGTAAAAAAAATGTTTTTGTTTGTCTGATGCTACGCAGTGTTTGCTCTCCCCATGTAATTTCCTGCAGGATTGTTTGTAGCTGATGCTCTACCAGTGTATGAACGCTTTGTGCCTCACCCGTAATTACATTGTTTCAATGCCCTGAAGCTCGGCTCGATGGGAGGGTTACTGTATCTCTTACCACTAAACTTTCTGTGTTACTTCAAACTACTACATCCTACATCTGTCTTATGATTGTTTCTCTATGGTTAGTGTATTGCAAGTTGTTTGTGCACGAACATTAGTAATTTTATATAATTAATTTAACTTATTTGTGCACATTACAGAAGTTTTACACATTCAGTCCACATTCACTTTTATTATATGGTAAACGTTTCAGGTCTTTGTTCTTTTTAGTTCAAAAATGAAAAATCTTTCTTAATTTTTTTACCCTCATGTCATTGCAAACCGTACAAACCTGTTTGACCGTCATTCTTCTGCAGAACACAAAAGAAGATATTTTGAAGAATGTTGACAACCAAACAACATTGGCCCTCAGTGACTTCCATATGGGACACAAAACCACAGAGACATTTCTCAAAATATCTTCTTTTGTATTTCACATACTGTATACAGGTTTTAAATGACATGAGGGTTAATAAATGATAACAGATTTTAGATTTTTCTTGAAATATTTTTCCTTTTGAGTTTCCATAATAACAAAGGGTTTGGAACGACATGAATGTGAGCAAGTTGACCATTTTCATTTCTGGGTGGACTGTTTCTTTAACCCCTTTGCCCAAATTTTATTTATGCCACCCGTGATTTTGATGCCAGCAAAGCTCAACATATCCTGAACTGTAACGCATTGCCAGGATATGCGGAGGGTCCACTTCCTTCTGTCTCCCATCTCCTCTCCACCCCAACCACACTGCTGTTACAAATTGACAGGCTATTTATTTTCAGTCTCAAATATAGATCCGCGAGCTGCCTTTCAAACCACAGGCCCGGTCCGCCACGGGCCAACGTGTCTCTTCCACTCAAGCCCGATCTGAGGCAGCTCAAGACTCGGTCGTTCTCACCCCAGGAGGGCTGAGTCTCACATGGACCTCAGGTCAGTCTGGACACAGCTGCTTCATCTCCTCTGACAGGGTGAGAGCCTGCTGCCGATCTTGCTGGAAATGGGTCCTTTAATATAGCGAAGGAGAGGAATCCATCCAACATCCTTGCGTGTTTGGAGAGCATTATTTTTGCGATGCCTCAGATGTGGCTTGTATTTATAGGAGATTGAAATATTTTTTTATGTGCAGTGCGGAAGAAATAAATGTACGTTTTGAATCATAAGCAAGGCAGACTTGCTGGATAAAACAAAGACAGCTATAAAAATGTTAAATGAGTCCAGGTTTGGGTGCTAAAAATCAATTTACTCAATTGAGAGAATCTCTCCTGTGGATAACAGTATCATCAAATCAAAAACATGCTTGACAGTCATGAAAAGGTTAGTGTGTCAATCAATAAATATTTCATTTTGCTCATGTCTCTGTTCGTGGAATCTCTTAATGTTATAGTATGCTATGTAACGCACCCTTACTGTTCAATCCCATTTCATTGTCTATTGATTTCTGGTTAGATGTAGCCCAGTGGGGGATAACAGTAAAAGCCCCCCGTTCTCTTTTAAGTATTAAAAGCTTCTGTGTTTTTCCGTTAAACAACCCTTAGAAATTGGTATGGTACTGGTATGAGTGTAATGATGTTGTTGATGGTAATATTACAGTGTTTATATATTTAATAATTAATAAATACAACTGGTCCCCTAACATAATTCGACTAACTGTCATGCTGATTCACTAAATGTTTCATAGTCTCTATAGTATACATTTTTAATACATTTTCTTTCTAAAAAAAAAGAAAGTACAAGCATTCGAATGAAATTACATGTATTTCTGATGCCCATCGTCATCTTTTTGCTCAGAAACTGATTCCAATATTTACAAAATTATTTTTACAGTTAATACTACCAATATACATCATATGAAAAATTGATAGACACACCGTTTGCAGAAACTTAACTTACTTATGAAACTAAATTTAATAATCAAATAACATCAAAATGCAGTACTATCATATATTATAATACCATGTGTTTCTGTGTTCACGGTGAAACTTTAGTTAAAATAGTCATTATTTGTATTTTGTGATTAATAGTGAGGTTTTAGTGAACAGTGATTAATGTTTTCCTGCCTCCCATTTATACACAGTTCCACAAAATCCTCCCTAAACATATTACTGATGCCCTCAAAACACTCAGGACGGCCCTGCTCCCACACCCTGAATAATAAAAACATGTCATGTCAATAGTGGCAAAAACGTTTGCGATCACAAAGCAGGTGTTTATAGATTCACATACAACAGACCTGAAGTGTTTGTGTGAAGAGAAACTTTTTTACACCCCTCTCTGGCTCCTCTTGGTTAACCTCACTGAAACCTTTTCAACAGCTGTCCAGTCCACTTTTTACATCAGACGAGTGCCAAGGATGCGTCAGCCTCTGTATAAAGACCTTCTTTGAGAAGAACAGAGGAGTCATCAGCTTTGATATTTGATATATTGCACGGCAGGATATAGTGCGTACTTCATTAATGAACTTATTTCAACAACATTTTGAAATAGGAGGGGGGTTGGAAAAAATTGTTTATCAGTCAGGCCCCAAGATTGATCCAGAGGGCCACAGATTTTGCGGCATTTTATGAAATATAACATCAGAAAAATAAGACCACCAACCAAAAGAATTGATGTTTCAGCATTGTATAACTGAATATGTTTTTGGTTTAATTATAATTCTAAGATTAAGATTATAAATCTTTATTTGGGGGACCGCAAACCGTTTTTTTTTTTCAAACCGCATTGTACACAAAGGGGGCCTTACAATGAAAAAGTTTGAGAACCACTGGTTTATATGTATATTTACTTGATTATGTAAATTGTTCATGTGAAAACAAATGGCTTGATAAAAAAAGCATTTTGAAATAGTGAAATATTATCAGAATTTCTGTGATGTCATCAAACGGGATGGAATATTGTAGTAGAAGTCACTGAACACTACATTAAATAAACACAAAATTGTAAAAATATTACTTTTGTTATTAGAACTGTTTTTTATGTTAAATTGTGGTTTAACATTAAATGAATCATTTAATCATCATTAATGAAATCGGTACATTGTGATAAATGAAAATCATATACAATATATTTAAGAATTATTACTAATATTTTATAAAATATATTTGACAATAAATGATGGTGACATGACACTGTACGTCATAAGGAATGACCTTCCGGTCCCATTTCATGTGTTTTTGTTTCACTGCTTGTATTCCACATAACCGAGAGTCTTATATTGATTGCATTATAAGCTGTTGGCATCGAAGACAAACACAATGGTTATATTTTGCAAATATTTCATGTTTTTAGTGGCCAGGCCAGTTCAATAGAAAATCACTGCTCAAACCACACGTCCAACTAATTTAGGACAACTATGGTTGGATCACACGCAGACACGGGTTGCATGATTCGTTCATATGTGCGTTTCCTCCATCTGATGTATTTTGATTGCCTGATGATCAGTTCTGTGGCCTAGAATGACTGTCTCACAGAAGCAAACCAAATAATGCACCCTGCTTAGAAAATCCCTGCACCACAGCAGGGCACTGGATATGTTTCCTGCTACGCCAGATAAACCGAAGCCACATCACGGATGCCTGCTTGCCGTTTTGGTGAGAGCACTGTGGGGTTTTGACCGAAACAAACTCACTTTGTAGTACTGAACTACTGTGGTTTCTGATGGACTTCTGTTCCTGACAGTTCCTGGATCCACCCAAAGTGGAAAACGAGCAACCGCACCCTGAAGTGACCCAAACAACACAGCACGGCATCATGGGAACCATCTCAGTGCTTCCGGAAAAGCCTCCCCCTTTCCACAGCTTCCGAAGCACACACACAAAGATATTAATAACTTTGTTACCCGTCTTCCTGGTGTCAGAGGAGTGAGATGAACATGTCCTCAAACACATTTCCTCCTTTCCAAGATCTCCAACATCTCCCCCCACCCACTTTGCCTCCTGCCTCTGTCTGTGGTTTCCTTCCAGTAGTGCAATAAAAACAAACTCAGCATTTCCCTGCTCTGAGGCACATGGAGACACGCTCTGCAGGATGGTTTTATATAAACGGAGCCAGCGTCTGATACAAAGGTGGCTTTGGGTCATACACGTATGGCCAGCCAAATCTCTGCACTGATGTATTTATTGTTCTCAGTGTGAATCTATCATGTCAGCGTCCAATGAGCACTCAATCAAAAAAAGCAGATCAAGGTCAGAGAGTTTTTTCACATCTCCATTATTCTGTGTTTGATGTTTATCACACAGCTGTTAGGAAGCAGGTTTCATGCCAGTACCTTCTCAGTGTTTTGGCAATTCATACTCATAGAGAAATTAATAAATATTGACACTTGCTGTGAATTCCACGGTTTCCATAAGTGATGTAATGTTAACAATATAAGAAAAAGATTTATCCCTAATGAGCTTTTATTTTTGTGATATACGTTAGTAATGTAAAGTCTCTAATTTTACTCAAAATAAAAATTCAGTCATCATTTATTCACCCTCATGTTGCTCATAAAGATTCTTCTGTGAAATAGATATTTTTTAGAAGCTTTTAGAAATGCCCCAGTGGTTTTGTGTCCATACAATGGAAGTCAATGGGGGCCATTGGCTATTTTACATTGGATAACTACAAATATTTGATTCTTGATTCTTGAATTGCCTCCACTGATAGTGTAATTTACAGTGCCCTCCACTATTATTGGCACCCATGGTAAATATGAGCAAAGAAGGCTGTTAAAATAAATCTGCAATGTTTCTCCTTTTGATCTTTTATTAAAAAAACGACAAAATTCCAAGATTTCATTAAATTAAAACAGTGGGCGGGGGGGAATATCACATTATGAAAAAAGTTTTTCTTTAATACACCCTGGTCACAATTATTGGCACCCTTGTATTCAAAACTTTCTTCAACCTTTGTATGAGAAACAGTTCTGAGTCTTTTCTTTTATGTCTGACGAGGTTTGAGAATATATGGCAAGTCATCCGAGTGAGAACAGAGCATGTCCAGTTTAGATTTTTTTTATCTGTTGGTATTTGATATAAAACATGCCATGTATCTGAACAAGATGTCCAGGACCTCTGGTATAAAAGTAGTTTCACAACAATAAAGATCTGGCGACATATTTAACTTTGGACATGGGGTATTTTTTACCACTGTGTGCACCAAACCCATCTTGTGTTATTGCTGCCAAAAAACTCTTTTTCATTTCATATGGCCATAGAACCCAGTCCTGGTTGAAGTTCCAGTATGGCAGATTAATATGGTAGAGTTTGTTTTTGCATGAGAGCAGAAGAGTTGTTTCTTGAACAGTGTCCCAAACAACTTGTGGTGATGTAGGTACAGTTTTGCTTTAATTTTATTAAATGCTTCCTGGCCCTAAAATTCAAATTACTGCAATTTTCCATCTGTGCTCTTTGAAGAGTCTTTGGCCACTCAAATTCTTCTCCTCATTGTGCATTGAGACAATATAGACACACATCCTGTTTCAAGCAGATTTTCAACATCTCCAGTCCATTAAAACTTCTTGATCATTGCACTGATGTTGGAAATAAGAGTTTTATTGTTTTAACTATTTCCTTAAAGCCATTTTGTATTTTGTGTAGCTCAACAGAACTATATTGCACATCAGAACTATATTCTTTGGTTTTATCCATTGTGATAAATGATTAAGGGGGGTTGGGCTTTCTGTTACTAATATTTATTCTCCTGTGCAACAAGAAGTCATAACTTGATAACATCATGTTTCTAGTCTCCTTGGTGTGCTAAGAAAATGTAAATTTCAATGGTAATATACCTGGGAGATACTGGGGGGGGCAAAACGGCAAGGAAAACCACTACAAACAGAACACTTATAACGAGTGGGCCAAAACTAGAAAGTCCAGAAGACAAATAATATTATCCAGAAACCAAAATATAATCCAAGGACACGACCATGCAAACCAGGAACACAATATCACACGGGGAAATACAATACATGAATTTAATAATGAACTGCACAGGACAATAACCAAGAGGGACTTAAATGAGGAAACTAACAAAGGATAATTACACAGGGCAGGTGTCGGGCAGGTGACGGGAATCAACAATAAGGGGCGAGAATAACGGGACAACAAGGGGGCGGGGCTGAGAGACACGACATGAGGACACCTGGCGCAAAGTCAAAACAAAGGCCAGGGGCCTGTTTCAATAAGGAGGTTCAACCAACACCGAGTTAAAATGTGAACTCTGAGTTGATTTACTCAGAGAATCGCAACTCTGAGTTTTCGGTTTCAGAACAGGTGATTTCAATTAGTTCAATCCACTCTGAGTAAGTTCACTCTAGGTTACGCGCGTGCACCATTGATTTAAAAAGCCATCATCAATTGAGCGAAGATAGCACGATTCACCATGGCAACAGCACCAAAAAAAGCAACATGGCGGCAGAAAGCACATGAGAGTGAGGCACACTTTCCGCTCGATTTACTGATGTCCTGAAAATGACTTAAGTTTAAATTAATAAATTGATACCAATAAACAAATAAATTAATCATTAAATGAATGAAACAACAGAAATAATAAAAAAATCGTATGTTCTCACTCGCCATGAGTGCTCTAGTTACGCAAGTAAGACGTCATGGTGTATTGGACACCTGTAGGGCGTCAGACTCTCGTGCAAAGTTAGACTGATCGCCGGTTCGAATCCTGCTCTGAACAGATTTCACTTGGAATGGCTGCATGTCAAATTTACTTGTTTATTACCTTTATCGCTTCATTTCTGCATGTATGTCTGTATTTATTCATTTCTTTATTCATGCACTTTATTTATGTGTAAGGATGGATGAGATATATTTTGATACATCTAATTCACTGTAAAGAAAAACGGTACAGTTTTAATAAAAATGCACAGGGAAATGACAAAATTCCACTCGGTGCTCTCCTGAAATCAAAGTACATTCCAATGAATTAATGCAGCCTCTTCATGAATCCTCTATAAAAGCACATATGACATACAGTATAAGTCACTGAGATGGTCTCTGTGTAATCAAAATGTGTGCCATGAATGACTGTATTAATGAATGAATGGATGAGTTACACCACTTGCGCTTTAAAAGGGGGAGGAGATCGAAATAAACTCTGGGTTTACCAAAGAAAACCTGCTCCCGACCAGGTTAGGTTCACAGAGTAAGTTACTATGGTTACTGACTCTGATTATAAGTTACCTCTCTTTTAGAAACGGGCTTGAGTTACCCCGCTTTCTTTGGTTTGACATACCTCCCATTCTGAAACGGAAAACCCAGAGTTTCCCTCATTTCAGGGTTAATATACTCAGAGTTTTCACTAAACCTCCTTTCTGAAACGGGCCCCAGGTGTCTCCACACATAACACAACAAGCAGAAAAGACATGGTACTGTCACGACTCTGTCCACAGAACTAGAAAACTCATGACAAGGAGGACAGAATCATGACAAATAAACGTGACCAGGGTGTATAAGAGAAAAACATTTTTTCATAATGTTATATTCCCCCCACTTCACATTGTTTTACTTTAATGAAATGTTGGAATATTGTAGATTTTTGAATAAAAGATTAAAAGGAGAAACAATGCAGATTTATTTTAACAGCCTTCTTTGCTCAAATTTAGGGCACTGTATTTACATGCACTGTTTCTCTTAAATATTGTGTAAAAAATTGTGTGCAAACAAAAACGTTGTCCAAAAAAACTACAATCTGCAACAATAAACTTGCAAAACACCAATGAGATATAAAAAAATGAAATTCACTTGTACCAGTTTCTTGACAGAAAGCTGGCTGCTGTAAACACAAATATCATAAATCTGTTAAACATGTCCCAAACTCACGAGTGAGACAGTATGTGTTCAGCGCTGTGTGTCTCTGCCAAATGGCAAACAAAGTAAGAGGAAGGGTAGGAGATAAAGTAAACTCCAACGAACAACAAAAGCTGAAAATTTTCACATTTTCGAAGACAAAAGCACTTGATGTTGCTTATTAGCACAAGAACGGCATGTGCAAAGTGTGAAGTTTTCAAGTTTTATTTTTAAGAGCTTGTTGATTCTTTTTTTAAATACTGCTAGTGCAATGAGATGCCCAAAGAAATTTGTTGGGTGTTCATTTTCTGCGTTCTCTAAATGAGGTTCACAGAAAAATGGAAAGTACAAAAAAGTTTGACTAGCCATTCCTTTTGGTGTCCACTGTCTCCCAAAATATTTTCAGCAGATATTTTTAGCATGTCAGTGTGAGTGTGTAACCCATGAGCGGTCAGCTTGTGATGTGTGCACGGCCTGCTGGAGTATTTAGAGTGAAAACACCATGCAGCGTTTTACCAGATCGACGCACACTATCCCCACTGCAAGTTAGAGCCTGGGCTGGGCTATGTCCTGGCCTTTTTAACTCTCAATTCGACTCTTTTTTCTTGTGCTGTTAAATGAAAACAGACCATTGTGGCGGATCCGTCTACAAACTCATGGTGCACATGTAAAGCCATGCATGAACCCAAATGTCCACAATGACATCTGATAAATGCATACACTATACAAACATAAAACCATTATACAATCAGAAAATCTCTAATGAGTAAATTTCAGTAAATCTGATAGCAGCTGAAGGCTGTGGATATATTTTCTTCATACATAAAGGATCTGGACTTATGCCAGAGCGTGAGAGTTAAAGTGAAATGTAATTCTGGACATTTTCCTTAAGGTAATGGTGAACAGCCTCCCACTCTGAAGTGTTTATCAGTTTAAATGCTCAGCTGCTGGAACTGATATGTATGTTATATCAATTAACAGCTACTTTGGGGAAATATGAAACATAACAGTAGTGTGATTAACCTGCATGCAGCACAACATAAGTATCCCCTTACTCTAAGCAAACACAGTATTAAAGTCCCCATGAAATCAAAATGGAAATTTTCTGGCTTTAGTATGAATTTGTTAGACTAAGGATTTCCTTAACCTAGAGTGCTCAAAAACATTGACAACCTTCACATTTAGAAGATATAAGCATTCAAAACTTGCAGTGTCTCACTTCAACTAAAAATGATCAACTATTCTCATGACATCATTCTGCACATCAGCTTTTCATCAGCTTTTTCTGACCAATCAAAAGCCCTCTAGAATAGCTTCCACTCCTGCTATTGGCTATTTTGAAAGTGCAGGAGTGACACAATATGTACCGCCCTAATTTCCAGTTTCATGCATCAAACAAAGCTCAGATTTTCAAGGCAGTTAAGTGGGTCTATAAGCATCATCAACTACACAAACTGCATTGGAATGGAGCTTACATTTTGCTTTTTAAATACTAATATAACATTCAGTATTTTTTGTTCTTGTTCTATATACATTGTTTTCTTGGTTGCTGATAAGAGATTGGCAACAACCAAGATGTCGTAATGTGGTAAGAAAATCCTATTGAAATACATATAGAAGTTAGGGTTAGGGATCCATTAACATGATCTAACAATGAGCAATATATTTTAACAGCATTTATTAATCTTTGGTAATGTTTGTTAATACCAATACAACTGTTCAATGTTTATATTATTTAATTGTGCATTAACGGAAGTATTGTTGATAGTTAACTAATATAGTTAACGAATGTTAATAGCCTAATTGCAATCTTATGTTATAGCACAGAAAGAGACCTGTTCAGTTTTCATAATATCTTCCAGTGTGTTACACTAAAGAAAGTCATTCAATTAGATTTTTGGGTAAGCTGTTAAGACATAGATCTAAGTCTCATCAAAAACAGAAGTTATAAAGACTTGGGTGAAAGTTACCACATCTCCACATTGCTGTGAATGTTCTGTCTGCCCCCTTGTGTTCTAATGTCAGTTTCCCTGTGTTTTGCCCCTTGGACTCTCTTTCATTGGACCTCTGTCTCCCATGGACTTCATTCACCATAATGCTTTGCACCCTGTCACCCATCTTTGATTTCACCCGCACCTGACACACATTACCTGGACCATATATACTTTGTATGTTTGCTCTTCCTAGTGTTTGAGGTCAAGTCTAATTGTCATATGTTTGTCTATTGTGGGTTTCTGTTGTGACTACTGGATTCATTTTTGGATTATTCTCCATGTACCTTATGGAGTTACTTGCTGTTTTCATTGTTTTGTGAGTTTTTGTTTCTATTAAACCCTTTTGAACCGTATTCGAGTGTGGACATCGTCTATTCTCCCTGGAGCCTGCGTGACAATTGCCTCATGTCTTAAAGGAATAGTTCACCCAAAAATAAAAAATCTGTCATCATTTACTCACCCTCAAGTTGTTCCAAGCCTGTATAAATTTCTTTATGTAAACCACAAAACAATTTTTTTTAAAGAATTGGAAACTAAAACAGTTCTAGGGCACCATTGACTAACATACAGTAGTAGATTTTTTCAATAGTGCCCCAGGACAGTTTAGTTTCCTACATTCTTCCAAATATTTTTCTGTGTTGAGCAGAAAAACAAAATGTATACAGTCTTGAAACAACTTGAGGGTCAATAAATGATGAACAGAATTTTCGTTTTCGGGTGATCTCTAATGTTAATTTCATCTATAGCTATCTCACACTAGAATGCAAAATAGACGATAGCAAAGAAAGCATGCTAGTGCTATAATGGAGAATTTTATTTATTTTTAAAGCTGCATAAAATAGGTGTTAATGACAATGCAAAGTTCATGCAGTCCCATTAATGTGATTTTGTAGGGGATATGTGAAGCTATACTCATGAAATAATTTACTGGTGTTTTAAAAGAACACAGAGCAACAGACACTGAGAGCTGGATTTCTTTGCAGGTTTTCTGGCAAACTTTACACAAAACACTCTGAGTCACGCCAAGATTCTCCTCTCTTCCCATGCGGGTGTCCTTCACAACCCCTCTCTCTCTCTCTCGCTCTAAAGGGTATAAGGCCAGGTCAGTTCTTTTGTCAAAGCCAACTCACAAACACATCATGCAACAGCCCAAATGCTGTTAAAACTTTATGCCTTTTATTGAGTAATTGCAGTCGGCCACATGTTGTGAGGTCATTTAAATTGTTTATATATTTGCTCAAGCTGTAAATTTGCTGGTGTGCTGTGAATAATTTTACAGCGATGACGGATCTTGTTTTGTTGTTGTACATCTCTGATGGTTTGTTCGCCATTATGCTTATTGACCGCTAAACCGTAACAGTTACAAAGCCTGATCTTTTGATTCCATTTTGTACAGTCAAATAATGTACAGACTTTTGATTATTTGAAACAGAAAGTTATGTATGTATGTTTGGCATTTCTGCAAAGCAGTTTTACAGTAAAAACATGTCAATACAAAAAATATTTTGAAATATTTTGAATACATGGTGCTCTTTAATAAGATGTACATTGGCGATACTGTAAAAACAATTGTCTATACGGTGTGTATACGTACGCAATTGGTTTCTATATATACATTGGCCTATTAAGACTGATAAACATAACACTACATTAAATTAAACATAAATGCTGGGCTATTTTTAACCAATGGTTAGTCAAAAAAGGTATAAACCCAACTGTTGGGTTGTTTTACCCAAAATATGTTTATTAATCCATGGTTGGGTCAAATATGGGCATTTTCAAGGTAAATTTAACTAATTGGTCCCTTTTTAACCCAACCATGCGTAAAAAACAGCATTTTTGTATAGATATACATAAGAAATACTTCACATGGGGCATCTATTAGGAGATGTGTCACAATATACAGTATGTGCAAAGACATTTCTACCTATTTGAAATGACAGAACAATAGAATTTCTATGAACCTTAACTTGTTTGATTTCCCAATGGCACAGAAATGTGTGTTCTATTTAATTTGCAACTAAAACAAGGTCAAGGCCAGTTAGGGTCAGATGATATGAGACAGGGAAAGACCTGCAAAACTTAACAAGACAGCAAAATAATCTCCTAAATAAATGTCTATCTACTATTCTATTGTTATATTATTGACAGCACCCAACTTAGCATCATTGCTCTTGCTCTCTCAGCAAAAAGTGATGGCAACTGAGAATTGAGAGATAAAAGGAGAATAGGAGACCATGTAGAGTCAATGGAGTCGATGATCTAGGCACTAAAATGGGAACCACATGCGGGTCGCAGTGGTAATTCTCCTCACTGCACACTGAGATGAAACATGGGACTGATTATTTAAACTACCCTTCTGAACTTGCAATCCTTGGGGTATTTTTATTTTTCAACCCAAGATGATCTCGAAATTAAGAGCTTTAACCACAGACACTTTTTAGCAGAGCCAGAAAGATTATTCTCAAGATTTTGGCTCGATACTTGAATGCTTTTTGGCTTTCCCCCTCAGCTCATTTTCCTGCCCCTCCCTTGTTAAAACCTACTTTTAATGCTCTGGGTTCTACATACTGTTGGTGTTAAGTAGACCGTTTTGAGAATATTCATTTTCTCCTTTGTTTAAACAAACAAACCAATTTTATGGTAATGCACCTACAGTATAGACGTCTATTGGGACAAGATATGTTAAAAGAAATGTCCAGGAAGTATTTTTGGAAAGCCCTATTCATTTTTTCATGGCAAAATATTTATATAAAATATTTAAGCTGTGAAGTTGCTTTACATGTATTATGGTACTTAAAGACAAGGGCAAAAGTAAAATTATTACTTTTAATAAACTCGTATTGCAGAATATCCTCAACTTTTCAACTGCTTAGTTTGCTATGTTGGTCAATGGAAATGTGGTGTACACATTTTGAGTATTTTTGCTCTGGTTGTATCAAACATAATATGAGGATAAAAGATCAGGTGTGCCAGTGTGTGTGTTCTATATTTGATCTCATACAGCCACATCACAAGACTGCATATGAGACCTCTCACCACAACACCGCTGAGCGTTAGTGATCATTAGGCACAAAGTAGGCCTACCTCTGTTTAACATCCCATCGTGCTCAATAAATCAACAGGCAAGAATTCAACATGTTCCCCCTTCACTCAAAGAAAAAAATAATTATCCCTGAAAAACAGAGAGCCCACATCAGAGGAGCCTGATGTGTGAAACTGAAACTGGGAACAATTCACTGTGATTCAGGGGGGAGATGTGGGCCTCATAAAATGGCCACCTTTATGGGTTTTATGGATTGTGTGGTGATCACCACAAAAAGCTTGCGATCACAATAGACGCCAGTGTGTGACAGAAAAATATTTTTATCTTTTGCTGTAATATTTGGGACTGACATGTTGAATGTATGTTGAAAACACAAATCATAATAAATGACTTGGTACAGAAGAAATAACGTTTATGCTGGTTTTGTGGTTTTAGTTCATATTTTAAGAACAAAATCTAGTGCATAATAATAAGATCCCAAAAGATTTCTGCAGAATTAGCATGAAAAGTTATTCAATTTCTAATTTGATTATGTTTTCCGCTGCCAATAATAAAAGGTCTAGTACACAAATAATTTAACAGATTTTTACCATGGTTAAGTCCACAGATGAATCCAGCAGCTGGAACAGGAAAGCTTTGCACATGTGTGTCCGTAATCCAGTCTGTCCATATGTGGCCCAGATTTAATTACACAGAGTGTGAAATTCTGTGAATATACAACATGACTTCCTCATTCTTCATGGCCGCCATGCTTCAAACAATTTCCTGCCTTTTGTTTTATGTTCCACCTCATTCTTGAGCGAGAGGAAATGAAGAGCTGTCCTGCAACAGGTAAGCCTCTTTCTTTCTCAGGTCATGCACAACTCTAATGGCACAAGTCAGGTCAGTTCAAGGGTCAAAGTCCATTCACGCCATCACAAATGAATTAAACTTTAAAATACAAACTGGGCCACTTTCAAGAGGAAATAAATATGAGCACAAAAAGTCCAAAAGTACAGCAAAAAAAAGTAGGCTATATGTTTATGAATGAGTTCCGGCAGCCCATTGTCACTTCAGTTACTTGAACTCACCTAACCCTTATGAACCAAAGCTCCATGCTTCTCCACCAGTCATGTTAAATCTCAATCGAGCTCTGTTTAGTTTTGCTAGGGACTACCAGGCTTGCCATGGAAACCTGGTCCTATGTTTATGGGCTAATACATAGTAGAATATCACTGAAATAGCCCAATGATAATTACAGAGCTTGCAAATCGGAGATCCCTGTGATGTGGACGACTAGTCAACCTCTAAGTGGTACAGCAGACCTCCTAAATATTAAACAACTACCTTGCTTTTCCATTCGAGGCTATCTCTGCGATGGGAAATACAGAGTATTGATGTAACTGTTGACTACCGCCTGCTCATGGCGAAACAGAGCAGCCAACAAACCAAAGAGCAGACCCACACTCTTCCACGATCTACATTACTGATCTGGGGAGAGGAATAATAATGATTAGATCTATAGATATAATGGCTGGTTGTATTTGTATGACAGAGCAAAGGAACAGGAAAGAGATGTACTGTATGGCAAACTCTTAGCCAAAATCATTGCCTAAAAAGCACAGCCAACCACTGGTTGCAATTGAACTGGTTTAATAGCAGTGTGCTCACCAATTTGTACCGCAAAAGGCTGCTGGTGTATGCTCTGTTGAGGACAAGCTGTGACAGGAAAATCACTTGGGAATTTGTTCTGGTAGTGAGAATTTCCAGGCTAATTTGAATGGCTTTGTAGAAATTCTGACTCCATGTATTTTCCCAGACTTCTTTGCATGTCAAGTAAATCATTTTTTTATTCTTTTTAATTCTTTGCTCACATTTACTGCTAACATTTCAAACCTTTATGACTTTCTTCCTTCCTTCTGCAGAACACAAAAGAAGATTTTTTGAAGTTGGTAACCGAACAGCACTGGACCCCATTCACTTCTGTATGGACACAAAACCATTGCAAGTAAATGGGGAACATTTTTCAAAATATCTTCTTTTGTGTTCTGCAGAAGAAAGTCACACAGTTTTTAAATGACTAGAGGGTGAGTAAGTGATGACAGAATTTTTATTTTTGGGTGAACTATTACTTTGAGGTTTTTGTTTGAGGTAAAAGGTCAAGCGTGGTTTCATCTACCTTGATTTTCAAGGAGCACCTGTTTCTAAGGCTTATCCAATTGTAGTGTTGATAAACCGCAAGAGAGCTAAACAAAATATATACACCCTGAGCTTAAAATCTTACACAAAAATCTGTCTGTTTTGAATAATAATCCTTTAGCTCATATTTGCGGGCATAAAAGGATTTCTTGGCCGAATTTCATTATTTCAGTGTTTTCATTGTGAAATGTAATTGGATTTAACAAATGTGTTATCTAGAACGTATGTTTATAGTGCAAATGCATTTGTCTAAATATTTGGAAGACTATGAGCAAAAGGCCTGTAAAATCCAATGACTAGATAAACGACGAGATCTTTACTGTATCTACAATGAATGGCCTATTTACATTCTCTTCTGTCCACCCCAATGTACTGTGTAACAAATCTACTCTGTCAAGTGCATACTTGAATGATTAAACAGGAATAAACATCTGTTGAGGTCTAAGCACTTTAGCTGAACCTGTGAATTACTGTGAAGAGGAGAATAAGTACTATGGTTTTTCAGGCTACTTTGACTTCTTGCACCTGTTTTATTATAAACTTACCATTCATAACATGGTATTTTGACCATAAATTACTGTTATAAGTTTTGTCATTTCATTATATGGAGCCTTTTGTTACTGTGTGAAAAGCTTTTATAACAGGTTTACTGTAAACATGCTGAAATGGACTATAGCTTGTCACGTTGCCAAATTTCCAAACATTCTTCTGTTCAAATAAATGCTTTGACATAAAGAGGAGTTGCTTTATCTCTTTCATTGTAATTCTTAAAAACAGATGAAAGATCTCTGTCTCATAAATAAATGGTGACGAGTCCTCTCGGCAGACTGTTTGGGGATTCAAGTGGCCAAGTCACCAAGTGGTGTGCAGTTATCATTGTTTTAAAGTTGTTTTTGACCAAAATCCAGCACTGTTTCAAGTTCAAGTCATGCAGTTTTCTTTCATGCATTTCTGATCATTACAACAATTAAACTAATATAGGGTTTTCTAAACAGAAGGGGTTTGTCCATTACACTGCCATCACACATGGGATTGTTGCTAGTTGTTATTTCCTTACAAATGCAAATCAAGCACCTGTTTGCATTTTTGCATACTTGAAGATCAATAAAATCTGATTCTTCAGTCATATAATGTCTCATTGCGGTTGCACCAGTTTATTTTTATAGATAATATATACTATTATTTTCTATACAATTTTATCAGTTGGTGTTAGCTCTTTGGACTCAAACTCCCTGGCCAACCCTACAGTGCAAATAATCTACACAAATATTCGCTAACACAACACACAGATGCATAAATTAAGAATACTGAAATAAAATAAATAACTTGAGGACATACAATTATTGTTGTAAAGTTAGATTTTAAAAATTGGCTTTATAGGTTAAAATGTCTATTTTAAGCAATTAATTGAAAAGTTTCGTTTGAACACATTGTACACTTTAGGTGTTAAGGGGGCGAGAGAGTTACATTCATATGTTGGCGTCATTAAACCGGATGCGGTGTTATTCAGGTAACTTGTAAGTTGTTGCGAACATTTTAATAAATGTAAATCTTCTAACCTGCTCGAAAAGAGACTCGCCAGTATATTACGACCTTGATATCTATGATTACGAACAGCTGCGCTGAAATAACCCGGACCGTCGAATCGGCATTACGAGTAAATTAATTGCGATATGTTATGAATTGGTTTCTGATGCATTTCTCCGCACACCGATCGGCATGTGACATCAAATTACCGCGAGAGCAGACTGCCCCGTGTGCTTTGAAATCGCTCTCGCGGTACTCTGATGTTGTAGGCCGATTGGTCTGCGCAGCGCCAATCTGCACTCGTTTGGGCTGTTTACATGATTAATCTCAGAGGGAGGGGACTTAAAAGCCTGTCTACAGTGGCAACACCAGAAAAAAATGTTACTGCATTTCATTTACGTGTGATTTATAAATTGTGGTTGTTTTCTGTGTGACAGTTCTGTATGACTTTTGGAAATACCCTGTAGTCTCAATAATATAGATATTAATGTTTTGATTGTTAATGTTTACAAACACACGGTATTTGACATTATGCACAAGCCCAAAAACATTGTTCAACTCATGTGTGCATCACTGTCTTTTAAGTGTTCCTGCCAAAGTGATACTCTCACTGAGACGGCTCACACATCCTTCCTGAAGTTCAAAGGTCAGCCACTACTGTCGGAAATGGATGAACTGAATGTTCCGGCCTTCTGCTTGGACGGAAGCTGAAGCCGAATGATTTCCACCCGTCTTGAGGTCGAGGGACAAGCATTATTATCAGCAACCCACAACAGTCTCAAAACAATAAACAGGAAGCAGGTGAGAAATCCATTTACGTAGTTTGTAAAGCAAAAAAGCAGAAGTTCAAAGTTCGTCTTTCCCATGTGTTGGTCCGTTGTCATTTCACTTGTCCACGAAAAGAGATTGGAAGTGAAGAGTAACTTTACTAGGATGTTTTTCCAGTAGACCATAAAATCCCATATGCCATAATGCCAAGAAGTCCCACAAAAAGGGGGTAATAAAGGCCCTTGCATGTGACCCCTGCGTGTGACCTCGTAGGACTTTGTTGAGCTTGGATTTGGTTCTTACAGAGTTCTCTTGCTCTTTTCACTGATAAGAAGTGATAACCCAGATAAGAAAAAGGCAATACAATACTGGAAGGGTGAACTTTTAGTGTGTGATGCCAAAGAATTCTTATTCTGTCTTTGTGTAGCACACACGCACGCTTCCACCTCCTTGCTCACACACAATCACTCAAAAATAATCATGCCTCACAATCACTACACTCAGTAAATGTACAAATATACACACACATATAGAATAACAGTGAAATGGTCTTGCTTTGTGTGGGGGATTGCTGAGTGACTAGGCATAGTGTAGGGTAAAAGCTCAGTGTTGTCCAGAGTTGCTTTCTTTCCCACGATGCTTTTCACAGTCAGGGCACTGAGGGGAAGGAAGCTGACAGTGAGCTTTGTCGCCTTGGCAGAGACGGCCATGTTGCTCTCCCCGAGCACAGTGCTGTACATAAAATAAGTCATAGGAAGTTCTCAGGATTTTGCACTTCCTGTTTTCAAATGGGCCTTTTTGATGGACAATGCAGGGCAGTGTTGTGATTTCATAGACTGCTACTTATGAGAGGCTTGTGTTTAAATAAAAATAAAAACAATCAGATAATGCCTTTTAATCAAACTACAGTATGCAATATTACAAAAGTTAGTAATGGGAAAAACTCCAGCACCTTTTAAACCTGAATCTAAAAACCCATAAATATGTGTGGATGATCACAACCATACAGTGGTTAGCTACTTATCCATCAGTACTTTTGCAGAGGAGAGAGAAACGGATACGAATGAAATCCAAAGTCAATGCTCACAGTGCAAAGAGGGAACGGCGCAAATATCCGCAGTGTAGTGTATCTTGGACGGACAGAATCTGCCTTAAGTTTCTTTTCAGGGGCTTTGTGATTCGAAAAGTTTTGAAAGCTGCATAAGCAGGTGCTTAATAAAATCTGTCTGATCCACACAATGGAAGAAATATCTCTTTTTCCAAACCTATGAGATCGATTGAGTTACATTTAATTAACTGTTATTATGACTGGCCACATTTAGAGGTGGACCTCATGTTTGGCATGTGCTTCATCTACTGTTTGTGCTTTTTCTCCTTGACTCCGAATCAGACCTCCAGAATATCTCATGCTAAAAAAAACGACGTCATCTGTGTTTGTGTGTGAGACTATCACTGTGTTGAAATAAATCTTTTAGGATTTAATGAAAAGTAACTGTCAAAGAGAGTTTACTTAAAGGGGTCATATGACATGGCTAAAACAAATATTATCGTTTGTTTTAGATGTAATGCAATATGTATACACGATTTAAGGTTCAAAAACGCTGTATTTTCCACATACCGTGCATGTTTGTATCTCCTCTTTGCCCCGCCTCTCTGAAACGGGCAATTTTTTACATAGCTCATCGCTCTGAAAAGCGAGATGTGCTATGATTGGCCAGTTAACCAGTGCGTAGTGATTGGTCGAATACTGCAAGCGTGTGACGGAAATGTAACGCCTCTTACCATATTTGGAACATCAGGTTCCAAAGCAATTGTACTGACAGGTACACCCACCTTACTTGCATATACATTTGGGTGGTCTTAGTCAAATCATACCACCAACTGATGTAGATTTGTGGGGGTGTGGTTACATGAGGCGTTTCAGGCAGGTCTGGATGAGCATTCTCTTTTAGATAGAATGCATCTTTTGTTCCGACACTTTAATTTTTGCAGTTTTACCTGTCTTAATACATGCATGGGCAACTTATAACACACCAAAGACACATAAAAACACGTATTTCTGAAACTCTCAAAAAATGGGATGTTTATACATATGTAAACTATAATTTACTTATAATAAAGTCTTTATTTTAAATGTTTTTAATTATTAATTGATGATGTCACGTCTCTCTTGTTGTATGTACAGACTACACAGTTTGAACTGCATTGTGGCTTTGAGGAGAAAAAGAAAGTACTTTCTCTTACAACATTATGATGGGTGACCTCATCCTTCCAGCTAAGGAGAAGGAATAAGACATTTCTACTTTTGGCCATATGAGAGACAAAGACAGCTAATTGACGAAAATTATTCATACGCAATCGTGGAAGGGTTTCAATATTTACTTTAAAAAAGTTACTTTTTAAAAATGTTTACTTAGGTGAAATGTCTACAATTTCAAAGTCCATGACAGAGATTAAAATGACTCAAGACAGTGGATAATCTTATTATATCACTGTGTAAATTGTGCAAATGTTGTAGATTGAAAACCTTATTAACCCTCAAACAAAATGACCTCACAATGATTGGATCACCCACAAAACAATAACTACAAGAAATTAACAATGGAAAACAATAATGCATTCTGGACAAACTTCAACCTACAGTACAAATCGGTCGTAGATTTAACTCTATGGGAGAACATTGAAATGTAGTTTGTGTGTGTTGGACTGTGATGTATATCCACAAGCCTCCAAAGCTGATATCTGAAGGGTATGAACAGAAGCCAACAGTGTCCTCCATCTCTGGAGTTTCATTGGGAATAAATCCGAAACCTTGTGGGGAGCCTCTCCCCCAAACGTTCACACACGAGAAACGCAACGCTACCATCTGCTAACACTTAAGAGCTTGTATGGTGAGTTCTGTGGTAAAGTCTTGTTTTTTGTTACAAAGAATGGCACTGTGAAGTTTAATGTACATGTGTGCAGTGAAGATGACTTGATGCCGATTTCAATTTAAGATTTATAAATGTCCTTAATATTTATGCTCGATATTCAAGTTCAATATAATAGTGATGCATAATGAACATTGAATTTGACATTTAAGCCTTGCATTATTTTAAGTATTAAGTAAAGGCTGTGCTCTCCTTTATTTAGGTTTTTATTCAGGCAGCAATACTTTTCCCCACTTAACGCTTGGATGCAGACGGAGGGGGTTGACCTGAAAGCCAGGTTGATAAATGACCTTCCTGTCACACCGATTCTCCTGGTGCTGTAGACTCCAGCGGTCCGTGGGGTGTATGCCCACACCTCCATGCCTACAAAATGTCCTGAAAAGCATGGTAATCGTATGTTTTTTTTACAGAAGGCAAATAATCAGCAATGATTATTTTATTAAATATACTCTTAAAAATAAAGGTGCAACAAAACGCTCTGCAGCGATGCCATAAAACCAGTTTTGTTTATCCAAAGAACTATTCAGTCAAAGGTTCTTAAAAGAACCATTTCTTTTAATAGTCTAGAAGACATTTTTCCACTATAATGAACCTTTTGTGGAACAGAAATATTTGTGGATGTTTTTATGAAAGAAGACAAAAATGATTCTTCGCAATAAATGAATTTTCCCACTAACAACACTGTATGCTAAAGAAAAGAGTGACGCAAAACCTCGAAACTGAAAATTTGGACTTCCTCTCCGTTGTATTTGAATTTGTTTGAAAGAAATATTCTAAATATTTATGTTTTTTTTTTAATTTCAGTTTAATATCATTATTTTATAGACCTTTTATAATATAGACCTATTTAGTCTAAGCTTTAAAAAATTAACCATGGTCTAACTAGTTTTTTTTAGTAAAACCATAGTAACCCCACAAATATACTTTAAACTCACAACAAAGAACATAGTTTACCAGATTTGTGTTGAAACTATGCTAATAGAAATGTTAATCAGACTTCCAAAAACACACCTTTTCTATGATAAATAGTGTTCATTTTTCTAAGGAATGTGTATTTTCTTATAAACGGATAAAATCGAGTGTACTTATACTGTCTATAACGGAATCAAACTACGCAAGCAAAAATACTGAATCTGGCTCTTTGTCTAAAAACCACTTCTTCAAGGTGGAGCATGGTGGCACTACAGTCTACAGGAAGAAATCTAGTCTTTTCTCCGTCCTCCTCTCTTTTTTCTCTGCCCCCTTTTGTACCGCTCCCCACGTGTCGAATATATTAGCAACCCAAATAAGGAGAGGCCGGGCCTTATCTGGGTGTCTGGTTTCATTCGTGGAGGTGCGGTGTGTCCGCAGAGCGCCCAGTCCATGCAGAATTGGATGCTGAGGGCTGACCGTTATACAGAGATGCGCGTTACTAGTAAGGCACAGAGAAGATCTTAAAGATACTGATTCCGTTGCGCATGGTATAGTGAATTACGAGCTCGCTCACACCTGACGTGCGCAATAGTAGCCGAAGGGAATATAGGCTATTATCTACCGGTGAACTCAAGGGTCTAAGCAACCAAGGGGGATGAGATTTTAAGATCGTTTCCTATGGATTTAATGCTTATTCTGTTATCTTAAACAAGCGTTTTTGGATCTCTTACTGTTGGGAGCAGATTGGATACATCTGCATACAAATTGGATTTGAGTGAACAACGGATGCGCACAGACAGCGGCGGAGCGCGTTCAGATGAATGTAAGTCAGTCGTTATATGTTGTTTATGTTGTACTAAACCTCAAAACAGTCTAATCTGTTTAACAGATAGCTTGACATCTAAATCGAGAGCATTTTGGTTACTGCACGATTTAGCGACATGTGGGTTATTGATCGCCGTACTCCCGTTTATGTGTAAGCAAAACCAAGCGCGTCTTTGTGCGTCCAAGTGTTCATGAGCAGTTTCATTCATTTCCTTAGATTTCAAAGTCTGATTAAATTTAAAGTACTGTTCATCTGCATGTATTTCAAGTCATTTTGGTTAAAGAAGCGTAGTATTGATCAGTATCCGTTAGCGCGACACTGTTTTGTTAAGTGGGGAGGCTCTTTCTTAAATAGACTGAGATTGATTTGTTTTGGAAACCACGAAACAAGTTCTCTCGCCTCTGGAAAAACGATTAAATCAATACAAATCAGTACACTGCCTAGTTATTACGTGTTTTGTTGACGAATGAATCGTAAATTAATGTTTTGCCCAGGTGAGCCTTAGCAGGTGTTTAAGGGAAATCTGAGAATGAAGAATTTGCTTATAACTGCTTATAAAATGTACGTTGAACGACTTGAATGCACTGGAATGCATTCTTTGTGCGAATGCGCTTTGTGTAAAAAAGCGTTGTGCCAAATGCATAAATCTTTCCTTTAAAGTGAGATGATTTCGAGTAACATTTCATTCACAACTGCGCATCCACATTTGTGTCCGCGCGCAGAGATGCATTGTGATCGACGCGCTCTCAGGCGTGCGTAAGGGACGCTTAACTGAAAGCCACGTTTGTGCGAAGCAGGGAGTGGGACTGTCACTTTACTCCTCGCACGTAAACCGAACCGTCGGTTAATGGAAAAGCGTATATCGGTTTGTTCTTAAGCGGCGAGGCGTGCACTTTGAAAACCACTCTCATTTTTTAACAAGACACATATGCTTGAGTTTTTCCCCGATTACCATATTTTTATTCTCTTTCATCGGCGACTGCGGCTACAGCCCGATGCGTATAGTACGTGTCCGCATGCAACGTGTAACCGACGCACCTCACTGCATCGCGGGATACCCATTATTACAGTCCATCATTCAAAGTACAAAGGCTGTAATTAAGTACGAAATTGTAGTTGAAAGAGAAAAGAGCAGTTGACTCAGTCATGTGTGAAAGAAATAAGTAACAGTGTGGTGGAAATGACAGGACTGGGGTTGTGGTTAGAGGGTAGTTGAAAGAGGATGTGTTTTATATGATGTTTTTACACTCTGAATGTAAATCCAATGACTGTCCTTTACAAAAACGACATCAGAGCATGGCTTATATGTCTGGAGCTCAGGGCACACATGCAGCCTCGGTGTGAGACGCGTTATAAGGCAGTAAAAGAAAGACATGCCCAGTGAGGGGAGTGGGGTTCATAGTTATGCCCATCAACACTTGGAAACCGATCAGAGGCATTGCTGGAGAGGGGGGTGAGGGGCTGTTTGATTTAATTAGAAAAATCCAAGAGAATAGGTTGTGTGTTTCAGTAGGAGGGGGATTTGAAACGCTCTCTCACACACAGTGCTTGATGATCATATCTGGGCGAAGATGACAGCACGTCTATGTTATGATCGCTATTTAATACGAATGTGCGTTCCAGCCGGAGAAATGTCATTGCAACCGTTTTTAAACTAAAGCTCCGAGATGGCGTGAGGTTGTTCAGTAGTCTGAACTCTTTGTCGGTCTAGGGAAAACCAAAATTAATCTGCTTCCTGCAAACGCAGAAGTCGGAAGCAGAGAAATAGCACACTTACTGAGTGATTTCCCTGTCTAGATATGACGTGAGATCTCAAGTCTCTGTTTCCTTGTGCTCTTAATTGAAGCTATATAGTAGTACAGTAGTACTGAGTACAGTTTTTAACAAAGCACTTTTTTTGTTTGTTAACTTTTTATGTGATGCACATGATTGAATGTACAATGTAATTGTCATGGTTCTGCCCCACCTTGTCTTGCTTCTCTTGACCTAGTGGCAGAACCATGATAGAACCTCTTGTTTTATGTGGAGAGTGACGTTTTGTCCCTGATGGTCTTCCACTCTCCGGTGTGGCGTCTCTGTTCCCGCCCTTTCGTCTCGTTATTGTTTGTTAATTAGTTCATGTCCTGCACCTGTCCCCTCTTGATTTATCCCCTTTATAATGCCCTTGTGTCTTCTGTCTCGTGCTGGTTCATTGTTCTGTTGTGTTCTGTTTGTGTCATGTGGGTGAGTTACTGTTCTGTAGTTAGTTTAGTTTATTGTGGTTATGTCAAGTGTTATTATTTCTAGTCTAGTTAGTCCCTGTCCTTGTTGCTATGTTTTGTTATGTTCCCCCACGTGGGTCTTTGTTTTGTATTTTTATTATTTAAATAAACTGTTTGTTTGTTAACCCCGTCACTGCCTGCCTGCGCTTGGGTTCTTTCTGCCAGTTCCTGACAGAATCCAACAGCCATCTACGAACCCAGCAGGTATGGACAGTTCCCTGCGAGCCCGCCAGACCCGGTTATTGTTCGGGCTTCGCCAGGGAGATTGGGGGGTACGGGAGTTTGCCCGTACCTTCCTGGATGCGGCGGCAGAGACTGGGTTCGGTGAGAAGGATCTTACCGTAATTTTTAACAGCTGTCTCACCGAACCCCTCAAGCCCAGCGAGATGAGGATGCTGAGTCCCCTGTACTTTGGTGACATGCTCAGGTACGTGGTCAACCGGGACGAACCATGTGGTAGTGGGCCTACGCCATCCTGGGTATCCTCTCCGCTGGCTACTGTCCCGGAAGACCTCGTCCTGGCCACCGTGACCTTGGGGAACTCAGCTCCGCCCACCTCCAGCTCCGCCGATCCATCTCAACCGTCCACGACCCTCCGTGGCAAGCGAGGAAGGAGGGCGTCCGGGGAGGTGTCTACAGACTCCTCCGGTGCGGAGCTAGCCACGCCCTCCACTGCTGCCTCGCAGCCGACCACAGGCCCTGCGGTTCGGTTGACGAAGAAGAGGCAGCGGAGGGGGGCGCGGACTCCAACCCAGCCGGTGCAGCCGGCATCCAGCCTACAGCCGGCGTCCAGTCCGGTGCAGCCGGCGTCCAGTCCGTGCATCGCGTCCAGGCCGGTGTCCAGCCGGCGTCCAGTCCGGTGTCCAGCCGGCGTCCGTCCGGTGCCAGCCGGCGTCCAGTCCGGTGTCCAGCCGGCGTCCAGTCCGGTGTCCAGCCGGCGTCCAGTCCGGTGGTCCAGCCGGCGTCCAGTCCGGTGTCCAGCCGGCGTCCAGTCCGGTGATCCAGCCGGCGTCCAGTCCGGTGATCCAGCCGGCGTCCAGTCCGGTGATCCAGCCGGCGTCCAGTCCGGCTGATCCAGCCGGCCTTCCAGCCGGCGTCAAGCCTGTCCAGCCGGCCTTCCAGCCGGCGTCAAGCCCTGTCCAGCCGGCCTTCCAGCCGGCGTCAAGCCCTGTCCAGCCGGCCTTCCAGCCGGCGTCAAGCCTGTCCAGCCGGCCTTCCAGCCGGCGTCAAGCCCTGTCCAGCCGGCCTTCCAGCCGGCGTCAAGCCCTGTCCAGCCGGCCTTCCAGCCGGCGTCAAGCCCTGTCCAGCCGGCCTTCCAGCCGGCGTCAAGCCCGGTCCAGCCGGCCTTCCAGCCGGTCCCGTAGCCCAGTCCAGCGGTCCCGGGAGACTCCCAGGGCAAAGACTGTCCCCCCCAGGCGGACTCCTCCTAAGTCCCCCAGGACTCAGCGCCCTCGAGCGCAGCCGGGGACTGGGACTGTTCCCCCAACCCTTTTGGTTTTCCCCCCGTGAACTCTTGTTTTGCCCCACCCCCCCTCCCATGTTTGTTGTTCTTGTTATCCCACCCCAATCCTGTAGTCTTGTTGTCCTGTCTACCCCTTGTCATGTTCACCATGTTTGTCTGGTTTTTGTCTTTGTCTCGCTGCCTTGTCTGTCCGTCTACCCCTTGGTGAGCACCTGGAGGTGCTCATTAAAGGGGGGCTTCTGTCATGGCTCTGCTCCTTAGTCATGTTTTTCTTGGTCCTGTAGCAGAGCCATGGCAAAGTCTTTGGTTATGTGTGGAGAGAAACATATTATTGTCCGTTTGACATAATATACGTTCTCTCCAGTGTCTTGTCATTGGCCCCATTCCTCTCGTTTCCTCGTTATCTTTCCCTAGTGTTTAATGTCCCTCACCTGCCCCGTGTCGTTATCCCTCGTTTGTCTCTCCCTATTTATACCCTCATGTTTCTTTGTCTTGTGCTGTTGGATTGTACTGTGTTCGTTCGATGTGTGTGCTATGTGCCTTCCAGTTAGTCTTGTTATTTCGTCCAGCGTCAACCGTCTTTGCCCGTTCTTGTTCCCGTCTGCTGCTTCCTTGTCTGTTTAGTAAGTGTTTAGTTTAGTTGAGTTTTTTCAAGTGTTTATTCAGTTTAATGTCAGTTAGTCTTCGTACTATTATTTATCCTGCCTGCGCTTGGGTTCTTTCTGCCAGTTCCTGACAGTAATAGGCTGTAAGATATTTTTTCTATTTTCTATTTTTTTATTCTTCTAGATCTGCATGCAGTTCAAGATACATAGGGTTAAATAAATGTTTTTTTCAAACACTTTATGTCTGCCAAACATTCTGTTCTAATTAGTTTACTTAACTGTCTCTATTGTTAGATTTTGGAATGGACTCTTGGCTGTCTGGTCCAAGCCAGGCTGTTATAAAGTTTTCTTTTTTCCATTCATTAAGGGTGCTCTTGCAGACCTGTTCTTTTGGACTTAGGTTCCTGATAAGGCCTTTTATTTAGGTAAAATCCTACATTGTGCTGAATATTATGATATTTATTACCCAGGCTCAGCTTAATTACTGGGTGAACAAAAATGTGTGTGGAAAATAAACAAGCCTACTGAAACAAGCAATCTGAGAGAGAGCAATCATTGGATACGGAAGACAAGAGCATTGACTCTTACCTGAGCTGCTTATTCACTCGATGATGTCATTAAGTCATTGAGAGCTTCATTCAGGTTGAGTGTTCACTGTTGCCTCTTTATCAAACAGCTCTTGACAGCTCTTAGTCATTTCTCTAGCGTAACTTTCAGCGTGGTGGCACTGTTTTTTGGGCTGGTAATGATAATCGTTCTCAAGCATGGGCACTGTCAAATGGTCTGGAAACACGCATGTTTGTAGATAAGGTCTGAGTTTGTACAAGGCAGTGTAAAATTCTACTGAAGCACAGTTCCTTTTGCCTAAGAGCAAGGTACTACTCACTAGTGGAGGGTTGCTTTGGGTATAGACCTTTCTGTTATACTAATTAAGATGAGCATCTGTATATTTTAGCAAACGAATATGTGACCCTGGACCACAAAACCAGTCATAAGCACAGGTATATTTGTAGCAATAGCCAAGCCATCAATACATTGTATACAGTAGGTCAAAATGATCGATTTTTCTTTTATGCCAAAAATCATTAGGATATTAAGTAAAGATCATGTTCCATGAGGATATTTTGTAAATTCCTATTGTAAATATATCAAAACTTTATTTTTGTGAGTAGATGCAGCAAAATTGCGAACAAAAATGGTCGGAAACACAGCTTCAAATTTCACTCGCTGATGCACGCTCTTTGGGAATAACCCACTCAAGTTTAGTATCTATGTATAGTTCCGAATTTCCTTTTTCAGGTTCATCTACTCTCCACAACGTCATTACAGCGGTAAGCCCACAGAGTTTAAAACAAAACAGTTTCTTCTTAGCAACTGCCTGCTAGAGTGCCTCTGATGGACAACTTGGAAGGTGATTTTCTCAATATTTTGATTTTTTGCACCCTCAGATTCCAGATTTTCAAATAGTTGTATCTCGGCCAAATATATTCCTATCCTAACAAACCATACATCATTGGAAAGCTTATTCATTCATGTATAAATCTCAATTTAAAAAAATTGACCCTTTTGATGGTTTTGTGGTCCAGGGTCACATATACTTGTTGTAGTGTTGTAGTTGTTTTACCCTAAAACATATTTACACTTTTCTAAACCATTTGAAGCATATAAACACAGTTTAGTTTGTATAGCAGGCCGCTATGCTGTAACGAGGAGACGTGGGAACCTGAGATGTAACTTCTCCGTGTTCAACGTTTGTTAACCAGTGCGTCACTGCTTATTAATAATTCAGAGAACTTGTCTCTCTCACATCTCCCTTTTCCTGCTACATCCCATTCCTTCGAGAAAAAGCTTGCTGTACACCAACCCTGATCATAACAGAGAGACCACAGGCTGTTTCAGATATTCACAGAAGCTAACTTTCCGCGTCATAATGCACACAGTTAGATACCAGTGCATGTATAGGCAAAAGAAAAACATCCCCTTTCTAAATGTGATTACATTCTTAAATTTGAACCTGGCAAATTATACAGGAAGAGGAAAACCGTGGGAATCAAAGTTTATTTTAGTAGTGTTACAATAATTTGGCTCACATCCGTATCTTGGAGTGGGAAGAATTTAAAGACATTGGAGTTTTAGCAACAGTGTTTTGGTTAATAACACTATGTTTTGTCTTTAGTTGGTGGGTGTGAATTGGTCTGCGGACATCTGAGATGGTCCAATCTGCCTCAAGAGCTTTCCTGTAACTCAGCTGGTAGAGCACCGCATTAGCAATGTCAAGGTCACGGGTACGACTCCCAGGAAAATAAATGTGTAGCTTCAATGGACTGCAAGTAGCATTTTTTTAAAGGTCTGTTTAAAGGCATTACTGTAAAGATAAGAGGTTTTCCTAAGAGTAAAGAAGGTACAAGACGACTGTCTACAGTACTATTGAGAAATATCTTACCTGAACTTGTTGGGTCACTGCTGTAGCCCAAGCTTCGCTTTCTCTGGACTTGTTTTATGTTTTAGACTGAAAATTTGGGTCTTTGCTTCATTGCTGTTTTGCAACCGTTACAAACTCTTCTGCTACTTTTTTGGGAAACCTCATATCCTATTAAACCTGTGCCACAGAGAGACCATAAAAAGCAAAGCAGCATGTGCCAGTGTGGACAGAAATGTCCGGAAAAACTATATTAAATTTGTTTCCTCTGGACTGCGTCATTTGATGTATCGGTGAGACCACAACTGGAGAACAAACATTTTCATTCACTCGCCTATGATGGAAGTTGTTTTGCTTATATGATCTTTCTTCACCCCTAGTTTACAGTGTTAGCTGAGGGTTTCATCTTTTTCCTGAATAATGCACTGGGGCTGTTAAACCTCCCATGAACTAAAAGCAATGTACAATCGCTCACAATGAGATGTTTAACTTGAATTCGCTCATAACGTCTTAACTTGTTTTGCTAAAGTGCGCTGAGGGTCTTAACACGCTGAAGAAATTAGTAGTAATTGCCCACAGAAGTGTAATCTCCGTCATTATTTAAAAGCGCTTCAGATAACCAAAACAAAAGCATGCACGGGCTACCACGTGAATGAGTCACCGGTAGAGCACGCAGATAAGGGATTTTATTGAACCTCATATCTGTAGAACTTTACAACTGAGCAAAATATATCTTTGTAATGAAAGTATGTTTCCTTTTTGGAGGCTTACAAGCGTAACGTAGTTTTGGCAAGTGTACACTCGCAATTGTAGTCTAAATCAAATTTCTGTAAAAGAAATCCTTAAAAAATGTAAACTGCTGCTCATGTTTCTGAGGCTAAATTACACAAACTTGGTGGAATCATGAAACGTTAAAGGGACAGTTCACCCAAAAATGAAAATAGAGAAAGATATATGAAAGAATGCATGTAAACTGACTACAACAGTAGGAAAAATTACAATGTTAGTCGAAAGTGCCCCAGAACTGTTTGCGTTCCACATTCTTCTACATATCTTCTTTTGTGTTCAACAGAACTAAGAAATTTATTAAGCAATTTTACTATCGTAGTCAATGGTGGCCAAGCATTCTTCCAAATATCTTTCTCTGTGTTCATCAGAACAAATACATGTATACGTATTATATTTGGAACAGCTCAAGGGTGAGTAAATAATGTCAGAATTTTTGGGAACTTTTTTTTTAACATCGGTACGATGCCAGTGCAAATACCCCCACATTTACATTGTGAAATCATGTTTTTTTAATTGCATTTTTTTCTATAAAGAATTCATACTAGAAAGTGAGCGTTAGAAGCATTGAACAAACACTCCAGAGAGAAGTAATCCGTCTTTGCTTAGATTAAAGAAGCAGGTGTCAGATCAGCAGAGCTCAACTGTCATAAAACAACATCTACGCCAGGTTCATATCAGTCGGGATCTCTTACTGAGACCCGCTTGCCACCTTGGAGGTTCAACCAACCGACTGCAGCCTCTCGACGACAGCTGGATGGCTAAAAGCAGAAAGCCAGAGGAGGTCTGGCTTTGTGGTTGTCTAAATACTTAAAACCGAGCGGGACTGAATTCCGTACTCATTTAGCCTGTGGAAATTGTGGCAACTGTTCGTACGTTTTTCGGTCATTTTAGACCCATCATAAGCATGGGTTTCGCTAGAAGATTTTTTTAATGTGAGCCAAGTATGTGATGCCATGGTTTCTGCCTCGTCTCATAGTGATGAACACGAGTGTTCACGAATGGTCCACAATTATTTGAATGTGTGAATATCTGAATATTATGAGGAAGAACCTCAGTTCTAGTGGTCCAACATCGTCCAAAGTGCCCCTGAATTTTTTTGTAGTGATTATGACAGCCAGCCCCCCCACAGGTTTCCGCAGACGCCTCTGTCATTCACTCAGTCTGGCCTCTGTTTATTCAGTCTTGATGTAGAAACCGTCAGCTCTGCCTTGAGAGCCCTTTTATGCTTTGTGTTTTAATAAGCCGTTACATATAAGCACAGGACGTTGTTGAGGCAGCGTGGCAATGCATTGTGGGCCTCTGAATCTGTTTATATTGGCTTGAAGTGGCCCCCAGGTGCCCCACAATTTCTGCTACATTCATTAGAATGAGCGTTGTGGCCATCACACTTCACACCAACATCTGCAGGGGGTCGGAGGTGCGTTTTTTAAAGCGGCCCTGACACACGCGGTTTCTGCCAATCTCATATTAATCTTGAGTACCTATAGCGTAGTATTGCATACTTTGTATCTTCGAAGAGTATTTAGTTTGATCACATTTATAAAAGATAGATACAGCTGTACAATTATTTCCGAAAGCATACAGCGCGTGCGGGGGGGAGGGGTAGGCTGAACTAAAGCACGTGAGCATCCATTGCCAACAAAACACAGACATCAGTTTCACTCACCGCATGCGGTTCATGTCCGGCATCTTTTAGCGCTGGGACGGCTCCATATATCAGTTTCAAACGATCTCCAAATCCAGCGTTATATCCACCGTTTATATAACATTCATCACCAAAATGCAGTGAACAAACAAACACCTGAACTTCGCGAACATATGCTCTCTCTCTCTTTCTCTCCTGCACACAAGTGAAAGTGACGTCTGCACGTGCTCCTTGTCCTGCTCTCCTTGTTTTATATGTTTGAAAAAAACTTTCCGAAACCTGTACGATCGCTGGGGGAGTGTATCAAGCACAGAAATACTACGTAATGCACCCAACTCGTTTTTTGACAAGTTGACCATGTTAAGCATGAGAAGACCGCACGTTTAACATTGTAAAGAAGTCAGAATGCATGACACACCGCTGCACCACCCCTTTAACAATATTAACAAAGCAAATCTGTTTTTCTTTTTAACTTAGTCTTTTTCATTGTTTAAATCGATGTTTTGGTTCATTGTTTAAATCAATGTCACTCCTGATCTGTGATTCGGATCTGCAGTCACGGGATACAGACTGTTCAGTGAGAAGACTGATGGTCATTGCAGTCTTTGTCTTAGAGACCCTTGAGCATGTAATTTGTGTGTTAGGGTACGCCTTTACACAAAACAGGCTGGGATCGTATCACATTCACATGTTGGTGAAGACCTTAGTTTATTAGAGATGACAGCATGGAGTCCTGCAGGTCGACTTTGTATTTGGGAGGTTAATTGATTTTAAATGTCAACCATTTACGCACACACACACAGACCCCAGAGGCTATTTCAGTGAAGATGCAACAATTGTAACTAGGTTCAGAACATAAACATCAGTCTGTAGTATGTTAATATTTCTCATTAAAGATAAGTCAACAGTATTAATTTACTTACTTTAAAAATATATTTGGCTATTGATCTTTGTTGCCACTAGAGGGAGCCTTGTTGAATAGCCTTGGAATATATGGAAACTGAACTCTTGGTTTTATATGAAGGGCCTCTTAAGAAACAACACTGAAGTCCAGATTCAATATTTATTTTCCTCCTTCGTGTCACAGGAGAGCTTCTTGAAAATAGTACTGACAAGGACAAATTGCAATTCTAATCCACTTACATATAAAGACCACAGCTCGGTGATGATCTGCCATCATTACACTGAGGTTTGGATAATACAGATTTTACCAACAGCTAAAAAGACGTGTGAGGACTCCTGAGGTTTGCTGGAAGTTTCAGCCAACGCAGTATAATTTCCTAATTGTGCCAGTGCACTTCTATGGTGGCGTATAAAATATCATCCCAAGTCTGACCATCTGTGGCAGATTGCTTTACAGAGTGTTCAGCCTTCACATATATGACAAGAGGAGAGATGCTTTCCAACACATGCGCCAAACTTGTGTCTGTTTTTTTGTATGTAATATCTCTCTCCATCTCTTTGCAAAATGATATTTTGTTGACACAATTTTTATTAAAACTAAATTCTGTTTCAAAATCGGGTACTACAGTACTCTGAATGGGTTGGGTTGAGCATCAGTAAATCCCCTCTGCCATACACAAGCATTCTTTGCAGTTTTTTGAATGTCTGGGACCAAAACAGAGGTCTCTAAAAACAGACCCAGCTTTCTTAACTTTGTGCTCTAACCAGTTATTATCAGTTTTAAATGTAAATACGCCCTGCTGCTGTATGTCAACAAGAATCACCTTAATATTTGAAGTTTCTTTAAGATTGACGAGTCGACTAGCTGATTTTGAAAACGTATAGTTTTCCACAAACAATATTTGACAGTTTTTCCTTCATAGCTGGTTTTGATTTCATCTCACTGTACTATAAAGAGCATGCTTTGTGTTAACACCTCAAAGAAATGGTTGCGTGGGGATTGGGTCAAGAAAGAGGGGCTTTTCCTGCCACCTGGTGCCCAGCCCTTCAGAGATTAATAATTCCATGCTACATACCAGTTCATGAAGGATGATACCCACTCAGCTGAATATTGCTGGAAAGGAAATATATGTTCCATGAATTATGAATGCACCGTAGTATGAATATAAATGAAGATTTATTGCAGTTATGTTTAAAAGTGATTTCAAACCGACCACCTGATTATAATAGATAGATTTTTTGATTGTGTTAGACATCTTATTACTAACTTGAACCTAATGTGTGTTTACTTTAATATTAAAATACTTTCTCATATTCTAGCTTAATATGCAGCGACAACCAAGCATTTCAACTAGCACAACACAGCAGCATTTTTTAGTTTTGGGTGTGACTGTCTGTTTGTCTGACCAATGGCAGACGGGACGTGGCAAAATACCTGTTTGATAACAATATTTCTGCCATATTGTTAGGCAGAAAATACACACTTAGGCTTTAACTTAAGCAGTTAAGACTGCCTGACGGCATGGTCGAACTATGGGATTGATATGCGTGTGGACTGTATTGTTTTTAAAAGGCGTAGTGTGTGGAAAGAGCCAGCACAACATGTGGAAGCAGCATATGATTTTATTGTCTTGACTGAGGGAAGCCCCTTCTTTCTAAAGCAAATGCAAATTTTTCTCATGCATTCCATCTGTTTGTGTGCGGCAGCGAGGAGTCTGTCATAAGTCTGCATTGTTATCCATGTCATATTTTTCAGTGCTTTTTGTGTTGTCTTGTGCTGAAAGTTGTCTCCTTTTTTTTGCAGGTGTGAAGAAATCTCGACACGATGGCGCTGTTTAATGGCTTCGGGACAAACAGATGTGGACAGTTTCGTATGTGGGTATTCTGCAAGCTAAGGATGCTTCTGGTGATTTGCGTAGTGTTGGAACTGGTACTGGTCAGAGGAGATGAGACATCGGGCATTTTGGAGCTCCAGTTGGATGAGGAGCAGCCTGCGGGGACAATAGTGGGCGACATTAGCGCTGGTCTACCACCTGGAGTTACAGCTTATCTCTACTTTATATCTGATCACGAGGGCACTGGCATTGGTGATCTTCACATCGATGAAACCACAGGAATCATCAAGACTGCCAGGCAGCTTGATCGAGAGAACAGGGACCATTACAGCTTCATAGCCGTCACTATGACGGGTCTCACGGTCAAGGTCTCCATCACTGTAAATGATATCAATGACCATGCCCCCACATTCTCCAAGAAGAAAGCCACTTTGAAGATCCCAGAACAAACAGCGGTGGGGACAAAGTTCTCGCTTGACCCAGCAGCCGATGCAGATAAGGATCAGCTTACTGTACAAGGGTATCAGATCAAAGATGGGAATGTGGGACAAGTGTTCCGGCTTGAGACCAAAAGGGCAGCCAACAAAGTCCTTTACCTTGATTTGGTGGTCAGTGGCATCTTGGATAGAGAGAAGAGGTCCTCCTACTCTTTGGTGTTGGAGGCTTTCGATGGTGGCTCTCCAAGGAAGACCGGTCAGATGACGCTCGATGTGCTAGTTCAGGATATCAATGACCACGCTCCTGTTTTTAACCAAAGTCGATACCATGCCATTATCTCAGAGAGCCTTCCTCAGGGCAGCAACATCTTGCAGGTTTTCGCAACGGATGCCGATGAAGGAGATAATGGTCTCGTGCTGTACGAGATAAACCGACGCCAGAGCGATCCGGATCACTACTTTGTCATTGACCCTCGCTCTGGGGTCATCACGCTCAATAAGCCGCTGGACTATGAGGTGAGGAAAGTTCACGAACTGGTAGTGCAAGCCAGAGATAATGCAAGCCATCCAGAGATTACCAACGCCTTCGTCACGATCCATGTACGGGACTTCAACGATAATCAACCAACCATGACCATTATCTTTCTTAGCGAAGACGGTTCACCTCAAATCTCCGAAGGCGCTCAGCCGGGTCAGTACGTTGCTCGAATCTCTGTCACCGACCCCGATTACGGAGAGTACTCGAATGTTAACGTGTCTCTCGAAGGGGGGGATGGGAAATTTGCCTTGACCACTAAAGACAGTATCATCTACCTCATTTACGTGGACCAGTTTCTGGACCGTGAAGAAAGGGATTCTTACGAGCTTCATGTCTTGGCAACTGATTCTGGAACCCCGCCGCTTCGAGCAGAGTCTTCGTTTACTATTCATATCACTGATGAAAATGACAACCCGCCTCTCTTTGACCAACAGTCTTACAAGCAGGCCATACCAGAGGTTGTCTATCCGGGAAGCTTTGTGTTGCAAGTGACGGCAAGAGACAAAGATCAAGGTCCCAACGGTGATGTTCGTTATAGCATCCTGCCAGACAAAAAGACACATGCCAGTTGGTTCACCATTGACCCCGTGACAGGTATCATAACCACGGCGACCCAGCTGGATTATGAGACGGACCCAAAACCGAGGATCAAGGTGGTGGCCACAGATGGAGGAAGACCCCCACTGTCCTCCACTGCTCTGGTGGAAATCGAGCTGCAGGATAGTAACGATAACGCACCTGTTTTTGAAAGCAGCTTCTACAACGTTTCTATCAAGGAGAACACAGCAGCAGGGACCTGCTTTCTTGAGGTAAGTCTACTCGTTCACATTCATTGTTTCACATTAAAAACTAATTTGTATGATTTTTTGTTTTCTACTTGTTACGTTTCATAGATTTATAGCGATAAATGTATGGGGAGACCACTTCAAAATTATTTTAAGTTTTTCTGAATTTATTATTTACAGGTACATGTTTAAGTAAAATTATCATTTTCGCTTCATTGTGTGAGCTAGTGACAACATTTCTCCCAAATTCCAAATGAGAATATTGTTTTTATTTGCATATATTTGTAGACGATTGAAATGGTCAAAATTTGAACTGGTCAAAATAACAAAAAAGATGCAATGTTTGTAGATCTTGAATACTGCAAAGTAAACAAGTTCATATTCATGTTTAAGCAACACAAAGCTAATGTTTTACATGTATATACAGTATGTACATGTTTAGGATCGGTTAAAAAATGAATGTATGATAGAATAAGTCCGATTTTTTTTCACAACGTTAATGCATCTTTGCATTCTGTCAGTTTTTAATATTGCTGTTGGGTGTCTTATTCCAGTGGTTTCAACCGGGGGGGATGGGGGGGCGGGTTTCACCGTTCTTGTGATCTCGCAGATTGATCCTTTTCGAATAATGCCCAAAACACAAAAATTTTGTAATGGTGAACTATCCTTTTAATTTTTCTACAGCTATACATTCCCTCCAAATATCTGTCTATAAGAATTTAAAACTACAAAGGTTAAATTTTGAGATGATTTGTAATTATGACACATGATTCGCAGATGTCATCTCTTGAAGAATTGCAGAAAGAGTTGCTTGGCAAATGGTAAATTGTGCTTTGTTCTTGTTTTGAAATGTTGGTTTAAGTCTGTAGCGTTTAATCTGTTGCTATGATAATTGTTGCCACCATGTGTCAGTTGAGCCAACTGTTTTCTCAAGCTGTTGTTGCCCCTGTGGAAAAAGAAAAGAAACTTGTGCATATTTTTTCTTTTCTTTTTTTTTCTCCCAATAACAAGCAATTTCAGACTTCAAACGTCCACCATAATGTCCGTTTCCAACAGAAGCATCTGCTGAAAAATGCCCTCCAGAACAAACATTGAAGATAAATATTGGAATTCCACATTGTCGCTGGTTCATTTAACATATATTTGGAGAGAGACGTTGATCAGCATTCGGAAGAATTTGGCATATGGGTTCTCTATATGGATGAGAGAGAGAGATTTGCCACACACAGAGAGGGATGAGTGTAAAAATTGTGGCTGGAAGTAAAAAATAAACACAGATCAGTAATCATCTTCAAGGAGTGTGGCCATCAAGCAAGATTGTACAAACCAACAACTGCCAGTCTATAATAGTAGAGCTATTTGCAGTTCTAAAAGCATTATGAAAGCCGATTGCTAACATCAGAGTTGCTGCCTATGTAGTGTTTAAATTGGTTCCTTTTAAAGTTCTGTAGATGTTGCCTTGGAAGGCAGCTGGCATTGTAGGTAGCAATGCTGCTTACTACTGTAGATTTTGGAACAGTTTTCTTGGAAAATAACCTTTTTTATTATTAATCATAGCCTTAAGAGTACACAACAGTTGGCTTTTTAGTGTCTCTTGCATGCCATGTTTTCATTATAGCTTTTTTTCACTGGACCATGCCAGGACACTTTAAGTGAGAGTTGAGTGAGGGTTTTGTTGTCTAGAGCACCAGGCTGCACATTTGGCACCACTAAACCGGCTCCTTGTTCTGATAAATTCAGTGTTCTATGAGCTTTCTTATTGTTGACACTGTAGAGAATGAGATTATTTTCTAAAAGTAATTTATGAATCTTTTTTTTAATTAATATACACAAAGCAAGCTGTGTAATTGACCAGTGTTTCCTTTACTTTGTTGACAGATATCGCAAATATTAAAGAAGACATATTGAAAGAATCATTCCTTGTTTTTATCCATAGTCAATAATAGCTGTTTCATAAAATCAGTTTGTCACATCCATGGACCATGATTTGGCAGTTTTTGCTTTAGAGAGTGTCTGATTGGACAAAAATCAGTGTAGTGCGAGATGAGTCATCTGTATTTTTGATAAGACATTTTATAAGGAAGCCCGCTCATATATGGCCTTGAAACTAATAAAAATAAAACTTCAATTTTGACTTTGTAGCTCTTAGACATTTTTCTCCAAGGCTTTAGTTTAGAGACATTGATTACTGTCTTGAATAAGACATCGGAGTGATACATGTTTATTTTTATTAGTTTAGGTTTCAACCACTGCCCAACACAAACACCCGGCACCATTCAGTCATTTCCTCCAGAAACCCGTCTGTTAAACGCAGCTTATCCATAGAGCAGAATGGTGTATTATTTACACACTACTGAAAGACAAAACTGCCTTTTATTTAGATTTCGGTTTCCTCTCTTCTCTCATGAGGAATTTCTCATGGAAGCGGTCTGCTCTAGTTTTCTGTGCATTGTTCTGGTAGTCCAGCGGATTTCGTGAGTAGGGTGAACAAACCAAACCCTGTCCGGGACAGTCCCTGTTTTAGCATGATGGGAGAACATGACTTTTCTGTATATGTTTAAAAGTCTCCCCACCCAGTGCAGTCATGTGTCAACCATTAAGGTTTTCCATTAGTAATCGACACTTTCACACAGATCTGAGTTCTATACTTGTCTCTGTGTCAAACAATTCCTAAGAGTAGATTTTGTTTGAAAGAAACTGACCTTAAACCAGTGTTCACTGTGTCATCAATTCTTTCAGTACGATGAAAGAATTCATTTTTTTCACATTTAAAGAGATTCTGTCATCATTTACTAACCCTTGTCATTTCAAACCTGCATGACTTTGTTTCTTCTGCAGAACACAAAAGAAGATATTTTGAAGAATGTTGGTAACCGAACAATGGCAGAAAACTTTGACTTGCAATGGTTTTGTGTCCATAGAATAGAAGTGAATAGGTACCGCGGTTGTTCAATTCTTCAAAATATCTTCGTTTGTGTTCTGCAGAGGAAATGAAGTCATACAGGTTTAAAACGATGAGGGTAAGTAAATAACAAAATAATTTTCATTTTGGGGTGACATTTTCCTTTAAACTACAATCTAGTGTTTATAACCT
This sequence comes from Triplophysa rosa, assembly GCF_024868665.1. Taxonomy (NCBI): domain Eukaryota; kingdom Metazoa; phylum Chordata; class Actinopteri; order Cypriniformes; family Nemacheilidae; genus Triplophysa; species Triplophysa rosa. The sequence continues at coordinate 11,992,227 of NC_079911.1, read as the reverse complement.
GATCTTTCCCCAAGTCGTGCCTTGGCACTTTGAGTAAGGTTAAACCAGCCGGCTCTTTAGGGCTTAAAACAATTTATAGGTTATCTCATGTTGTTTATGCTAAATTAAAAACATTTGGAATCGATCTGAAAGGTTATTTTGGCATAGTACAGTAGTATCCAACATGTGTTGACAGGTGCAGATACTATTCCATGTTTTAAATTGCTTAAATAAGTGCTTCAATTCACCTGTCAGCACTGTTGTGCACGCCATGGTGTTGAATAATATTCGTTCCTGAACCTAGACGGAAAGACTAATCGCGTTTAATAAACTGATCCTTGGCACACATCTGGACTGGTTGTAGAGGACGCTACCTGGGGAACAGTTTCTTGTAACACAAGACCGGCCCCCTGGTGGGGTCACATTAAAAAGTGCCCCACTGGAAACAAGATCCAGACCGACTAGCCACTCTCACGGTCTGTACCATTTTGCTGTGAAGCTCAGAAAACAATTAGTAGAATTTGTGGGAAATTTAACTACATATACTGTATATAAATATATATATATATAAATACACATTTTGTAAAAAATTTCTGTCCAATTAACCTCAAACAACCCTTTAGAGAAAACAGTTGCTTGAGTCGCTAAATAAACAGCTCACCATGAGAGCTGTTGGTTTTTATATTCAGTTTAGGTTTTTTGAATCTAAAATACTGAGAAATACTGTAGAAAGCAGCATTGTAGATGGGGGGGTGCCAGTATGCCTCATTAATTAGATTTGTCACTCCATATGGCATACGGTTTCCTTTTTCCTCCCTTTCCTCTTTCTAGAAATATATTCTCCTGTTTGTTCCATTCACCCCATAATTCAAGATTTAACACATTGTGTAAAAACAAGGATGCCTTTTGACATTGGTTGCTTAAGGCGATTATACACTTTAGCTGTCTTCATACAAACATGTGTATCTTTCACATCCTGTAATGGTGTAAAGACCTTCTAAATGAGCTCAGAGGGAGACGCTTTTCAATTTCGTTATCATATTCATCTCTCATGTATAGTGCTGTTGTCTTAGAGTTCGACAGAGCAGCTGTGGTTGTATCTAGTGTCACAGCAATGAGCAGCAGAGGTTTCACGGGGCGATAGGGATGTTTAAGATCTCCCTAATCAAATTTCATGACGTGTGGAGATTACTGTAAATTAGGATGAATCTTTGGGGTGCAAAACTTTGCCGTGGGACGACAGGTGGTCGATGGCTTCATAAGCGATTATTCCTTTGAGGTCAGCATTGGTGATAATATTCCTAGAGTGTCATATTTAGTAAATATGATAACAGATGAAGATGAGAAACAGAGGTGGGCCACTATGACTGTACGTAGAGGCCATCTGGTCTTTATTTGGCGAGATTATGCGCTTTGATTCCTGCAGTTTTTGGGAGTGACAGAAGTGTAGGTCAAGACACTGAACTATCATAGCAGAAAGCACAAACAAATACGGCAGTAACAGGATACACAAGCTATCTTGTTTGCTTAGTCTCAACAGAATGTAAACCTGTGCGCACAATTATGTTTTCCATGTTTCATTTATCTTCTCTCGAAAGGTTCCAGTAACTGAAATCTGAACAACCACAATTTTCCACTGTTTTGACTCGGCCTCATCATGTTTCTTGTGTATATTTTTTCGTGGTTAAAAAGAGTTTTCTGGGCAGAGGTTGTCAAGTGTGAGGCAGCCCGGAGCGTATCAGCGGAGGCATGGAGAATGATAATACAAATGTTCCAAGTAAAAATGAAAAATAAACATATTACATTTTGTTGAAAGTGACCTTACATCATCATATGCAAATATTACTCTATAAATACTATAGCTTCATAAGCTGTAACAAGGTTTACCTTGTGCCCAAAATTGCCTACTTTCTTTCCATAGTATGCGAATAATCAGTATGTGAAATGTTTAAAAATGTTTCTACTATTTTATTAATTACATTTACTAATATATTAAATTTAGAAATACATTCTGTCTATAACATTTATTTAGTCTGATCGTTTTTAGTGGAAAATAGTCAAGAACAAGCACAAGTGTTTAAGCGTTTGTAGTGTTTATTGTCTGTGTCCTCCAGCTGTTTCCAATCAGGCGACTGTCTTTTGTTGTATCGTGAGAAATAGTCAGTACGCCATATGTAAGCCCCAAAATCAGAGTGTGTTGTGGGTAAAAAGAGTGAACGAATGTAGGGAGTAGTGTAGTTTTGGACATCATAATGGCAGACGCCCATTATTGTACACTATAAATAAGATCGAGAGCAGTTTCGGACACTTCAGTGTACATTGGATGGAAATTATTCTATTGCATAAAGTCCACAGGAAGCCACCAAGATTTGAAAAAGTTGCTAAATTAAAAATAGCATAAAAAGGTTAACAGAGGTGCTCTTTTCAAGTGTACCAAGGTACCATATAGGTACCAAGAAATTGTACTTGTTGAGCAAATCCTGAGTACATTATTTTCACGACATTAGTATGTCATAGGTGAACGAACGTACGGGTCACATGACAATAAAAAAACAGAGGATGTAGTATGTCTTTGAATGTCATATTGCACCCACACATACTATATATAGACTGTACTGGTTTAATGGTTAGTAAGTATAGACTTCGTCTAAATTAGTATGTACTGTCACAATGTGCGATTTCGAACAGTTTTCTGACAGATTTTTATTTGTCCCTTTTCTTCCTGTCAGAATCTTCAGTTAAATTCTACTGCTAGTGTAGACTGCAGTCTGCTGCACAATGGCAGAAATGTATGCAGTCAAAAAGCTAATGAGGCTAAAACTGAAGTGATTAGTGTCTAGTGAAACAAATTATTAAAGGTGACTGGAGATGGGTAATTATTCATACGCATGCAATACTTTTCTTTTTCTTTCTTCAAGTCTTGCTTCCTCTTTCTCAAACTTCACTTTCTATTTCAAACTATAGTCTCTTTCTTTTAATCTGTATAGGCTTCATTCTCCAAAGTAAGCAAGTCCCTCCCTCTCTTTAAAGTGTGCAGCTGGATGAAATTTAATTACAAGGCTACTGGCATCAGAGCCGCAGCCAGTAATAATACCTGCTGTATTGATTTAATGAACAGGTTGAGACAAACACTCCATTAAAGCTTGCGTAGTAGAGGACCTCCGCTTGGCCTGGTTTAGACTGTGAACCGCAGTGTAACAACGGTAATCTCTTCTTTTTTCACTCTTTTTCACTCTCACGCCTTACAGTTATGAACAATTAGCTTTTATGATTATAAGAATTGAACTTTTATGAAGTGCAGGGGCACTAATATAATGTTTCTATTGAGTAAGGATGAGGGGATTGGCGTTTCAAAGTACTTTGAGATTTTATCCGATAATTAGTTTTACAAAACAATTTTTATATTTCAAGTTTTGTAGTAGGTACAGATACTTAAATACAACTAAACTACCGATACATATTACTGTACTGTGTACAAATACTGTACTATTTTCCAAAACAAACAAAATTATGATTTCATATTTCAATTCCTCACCCTGGTGGTCTCTTCTCTGATCTCGTATCACTCCAGCACACACACGCACACGCACACACTCTCACCCTTGCTTGATGCTTTGCCAACTCACGTTTGTGAGATCTCGCCGCTTTCTTTCATTCATCCAACGCTTTGGCCTTCACATAAAAAAACGTAATTTCTCTCTATATGCTAACATTACATAATGCCCTGTCAATAGTTTTATGGTTTGTTTTCATTTCGTTCAAGAGCCTTTACATTAGCTTGAGGTTTCTGTCTGATGGTGAAGGGGAGCTTACTACATTTTTCCAAACCTCACGCTGAGTTGATTCATCTACGCTTGGCAGCGTTCGAGTAAACTTGTTTGAGTTGGCATACGAGCGAGGCCGTGCAATATTTAATTCAGGGGAACAGACCCTGCTTGCTGAGGAGAAAGATACAAAGGTGCTTCTCACGTTGTGTTCTCACATTTTATTTTTTGTTGTCATACTCGCTCATAATAACTTACAATCAAGTGTTTTCTCTCGTTGATACAAGCGAAACTCTGAATATTTACATTACATTCATTACTTATCCAAATGTTCCTACTTTTTTGCTTTGTTGTTTCAGTACAACTATCTGGGACAACCTTTGCCTAACTGGGAGACCTGCTAAAACCAGATTAGACCAGCAAGTTTAGGATAATATAACTTAAAAAGTTACTGCTATTCTACAAACCAAAGTTTTAAAGTTGTTGAATGTCTTTTGTATGGCTTTTTGTCCCTTTTTTAGCAGACAGATGCATGTTTAGAATATTTTAACTCTTGCCACAATTGCTTTTTTACTCCCTCTTTGACCAGTAAAGAATTTTGAGCACTGAGCAGCTGTCCCGGTTTCCTTGTGCCGTATTAACTCTCTCGGAGAAACGTGACACAAAATGTTACATTGTGATTCTTGTCCCACTGTTCAAAGCCATTTCATTTGGCACGGCCCTTTCTTTTCCAGACCCCGTCGGTTTTTGAGGAAGAATGGATGTCCTCTGTAGACCTATTGAAAATACCTTGGGCTGCAAAGCTTGGAAACGTGCGATTATTGATCTTATGCCTCTGTCGGGCTGATCAAGCTAGTGTGGGATACTTAAAAGCATTAGAAAGAATAAGGGAGAGGTTTCCAGTAGCTGCATTCAGGCTGCGCTCGCCTGGCTTCATTTCTGCCGTCACTCACTTGGCCAGGAAAGAAAAAAGCGAACATTGAATTCTCATCATAGTCTTTAAGACGGAGCCTTCGATTCTTACGGCCAGCCTTCAGTCTGCCTGTCTTGGTTTTCTAACAGAGTAGTCGACTGTTCTTTCACCATGCTGGAAAAATTCTCCATCTGGAGTGGTACAATGTGCAAAGCTGGAACGTACACAAAGTGAACGCAGCCTGTAAATTTGTGTAAAGACTTTAATTGACTTTCAGTGGATTCTGTTGTGTTTGGAAGCTAAGGAATGACAGTACAAAAAACTGCTGCTGTTTTAAAAGCTGGTGACCAGTTACTGGATCCAGGTTTTTTGAAGGGATAGTTCACCCAAAAATGAAAATTCTGTCGTCATTTCAAATCTGTATGACTTTCCGCAGAACACGAAAGAAGATATTTTAAAGAATGTTGGTAACCAAACAACGGTGGTACCCATTCACTTCTATTGTATACACTTAAATGGATACCACCGTTGTTTGGTTATCATCATTCTTTAAAATATCTTCTTTTGTGTTCTGCAGGTAAAAGAAAGTCATACAGGTTTGAAAAAAATAATTTTCATTTTTGATGAAAAAACTAAACTGAATGTAACAAAGTTCAATGTAGGGAAGGAAGGAGGCGGGAACCGGCGAACTTTTAACAAACTTTAATGAAAAATAAACAAACAATAATCCAAGAACAAAAGACCGGCAGCCACCTCACGGTCGACTGCCGGCCACACAAACATAAACCAACTTAACAGTTTCCGGGCCCGGGTCCTCTCTCTCGATGGTCCGGTCGCTCGTCCTCTTATGCTCCCGAGCTCCCCCGTGAGGCATGCGGGGACCGGCGGTCGCACAGCTGACACTCGTTGCCACTTACGCCGCCGGCCCCGCCTTACTCGCCCCACGGCTCTCGCCCCGCCTTCCTCGCTACATACCCCCATCACCCCTCACAGGCCGGGGGGCAGCACCGAGCCTGTGCTTACTCCCCCCCCGGGGGGCCTTCTCCCATGAGGGCCCCAGTGACCGGGGCATGCACGGACGAGGTGAGAGACGGAGCCGGGAGCATCCCGAGTGACCGGGACGAGAGAGGGGAGAGAGGACAAAAAAAAAAAAGTGGTCCGGTTCTCTGACACGCTGCCGATCGGACCTCCCCTCAGCCGAGGGCTCTCCCTCGCGGTGCTGCACGGTGGTGCGGGGACGCTCTGGGGCGACCTGACTCTCGTCCGCCTCCTGGCGGTCGTCGATGGCTCTTCGCCCGAGGGCAGCCGGTAGTGAGTCGTCCGTCTCCTGCTCTTCCCCATCTTAGGTGGATAGCATCAGGCTCCGGCCCCTGGCAAACGGCCCGATCTCCTCCGCTCCCTCTTCTTCGGGGAGCCGGCAGCGAGTCGCCCGTTCCCTGTGCTTCCCCTTTCTGTGGCGGATAGTAGCAGGCTCCGGCCCCTGGCAAACGGATCGATCTCCTCCGCTCCCTCTTCCTGGGGCCGCCATCCGACCTCGGCCCTAGGAGCCTGGTAGCGAGGTCTCCTTTGTCCCCCGTTGATCTTCCCTTTCTCCGGCACCACCGCTTCAGGCAGCCGCTGGTGGACTCTCGTCCACGCTGCCCGAACTCCTCAGCACCGCGAGGCCGCTCGCCGGCGAGGCCTCCCCGACAGCATGTCCCTCCTTCCTCCCGGGTTTCGGCACCAATGTAACAAAGTTCAATGTAGGGAAGGAAGGAGGCGGGAACCGGCGAACATTTAACAAACTTTAATGAAAAATAAACAAACAATAATCCAAGAACAAAAGACCGGCAGCCACCTCACGGTCGACTGCCGGCCACACAAACATAAACAAACTTAACAGTTTCCGGGCCCGGGTCCTCTCTCTCGATGGTCCGGTCGCTCGTCCTCTTATGCTCCCGAGCTCCCCCGTGAGGCATGCGGGGACCGGCGGTCGCACAGCTGACACTCGTTGCCACTTACGCCGCCGGCCCCGCCTTACTTGCCCCACGGCTCTCGCCCCGCCTTCCTCGCTACACTGAACTATCCCTAAGGGTGAACTATCCCTTTAACACTATTGATGGGTCAGAGCATTACTGGGTTTTAAATAAATAAGCCATAAAATATTATGTAAAAATAGTTTACAGATGTTAACCATATTCCATATAAGCAACCTAAACGGCATATATGGTTCTATCATTTACCTCTTTTAAATCATATTTATGGTGTGATAAGCCATTCATCGCTGTTCCTGGTAGCATGCCATGCTCTAATCTCAAGTGTTTTGGATTCACAGTAAGGTTTACTTTTGGAATGCAGGGCTTTTGGTGCTTACACAGAGAAAAGCGGATGTGTGGAGACTCGTCTGATTGGTCAGATCCTCTGACTTAACCTTCTCACGAGTCCTATAAGCAGAGATAATAGACTTCTAATAAAGGCCATGCGCTCTTTCGTAATGTGTTTTTTTCCCTTTGTATTAAACCTTCCATCTTTTTCTGCACATGGTCTTCAAGAGATCTGGCAGATGGGCCAGCTCTGATCAAACAAAACATGTCTGATAAGATCTCGGCAGTCTTTTAAATGTTATAAGAGAAGCACTCAGCTGTCTTTCGGAGCGCATCGACGACCCTTATTGGAGAGCTCCCAACTAATCAATTCATACACGGCCTAAATCCTGGAATCAAACACGGATCGTTCAGTTCCAGGTGCTGAGAAATAGCAGCGCATTGTTTGCAGCATGCATGTCCCTGAATAAACCCTGAATCTGCGTGGCCTGCCAGATGCTTGTGCCGGAGCTGTTTATAAGCATGCTCTTCTTATGAGAGCTCTTATGAATGAAAGTCTCAATGTGACAGTCTTGGTGAAGCGAACTGTTGAAGAATGTGGTTGTGTGTACCTTTTACCTCCATTGTGTTGCGACTCACTGCGCTATAAGATCCCTACAATTAACTCCAATGAATTTTTAAGCATTGTATTCCATTTGCATATTTGCTTCCTTTAAAGCCTTCAAATGTGTCTCGTGCTTGTGTGTGAGTTTGAGACTGAGATGTCTGCATGTGGTGTGAGTTATTAGCAAGGAATTGTGCCAGTAGTCATGGTTACCATGACAATCCAAGAGAGAGATGGAGGGAGGTGGTGCGTGTACGTCTGTGGTGCGATTGCGTGTGTGTATTCAAAAAGGTTTGTGTGTAAGGGGTAGTAATTTGCTTTCGGCTGATGGCCTGGTTGGAAGCCGTCCCTTTTGTCCTTTTTTAGACATTTTGTGCTTTTTTTTAAGTGTGTGCGCTCCTGGTAAGGTTCGTCTGCTTAATGTCTCACTATACTGTAGGTTCTTCTCAAGGGCATGATAAGTGGGCTAATAAATTACAAGATCCTTTGTAATTCATTTTGTATTGTGCGCACACACACTACAGTACACAATAAATAACCCTTCACTGTGGAAACATGACCACTCCCTGCCTAACATATTGTCCGGCTATCTCATAAACAGAACACACATACTCTTATCAAACTGCCATGACAGGAGAGAGTCAAATGGAAGCAGACAGTCTATGGGCAGGGAGCCATGCTGGTATCACACTGGTAGAGAATAACACCAGCTCTCCCCAGAGATCCCCAGTCTACTAGAACAAAGAGACGTCCCTTCCTCCAGAACTCCCCCGTCAATGCTATCAGCCCTTACACTGCCCATCATCTGTCACTTGGCTTCCTCTTCATGGTTGGTTCGGTCATTTTAAAATAAAATGTCTGAGCAAATGTCCTTCACATTCATTCAAATCTATTTCTCTATATTTATATTTTTGTTAATATAATATTTTTTACGTCCAGTACAGTAGTTCTTGCAGGTCTCCCCAAAGTCATTGATATTCATCTTCTGGGTGTATTTTCACCATAGCAAGGTCATATTAAAATAGGCCAACCTCATGCGGCTGCTAACATGTTTCTTTGATTAATCACCGTTATTTGCTATCGAAGTTTGTTATCGTTCATGTTAGAACCCCTGGATAAATCAATGGTTTCGTTCTTTAGTGCTGCTGGTTTCTAGTTGGTTTAGCAGGGAGGGGTCTTTCATTTGATGAATCTCATGGACTTTTGAGCCGAAGGTGCAGTGGAGTGTAATGTCTGTGGTGAGACATCTGTTGTCTACCAACCAGTTATGAATGAGGGGTTGGGAGGAGGAATGAAAAAAGCAACACATGAACAAACAGGGCCGTTGGATAGGTTTGGCAACCACGTTACCACGGTAACCGGCGCCCATGGGACGACAGGTGTATTGGAAATGCGGGACAAACCTTGTGCAGGAATGGAGTGGCGGAAGATTACATTGACCCGAATTGGTGTCCATTGTGATGCTGTCATAGCCCCTTTATCAATTGCACCTTGAAGAAAAAAAACACACCTTTGTTAAAGCTTTTGTCTTTCAAGATTTGTGTGAAATGGTCTTAAAACATTTTGAGGAGTGCTTGGTTGGATGTACAGTAAAATCGTGTTTGTTGGTGCACAATTGCATGCAATAGCCAGTAGGTTATTTCAGTCTTCGTAAACCATCATATAACTTATATCTACGTCAGCAACACTCTGTTATCCTGCTTGTAATCTTAAAATCCGTAGCAATTGTTTGACAAAATAAAGAAACCCATAAAGCCCATTTTTATTTACCACAAGGGAAATTGGTCTTAATCCTTAGCCATCTAATTTTCCACCGTATCCGCGGAGGGCTCGTAGACCGTACTGTACCTCCTGCCACACAGATGCAAACCATTATTTTCAGCAACTTTCTGAGTGGCACTAAGTCCCTTTTTTCTCCTTAAGTTAAAGAAATTTCAATTTTCATTCGTTTTGTGAGCAAAGCTGTGTGCTTCTCGAATGTCCCTCCCCTTTCAGAGCTGTGTCATGATGTAATGCAAAGCTCTTTGTCTGGGTGGATAATGATCAAATAGGCAGAGGGGGATTCTTGCAGAATCGGTTGACGTTATATTTTCACTCCTGACCCGATTAAACTGCATGTGCTGTGTGAAATCTACTCCCCTGACAGAGAATGCTGCTTCTTTGCTTGCATTTTTGGTTTTAAGATGCCTGAGTTGCTTTATATGCTCGTAATCATTTGATAAATCTGGATCTGTGCCGACTGCATTAAGCCCTTTTCTAGGTTAGCTATTGTGCTTTTTGTGAGTTGAAATCTCGCTGGCCCTGTCTAGGGTTTGGTAAGCAGAACACCATTTGCATTTAAATGATTTTGGTGTCCCTATCCACAGAATCCAAATGACGCACTTGGATTGCCATTTGTCAGGATTCATTGCTTGGTTGCTGACTTGGAAGAAGGTCATTGAAACAACGAGTCTGGCAAGGAAAGCAGAAATTCAAAAATGAGGGAAAAGCTTTGTTGATTGCTAACATATATTAAACACAGATAGGAAAGGTTGCATAAGACTTTGATGTTTTTATCAACCTCAGCTCAGTGGCTGCAGACTTCTAGCTCTTTCTAATCTATAAAAGGAGTTATCAAGCAAGGCTGGATCTAAATGGACCATTGCTCTGACTGTAGATGCCAGCCAAGTCAGATGGTGACTTGTAATTTTTGAAGCGGATTACCTCATCTGGTAAAAATAATTTCCTTCCTGTGGATATCGGGGAGCAGGAAGCTAACACCTCATACTGATCAGAGATATGCAGTCTGGACCACAGTGCTATTCCGATGCTTATCGGCAATCAGAAAAATTTGCATTCCTAATAGGAACATGCATTGTTTTACCACAAACAAAATAAGAAGGAAACCAGAGGTGAAGCTAGGAGCTCACCGCCATCTGGAGCGTATTTGATGGGAAAATATTTTCGTAGCTGCTTGAAATGTTAGATTTAGAGTGAATAATTTTTTTCCCAGTCTCACATAAAACAGAAACCTGCACATAATTATGAGTATTAATATATTATTTATATTATACATTTTTTGCAGACTGCCATTTGTGTCTCTGTCGTGTCAGCATTCATCACTCTTGGTCTGTTTATTTGTACTGTATTTAATATTTCTAGAGAAACTTCTGGGTCTGTGGATAATCGTGAGTTCATTTACATCAAATAACCGTTCATCGGGTATTTGTTATTGCTCTGTTTTGTAATGTAACTAGTGCTGTAAGACAGAATAAAACAAAACAGACTTTAGACCTAGATTAGTATCTGTCCCCAAATAGCCAGAGTAATACAACACTCCATCAGATTTAGACCAATACTAGTCTCAGGTTTGTTATCTAAAAAAGACTCCAATTCTGACATGCACGATTGTTTATACTGCTTGTTCTTGAATAACGTCTTCATACAAAATGATTCGCACTCAGAGACTTCACAATCATCGGGGGACAGTGTGTGCCTTCTTCAGTGTGTTCTTGAATAAATCAAGCGTATAGCGTTAGTTCTGGCAGGTCACGTGAGTCAAGCTTGCATCAGCTGATCCTCCTCCTCTACCTATTGAAATATGATGCAATCACAGCTTCCGTTTTAAATTTCATTCAGCTAATAGCAATTTATTGCGTTGCTCGGGAGAAAATGACCCTCCTCCATCCCCAGATCCACTTCACATTTACAATCGGGACCCTGTCCTTTTCATAATTCTCAACTTCATTTTAATTATGTGTTACAATTAAATATCTTTACGAACTAATGACTTCGCTATTTGTGTTCTGCACCCTAAGGGGGATTATCGCTGTGCTCCCTGCTCTTATTCATGCTGGCTGCATGGATGGGCAGGGGGTTTTGCACAGAACAGAACCATACCACCAATCTAAACTGTATGCTAATTGTCAATCATTTTTGACGGTAGTGAAACTGACAGAACTAAAAAAATGATGACAAGAACATAACTAAATGCCTCATTTAAGCGTTCCAGATACGTAGACGTGTCCGCCATCTTGGATCGGTCTACTGACGTCACTCACAGTTTGCTAGAATGCCACAACACTGCGCAGCCATGGCTGTGAAAACCAATGTGAATATGGGATACCCTTTAGTTGCTGTCATGTGTTATTTTAGCAAATATAATGTTTAGGGCTGCAACAACTAATCGATAAAATCGATAATGAAATTCGTTGTCAACGAATTTCATTATCGATTAGTTGGTCTGTGACGTCAATTGCGAGCTGCGCAGTTATAAATCAAGCGCATCTTCTTCCCTTTTAAAATTACCGTTTTAGATGTGTCTCTCCGTGCAGCATGAGCTGCGCAGTTTTAAAGTCAGATGTGTCTCTCCGTGGATGCGTCTCTTCGTGCAGCGCGAGATGCGCAGTTTTAAAGTCAGACGTATTTTGCATGCATCTCTTCAAGCTGCGCAGTTTTAAAGTTTAAAGGGGAGAGGTGTTTTAAATGACAAAATTAAAGATTATATTAGTAAAACCCAATTTGTGGCGTTTGCACTTTGCAAAGTACATAATAGGCTAAATACCCTGATTTGGTGGTTTATTTAGTTCAGAGGTGGGTAACGAAGTACATTTACTTGAGAACTGTACTTAAGTACACTTTTTGAGTATTTGTACTTAAGTATTACTTTTTCTGTTTACTTTTTACTGTACTTCACTACATTTGAATGACAAATATCTCACTTTTCATGGCACAAAAAATGATTTCCTTGGCCGACCCTCCCCTCGTTCCCACGTTTGGGAGAGACTATTGTCAGTTGCTTCTAATATGACACACATGAATCAACTCACCAGGTGTATTAATTATGGAGACATTCACAACATTTTGGGAGAAGGCTAATGAGTTCAGTTGTGTATACTTTTCCCATATCTGATTTACTTATTAAGCAAAATATGTAATTACATTTTATCCGATTAATCGATTAATCAAAAAAATAATCGCACAACTAATCGATTATCAAAATAATCATTAGTTGCAGCCCTAATAATGTTTTAGATTGCACAACAGTAAATAAGTTTTCATAATCACGCGTATAACTATTGCAAATGCACCGTCAACTTGTTCTTAAGTGTTAAACAGCAGGGTTGCCAGATATGTGAAACAAAATCATTCATCACGAGCCAAATGTCCCTAGTCCAAATAACAGAACTTAACATTGATAAATAAAATCATTTTAAGATTAACAGTTAAATGACAAAATCCTCCCACTCCTAACCTGTGGAAAAAAACAACCCGCAACAAAAGTTAAAAAGTATCCAAATTCCACGGGAAAACCGCAGACTTGGCAACACAGACCGGCTCGCACCGTTCCAATATGGTGGACGACCTATGTATAACGGCCCATAGAAACAGCTGCTAATGCGGCATCTAGTTATTTATATCTATAGACAAGAACGGTCTTTAAAATGAGTTTAACCCATGACCTCTTTTTGACCTTTAATCCCTGAAAACCAAACTAGCGTGTAAAAGTGAATGTAAGAGGGGATGAGTGCACTGGAGACAGCTTGTGTAGATTAAAGGCTATGTGTTAGATTTCTAAGTAGCTGCAAGCCTTAGCAAAGTGATGGATTGGAGACTGAGGAGTTTAGCTAAGGAAATATTACAGTGAAACACAATGGCTTGGATCCCTAGAGTGTGTGTACTACATTATCTCACATTGTGCATGTTTGCCTGTAGGTCCTAAAGCAGGTCTACTTGGACATGGATTAACCGCCACAATGAGGTTAAAAGAGAAATAGCCATATGATCCATAGCAAAAGTACCGTATTCACATCTAACATGTTATTGGCTGCCACAGCAGTTTAGATTAGACAACCAGGAAATAGAATACCAACTCTTCTAAGTATTGCTGGTGTAAATCCAAACCTTCTCCACCTCATCACCAATTGTGCCCAAAACATTGAGTCATGGAAAATAATCCAGACTGTTCCCAGCTGCTATCAACCTCTCTGATGTTCTTCTTCCAAACTTTTCCCTTCTTCAGCCTAAACAATTCAGGACTGAAGAGCCGCCTGCGACGATTTTGACGTCTGAGAAACGCTTTGATGTCGTAGGGCAAGGGCACCTCTTTGATTTATTTAGGCAGGGCTTTGAACAAAATAAGTTCTCTGCATTGCTCGCTGCTCTGTACGCCTTAAGCATGACCACAAAGTCCCCAGAGACAAAGCTGGCGAGAGTGAATAAACTTTAAGACGCAATGTTCACAGAATCATCTTCATGATGTGTCACTCCATTCTAAGCTAAAGACACCTGAAGGTGTAGTTTGTTGTAAGATCTTCAGGTCCGCATAACAATCTTTGTCTAGATCTTCATTGGTGTTTGATAGATTCTCATCATATGGTAGCAATCTTTTGCAAGCTCTTCACATGCCATGTCATATTTAAACTGTATTTGAAATATAAAGGGGAGAGAAGAACTGAGCAAAACATTGCCCTAAATTGGAAAAATGGCCCACGACCCCCGTTTCAAGATAATTAGTCTTTACTATTTATTTGCTTAACAGACAACCAGGTTCATGACAAATGGTACATTTTACACATTAGGGTCCTCATTTGTCTCGTGGACGTGGGCTCCAGTGGTTTAGATTGAGTGCCTTACCCTAATTCTTAGATCCCTGGGCATTGCTCCACAATAGTCCTCTTTATTTCAACTGATGAAAATGGCTCTTAAGTGAAATTGTTTCTTTTTTTTTGTAAAGCTGAATGAGTGAGTTTTTATGTTTAACTGAAGAGGGAAACATTTTCAAGGCAGAAAAAGAGATCGGTTTGGTGTTGTTGGTTGATATATGGACTGGAGTTTCAATGTGTGGCAGGGCTTAATTTATGTGCCCTGTCTTGTGGTAACAATATGCACTTTAAAGAGTTTTATGCTTTGCTTTCTTCTGCAGGATCTGCTTTTTAAAGAGTAGGATTGATATTCTTGCTCTCTCTTTTTATTTCCTCTCTCTCTTTCTAAGGAATCTGTGTCTAGTCTTTAAACCAGAACTTCATAGTTTTGGTTTAGCAACCGATGCCACTCTACATCTGTCTGTGATAGACGCAGTTTTGAACAATCCAGCGAGCCCCATGAGATTATGGGATGCAGAATATCTGCCCTTCAACGGGAGGAAATGAGCAGTGTCTAAATAAAGCCAGTTTAAATGAGTCACGGTCAAAGAGGCAATCGTAGATTTAGCCCCTCTAAACCCCATCGAGACAGAAGCACCGTGGGTGCTCAAGAGTCCAGACATATTAAGGCGTATTTTATCTATGTGATATTAAAGTCTAGCGAGTTCTGCTCTCAGCTCCAGCTGATCGGTTGAGAAACATGGGTGTAAAATCACATCTCCGTGCATCTGTCTCCTGTGATCTCATATGGCCTTATTCTTGGCATGTTGGGTGAGAGGCGAAATATATTTGCTTTTGTTGGAATGCGTTTTAAAACATATGTTGCCGTGATATTTAAGGTTTACAGTACATCAGTGTATGTATGTTCTGCCAAAATAGAGGTTTGGGATTTGGGTCTGGGAATATGTTTGGGTCAAGTTTTGGTGATGTAGGGATGCTTGGCAGCTAGGCATTATCAGGTCACCGTGTTGATTTAGGATGAAACTGTTGACTGTGGAGTTTTTGTTTGCCTGTTTTGCACTTTTCGCAAGGTCACGGTGAAGTTTTATCTGACATGAGAGGAAACATTCTCGGTCGCCCCCAGAGTTATGGACAAATGAAATATAGGCAGGAAATAAAGTGATGGGGATTCTTTGTGAGATCAGATTTGATCAGTGGGGTAGAGGATTTCTATAAATCCATTCTATTACAGTCACATCTATAAAATAGACAGGTTTTGCTGTGAGTTAAAGACCCCGTGAAGATGCTTTTAGTGCCTGTGTATTATCTTTAGTTTTTATTTAATTTCCTACAAAGGGGGAAAGTGGATACTGGTTATGTGTTTGCAGTTATTTTCTGCTAGGACTTTTTACTATTGACTTGCTGTTATTTTAGACGGATAGATCCCTAAGGGAAATTTTTATTCATAGGTTGCTCTTTCATAGCTCAGGAGATCTGATGGAGTTTTCAGTTGTGTTTCATTTTAGTGTTACCTTGTTCTTATGTATTAATATGCACAGTGCACAGATATTTTATGTAAACTCAAATTTAGTTACGCAATTAATCATGGAACAGCTCTAAAATTAATGTAGATTGTACAGGTTAATATAATCTGGATTTGGGTAAATTTAATGAGAAATGTTTGGGTTCATATTAAAGTCTTTATTCTTGTGACATTGTTGTGATCTCTTCTGAAACTCAAATGCTGAGTTCACACCAGATGCGAATTAAGCGACTTGCGAGACTAAATTACATACAAGGTCAATTCAAAGACGCAAATAGATGTGAACTCGCAGCTGGCAATGCGAATGGCGCGAATAAAAAATTCAGCTGGAGTGATACATTTGCGCAGGCAGAAAGAAATAAAAAAATATTCCCAATCTGTAACTTTGGGGTATTTTTTAGAGCAGCTGTTACCCTTAATGTATCCTTGATTTGATGAAATATTTCTTTAGGCAAGGATTGGTTGACATCATATTTTGGGTCTTACCAAATGTCTTGACCATGGTGGTCCAAATTAAGGTGAGTGCTGAGTGTTCCATTATTCTGGTAAATGTCAGTCAGCAAGGAGAGAAAAAAAACTTTACAATAGGAACCAGTGCCAACACATAGGAGACTGAGCTTATTATACAGTACACATGATAAATCCCTCCTTTCTCTCTCTCTCTCTCTCTCTCTCTCTCTCTCTCTCTCTCTCTCTCTCTCTCTCTCTCTCTCTCTCTCTCTCTCTCTCTCTCTCTCTCAATACAATAATGTTCTCAGATATCCTTTCTTCAGGTAAGGGTTGTGGAAATGAGTCAGACAGGTCCAGTTTGCCATCAACAATCTATAAAGAAGGTAATTCAGCCATTGGGCAGAGGCCTTGTGCTCGTGTTCTGGGCAATGTTAATCCGCATTGCAGGCACAGCGGCCGAACAAAAGGACATTTCGCAGGCACACCTACATTATAACTCCACCTGACAGCTTTATCCTACGGGCCTCTCTCGATTATTCCTTCCACATTTCTTTTTTTGTTCGACACAGTCTCCATTTGTCTCTTTCGTCTGTCAGGGTAGTGCAGGCGCGAGGGTTTCCTTGGCACACTTAGTGCTCTCTTTAAATCAATTCATCCACTCCTCCCTCCTCACCCTTTATTCCTCTGAGTGTGAATGAGTCACGCAGCTGTGTCAGGCATGGAAACGAGGGTTTGAGATCTGCGTGAAGGTGAGAAATGGCTAAATGTTGTTCCTAGTTACTTCCCAGGGGGACTATCCTCTTTAAACTCAATCCTGCTTTGGGAGAGTGGTCAGTTTCATTAGCCACAGGGAGTCTCTGTCTATCTTTCTTTACTTTTCTATCTCCCTCTTTCTTCTGTTATTTCTCCTTCACACGAGAGGAGACTCACAAATAGGCCGACTTGAGACAGTATCATGGATTACTGGCATTTTCCAGATGTAACCTTAGAGCTAAAGTAGAGTTCCTTCCAAGAAAACGGGGTCTGCATGCTTCAGTGCTTCATCAGTGTAGATCTGATGTGATTTCAAAGAGCTTTTATAGTGATTTACAAAGCCTGCCGCAGTAAGGTGGCTATTCATTAGACTTCGTCCAGTATTCATCAGCACATGCATACACTTTTAGGATGTTTAGGGGATGTGGAAACCAGGACTTTTTTAAAATAACAGATCTGTGTAAACATACACTTTTAAAAATAAAGATGCTTCACAATGCCATAGGAGAACCATTTTTGACTCCAGAAGAAACATCGATATAACAACAATTTCTGTTGCACCAAAGGTTGCAATGTTGTCTAGACCATAAAAATGTAAGGAAAAAAGAGTAAATGGTTCTTTGGGGAAATAAAAATGGTCCTTCTATGGCATGGCTATTTTTAAGTGTACTCTAATGTCAACTATACCCGTTCAAGTTGACTTTCAGAGTGAATTTTGCAAAATACTGTACCTATAAAATGTATCGTTTTTATGTTGCGTGATTTTTGAAATAAAAGAAAGCATTGTAGCAGAAATCATGCATTCAAAATTGTATCCAATCAAGTCCTGTGTTAATGCTATAAGCTATAGGAGCATTTTTCACATTAAGCGTTTTGGAATGTCCCAAAAATGTGATTATCTTATGATAGTAGCAAAAACAGCCTGTTTAATTGTAAGAAAGGGTTTAAAATGGTGAAGCTAAATTACAACTGTTAGCACTGTGCTTCTCAGATCAATTGCTCGTGTCTTTTTTACATCTTCAATGATTTTGGGCATCGCTGGCTGTTATTGATTTCAGTTCAGGCAACCGTTACCCTAATTACAGCAGGCACGCATTCTCCGCCTTCACACTAGAGGATCGGTCAATATTTCACATCTCTGAAACTGCATTCCTGCTTAATTTCTGAGCGATGAAGGATCTGGGGCACGTCACATTTTTTCTCAAATCGGTGAGCGGGATACTTAATGAATCAGGAGATTATAACAGCTTTTAGCTTCAAACCCTGTTTTCATAATGTCTAGCTTAACATCAATAGATGATGAATTAAAACTGATGAGTTAGGGCTGTACAGTTATGTTGAGCCATTGACACACATCTTTGAGGTTTTGGTAATGCAAGGCACATGCTAGTTTTTGACCTTGCAGTTTGTTTTGACTTGACGGGGGTTGTGAATACATTATATTGTATACAGTACCAGCGTACAGTATGTTGTTTTTGAAATGCTTGTCCCCAGTATAGGATATTGAGATCGTAAACAGGTTTTTACCGGTCATTGGCCAATTATCTCAATAACACATGGTCAACTTTGTTGTAGTATATCTGGAAGAGATTGCATAGCACGATAGTAGGAGAATAACGTTTGCATCCATCCAAATTATTGGAAGGGCCTCATTTGGGCATCAGCATAAAGCAATCTTATCTTATCTTATCTTCTATAACACCATATCAGCTGCGCTGTAATTGTGGGTGATTTTTTCAGACTGGATCTCATCACTTGCTCATCCAGTCATGCAGGACAGCAGTGGTGGATTTTATGTTGTCATAATGAGATGGATAACTCCAGTTCTTTACAGCCCTGTTAAAAGCACAGCAGCTGTCACAGCGCCCCGCCCGAATTCTGTCACTCTCTCAAACACGTCATCCGCACACCAGGTGGAGGGTGATCCCTACCTCCAGAACTTTAACTCCTGTAGGTACACTCTGTGTTTGTCCACTTGCTATCTGCCCTGCCTGCGGAGCCAGAATTAATGAACATAGATTTTAAGTCGAGAGGCTTCTCTTACAATTTGGGTCCAGGAATATACAGATTTAAACAGAGTTAGATGCCAACTTTAAATTAAGCTAATGCTGATTTGTGTCCTTGGTGTGTCTTTACTATTGTGAAACATGCGGTGACATTTTCCATTAGTTCCCTATTTGCTGCTTCAAGTAATGGGAAAATGGGCATCATTAACGTCAATGATCTCACTCCCAACACGCTCTTTATCCATGAGCTCTATTGGTTAATTTGTCCTCTCTGGGATATTTTAGAAAATTGTTTTAATTGCTACCCTTAACCCTCTAGGCTTTTAGCTGCGTCACCTCAACTTTAAGGAGAGAGGGCTTGAGAAAGTATGGTCCACAGAAGGGGAACAGGGGACAGGGGTGAATGGGGCCCGGAGGCCCCTCTCTCTGTTTCTCCAGAGAGGGGTCTCTCCTGGCAGACATGTGTAAATATCTTTACATGTCTGTTTTATCAATCTTCCTGCACGGCTGAGGGTCTCCTCACGCAAGGCGCTGATTGGAGACCCAAGGCCATCTGTCAAGCCTGGGTTTCAACAATCGGATTTTG